>NC_092688.1:27432570-27757265 GCF_964275005.1 Diadema setosum | reverse complement strand
AGAGTTTCAGACCCAAATGTGTTGGACATGTGTGTTTGTAGCATAATGTCATCTCCAAATGTGAACGAATTCTCGATTGATGAAATGCGTCAAGCACCATCTGAAGGATGGTTTAAGAATCAATGTTTATAGGAGGGCTAGTTTGTATGTTTGAAAAGGAGGAGTTTTCCTGGTTTATGCATCTGTTTTGTTGTTGTTGTTGTTTTGTTTTGTTTTTTGGTGGGGGGGGGGAATGGCAGCAACGAAATCTGATCTAAATCACGTCGCTCTGAATAGCGACGAACTAATTATTCTGCGTATAATTCATGGAAATCGTTTCAACATAAGTTGTTTGTATCTTTGAGTCCAGCCATCCACTGAATGACTGTCTCATTCTGTCATTAATTTTCCCAAACACGTAAATACAAATGTTCTTATGATATTGGACACTCGTATATGACTTTAAACCGTGATCAGCTCTTCTAATCAGGTGATCAGGTTCGTTAATGACCTTATATAGGAAGTAGTCAAATGCGAAGAATGTTCAAACTATGCTCCTGAAAACACACACACACACAACCCGCATCATACACTTTGGTTTGTTTAGAAACAATAGTAGTTATATTACGATTCTGCTCGGAGGTATTTTACCTGAAACAACAAATTTAAAGATTTTCAATTTATTATTGATTTGGAGTCTTTGTTTACAGAAAAGATAATAGAGCTACTTAATTAGCATTAGATCCACAGCCCCACATGAAGAAAGTTAGGATGTCATGAAATATGAATATAAAACATTTGAATTGGATATGGGATGTATTTGTTGTGTATTCAGTGTGTGTCATCATCTCTTTTTATGTGACTCCCACACAAGGCTAATTTGAATAAGGCAAAAATAGATTCACAAAGCCCCTTAATTGTATGATCAATTAATAGGTATACCACCACAATAGATGTCAGGTTATCATCTACAGACAGTCAAAGCCTTTATCATTCTTTCAGCAAACAGGAAGTAGAAAAGTCAGTTGACTAATTCAGTGGCATTGATTGTTAAGGTCTGTGACTGTATGGACAAAGACCGTGGGTGACCTGATTAAAAAAAAAAAAAAGTTTAAGTTTTGTTTAGGTTAAAAAGAAACGTATATGGGTTGTACAACAAGTGGAGCGGGTCAGATGTATCACCATTATGTACTTTAATGTGCTATGTGGTGGTTTGACATGGTGTGGCATATTATCCCGCTTTTGGTTATGTAGGCATTGGCAAATACAATTGAATATAAAAAAAAAAGAACAAGAGCGAATTGTGCGATATAAGACAATTGCATTCAAAATTCTTAAAAGTATTTAGTGTTAGAAAACAACGCTGTATGTACAGCACAGAAAAAAAAAGAAGGAAGGAAAAGAGATTGATACTGATGGAGTACGATTTGGGACTACAATAATATGTAATCATTTTGGTCTATATTACGATGGGGTCAGTGAACGAATGTACACGCTTGAAACCTGTGGTGAATAACAGAGACAAGAAAATTGAACCACAACGAAAAAGTACTTCCGGACCATAGCGAGGAAGTCCTTTCTTTTACACATCAAAGGTGAATTTATCGTGGCATTAAAGTCATTGAACAGGTTTATTTTGACGATTTCACTGACCTTTCACATTTCATTTTTTTTTCATGACATTTATGAGACCCACAATCTACAAGCTTTGCTTTTTAGTGGGTCACCCATTCCCTCCCCCCCCCAAAAAAAAACAACAACAACCCTAAAATGTTTACTTCTTTGATTTTTATCAAAAGTAATGTGTACACACTGCTTTTTATATTACTTACGTGGACATTTCTTTCCTTTTATTCACAGTAGATGTTCGTGCTATTATGTTAGAGATGAAAAGAATAAACTTGAACTGAACTGAACTTGGTTGACTTTCATCTGCTCTTATGGGTGTCATTATCTGTAATCTTACAACATCAATTAATTGACTTGTGGGAATTGTTTTTTTTTTTTTGAAAACAAACTTCTAAATGTCAGTTTATTCGGAACTTTGTTGGTGGTGACTCCCTGTCCTCGGTAACTCTTTGCACGAACCAGGAATAATGAATCACTGTAACAATAACCTGCCTATCCCATTAGAGACTCAAGTGGTGTTGAAAACATAGTACTCTTTCAGGTTTATTCCCTTTGTCAATTGTAATTGTTGCATTCACAGTTCTAATTTGTACAGAGATTTGATATTTTTGCAAGTACCGCAGATGCAGCTAGCATGGCGACAGCCAGGAAACAACCAATCAGGTGTGAGAATCTGAGTCGTTGCTAAGGAAACTGCAATAATTACAATCTACATTACGCAAAACTCATGCTGACTGTGGTAGTATTAATTGCCACTAAAGCCACCAGTCCACGTACGGGATGGCGAAGCCGCTTTTTAGGAAAAAAAAAAAAAAATGTGGAGATTTATAAATTTCCGCACTCTGACCATGGACTTACAACCAATGCCCTGACCCTCTCCATGCACCTCCCCCCCCCCCCCACCATAAAGTGTGAATTAATGTGCAATATCGTATACGTTCCCTACATATCCTGTTCCCAATCACTGTCGTACCAGGCTCTATAGCTCCGTAATATATGTTTACGACAAAATCAGAGAAAAAGGTGATTCACTTGTCGCATGGTATACTCGTAAAGCTCTTGTCGCAATTTTTTGGCTACAATACTCTTCAGACAATGAGAATAGTGTTGCACAACAAGATGTAACTTAACTACATGTGCTTTTCGAGTGTGTATGTGTGTGTGTGTGTGTCATAAGTATGGTGTATGTGTTATTGTATGTGTATATGGATGGTGCATGTATCTGTGTCTGCGAGCATATATAGTCTGACAGTCCTAAGTGATTGTCCGAAGACTCACGGATATGTCGTGACCGAATCACTGAAAGGCAAAAGACCAAGAGATATTATTAAAATATACCGGTAATCCGAAACGGAAACGCCTGTAGCTCTACCAAAAAAAAAAAAGACAAAACAATAAATAATCAGGACTTAGTGAATGTTAGCCCCGCCGAAAACAACAAGTATTTTGAATGAACGAGTAAAATATAGACAACAAAGACATTGCATGTTATGTTGTTTCCTTGTATTTCAATGACTGAGCTTGATAACGCGTTGAAGAGAAGTTCAGGTGAGACTCGAGTTTCATGTACACTTTCAGCGCCTGTCGTCTTTTGTAGACACATGGATTTACGTCCACCTAAAATTGTCAAGCCCTGATTATGTAATTTGCGCAGCCCGGAAATATCTTGATTAACGAGCGCGATTCTGTCGACAACAAAGCAACGGGAAGGTAATTTTGGCAGCAGTCCACTTGATCCATACGTTTTGTCACAGCACCTTGATTATTCGTGTAAGGTCGGTAAATCCCCAATCTTTTGATGATATCCTTCTCAGAAAGTGTCCTTTGTTCTTCGTTACACATAGTAGTTTCCTATAAGATTTTGTGTTTGGTTGTTAAATTGACTTTGGGGTATTCGAATATTTTCCTATAAATCATTATGTACTGTGCTTTTGAAAGAAAATTAGTTCAGAATTAGGTTAGAAAACGATTCCTAACTTAAAGATACCAACCTTGTGAACGCAAATAATACACATCGATCAGTTTTATTGACGTTGGTGATCATACATTTGAAATGGCATAATCATCCTGAATCAGTTATTACTTAGCAAGCTTAAAGGGACTGTACAGTACTGGTTGAGGTGGAGATTCATGTTTTGAACATTCCTATAAGCATGGACCCTAGGGTCCATGCTATAAGTGAGATAATGAGAAACCTCCTATGAAATATAAAAGAGCATGTAATTTTAAGAAGGATCCAACGCTTATTTGATGAAAATTGGTTTTCAAATGGCTGAGATATCAAAAAAAAAAGGTGATAATAATAAAAGGCGACAGGTCACGTCCTTTATTAGGATCTCTTTGTTTCACCTTGTTTTTGGATATCTCAGCCATTTCAAAATCGATTTTCATCAAATAAACTTTTGATACCTCCTAGAATTGCATGCTCTTTGACATCTCATAGAGTGGTTTCTGAATATCTCGCAAAATGTTAAAAGCTAAATCTTCCCCTTAACCAGAACTGTACACCCATTAACATCGTTTTCATTTCTTGAGATTATGTCGAAACGGAATACATTGTACTAAATAATTCATGCATGGCAGTCTAAATATTCGTCAGAGACTGTAGCCTTGATTCACCTCCAAATTTCTATTCTGTGATGACTCTAGATCTAATATGATTCCTCTCTTATATTCGTCCGTAATGCTCTTGATACATAAACAGAAAACCAGCTTTAAACTGTCATATTTTATCAATGGCAATGACATATTCACATCCAATGACAATAAACTTTACAAATTGCTGCATTTCTCTATACACGTATGTAATTATCGCAGATGAAGCTCGTATAATTCACGTAAAGAAACTTGTAACAAAACGAGGTGCACTTTTAATATTGTGAACATGATAACTTTCCATTGATGCATTTATGAGGGATCATGTTTCGCTGGTAGGTATGGACGGGAAATGATGGTGCACCACCCCGGCCGCGCTCCCCATCGGAGGTGGCATCCAGCCCCCTCCCAAAACGTCAAGTCTATATCACCATCTCCAACGTAAATCCAGGGAATGAAAGTTGGAGCAAGGAGCTTCGTGGAGCAAGGAGCTTCGTTTGAAGCTCCTTGGTCGGAGAGACAACCCATGCACAAATGGCGTAGGGACGATATCTGGTATTAGGACATCTTAGTCCTTCGAAACTACGAACAAAAGGACGTTAGGGCGACTTTTCTCTCCGTAACTGAGACTGAACCTTTATAGATATCGTGTAAGAGACGATTTGACTTATCATTTATCTTTTAAATCCCTAAACCCATTGATATCTGCACCCTTGTCTGGAAGCGAGATCTGGCCTCAAAATCGTTCTAAAGGGAAAATAGGTGAGGATTTCCCTACTTCTTTTATTTCTCTTTCCCTCTTTCCTTTTGACTCCGTCTAATCTTCGCAAACTGACTGATCTAGATTAATGAAGAGATTACGGATATAAACAGACTAGATGAAGGTATGAATTGATTGGAAGACTGATGGATAGAAAGATAGACAGATCAGTAAATTGATGGACAGAATGGTGATTAATAATCGGGGAAAGACTAGATTCTTCTTTTCATTATTGTCTTTCCTCTGCCATTCTTTGCTGTTAGATGGTCCAAAGGGCTGAGTATGACAATAAGAAAAGTATTTCTCAATGGTTAATGGGATCTCATGTTATGATTATGTTATAGGGGAATTCCAGACAATTTTAATTTTTAACAGGTCTCATGTTATGATTATGTTGAAGGGGAATTCCAGACAATTTTCATGATTTCAGATCATGAAGTACATTAATCGGTATATACAGTGCCATGTATACATTTATGGAATTTATTGTGGTCCTTGAGCAGATAAACCAATTCTGAAAAACCCAAAACAAACTAGACTTGGAATTTGTCAAGACTGACAAATTAGGTGATCCGATTTTTTTTTAATCAATGATTCGAGTCCTGATCGCAATAGGCATGACCATATAGCTTTCATCTGTGTTTAGAGACATTGGACGTGTGATATTTGGATTCTCATTTAGAAAAGAGAGTCAGGTCTGCTATCTTTGTTACCAAATTCGGTATACACTATAACGAGGATACAGAATGAAGTATATTTGACCATTGACCCAATTTTGCACAGCCAAGATGGCATCTGAGCAAAAAGTGGTTATTTTGTGAAATGATTCTTGTAACATGGCCTTTGCGTGTGCAAAATATGGGAAAGATAGGACATGTATTCACCAAGATACAGGTTAAAACATTTATGACCTTTGACCCTAATTTACATACCCAAGATGATGTCTGATCAAGTAGTTGTTATTTTATGAAATAATGTACTTGACATAAACTAAACATGTGCAAAATATGGGGATGATAGGGGCTGTTTTTCTTGAGTTATTGCAAAGAAAGTTGCAGAGAGAAAGAAATATCTCAATACATCGAAGATAAGTTTGATGTCAACCAAGTTTTTTGACGTGATCTCGGCGTCGTATGAAAAAATGGAGAATCACTGATGATAGTCCAAAGTCTCAGCTACAACATATTAAAATCTGGGAGAAATTTACAGAAGAGTAAGTGAGGTAGTGCTCGATAAAGACCGTCTTGTCAATTTTCATTTCCAGAAAAATTCCCTCCCATAGAGATAACACGTAAACTGGTTAAATTTGACAAGGTTACATTATATCCATTTTCACGTGGTGAAGACATCATCCGATTAAAACTTTGATTAACAAAACTTAAAGAGTATAACATTGGCTACAACATACTAAAATCTGGAAGAAATTCACCGAAGGGTAATTGAGCTAGTCGTCGATAAAGACAATCATGTCAATTTTCACATCTAGATAAATTCCCTCCCATAGAGATAACACGTCATAATGAAGATAAAGAAAGAAGTACATATGACCTTTGACCCTACTTTGCACAGACAAGATGGCGTCTGAGCAAAAAGTGGTTATTTTGTGAAATGATTCTTGTAACATGGTCTTTACGTATGCAAAATATGGGAAAGATAAGACATGTATTCACCAAGATACAGGATGAAACATTTTTGACCTTTGACCCTAATTTACATACCCAAGAAGGTGCCCGATCAAGTAGTTGTTATTTTATGAAATAATGTACGTGACATAAACTAAACATGTGCAAAATAATGGGCTGATAGAGCTTGTTTTTCTTGAGTTATTGCAAAGAAAGTTGCAGAAAGAAAGGAATATGAAAATACATGGAAGATAAGCTTTAATTTCAACCAAGTTTTTGGGCATGATGCCGACTCCGTATGAAAAAACGAAGGGCACACTTACGATAGCTCAAAGTCTCAGCTACAACATACTAAAATATGGGAGAAATTCACCGAAGCATAAGTGAGCTAGTGCTCGATAAAGATAGTCATGTCAGTTTTCATTTCCAGAAAAACTGCACTCCCATAGAGATAACACGTAAACTGGTCAAATTTAACAATGTTACTTTTAATCCCTTTTTACGAGGTGATGCCGTCATCCAATCAAATTGTTCTTATTATATATCTGAAAGACCATTTAATAAGCTACAACATATTGAAATTTGGACGAAAATCAACTAAAGAATAAGTGAGATATGCTTGAATGAACTTGAAATTTGATGACGTCATTTTGAAAATTTTCTCTTTTAACTTTATTAAGAAATTTGATATCTTTTAATCATTTTTTCAGCGTCGCCAACCCATGAAATGACATGTACAACTCATCAGCTTTCAGAATATGTAAAGAAAATGGGGGGTCACCGTCCATCCTGACGAGTAAAATCGGATTCAAAATTGGCGGTTTTTTTGCATTGTTGCACTGTATATCGCCATTGACGCGCGCGCGGAATTTCAACTTTGACGGGCCCGTATGACGTCATATTGAGTCGGATCGACTTGAAACTTGGTAGAAATATTCCTTGACATTTTACGCATCCGATAAGTGTTAAAAAACGGGGAATTTCTATTGCGTATGAGCTGTACGTGCGTATATGTGCGCGCGCGTACGCGTCCGTCCAATTTTTTCAATTTTTCAAAAAATGCTCCAAATGGTCTGAAACGTGTGCAAAAAAAATTTGAGCTCGATTTGAGCATACAAATAGTTTAACGCGCGCGTACGCGCACGTTTTAAGAGAAATATGAATTTTGAGAATATGAGTAAAATGCGCATAACTTGAAATGTATGTGACGTAAATTTCATTGAAAAATTCCATTCCATTAATGAGATATGAATGAAAATGTGTTTTCATATAATGACGTCATAGTGACGTCACGGTCGACTGATCACAGTGATACATAAAATTTGTCGTCTTTGGGACATGATACATATATAGTATGAGTTTGAAATTGATACTCTGAGAACTTTTTGAGTAAGTAGATACACAACTTTTGTCCAGAAATAAGAAGAAGAACCAACTAGACTTGGAATTTGTCAACACTGACAAATTAGGTGATCCGATCTATTTGGAAATCAACGATTCAAATCCTGATCCCAATAGGCATGGCCATAAATGTTTCATCTGCGTTTAGGGGATATTTACCGTGTGATGTTTGGATTCTCATTTAGAAAAGGGAGTCAGACCTGCCATCTTTGGTACCGAATTCCGTATACACTAACGAAGATACAGAATGAAGTATATTTGACCTTTGACCCCACTTTCCACAGCCAAGATGGTATCTGAGGAAAAAGTGGTGATTTTGTGAAATGATCCTTGTAACATGGTCTTTGCGTGTGCAAAATATGGGAAAGATAGGACATGTATTCACCAAGATACAGGATGAAACATTTATGACCTTTGACCCTAATTTACATACCCAAGACGGTGTCTGATCAAGTAGTTGTTATTTTATGAAATAATGTACGTGACATGAACTAAACATGTGCAAAATATGGGGGTGATAGGGGCTGTTTTTCTTGAGTTATTGCAAAGAAAGTTGCAGAAAGAAAGAAAATCTCAATACATCGAAGATAAGCTTTAATTTCAACCAAGTTTTTTAACGTGATCAAGTAGTTGTTATTTTATGAAATAATGTACGTGACATGAACTAAACATGTGCAAAATATGGGGATGATAGGGGCTGTTTTTCTTGAGTTATTGCAAAGAAAGTTGCAGAGAGAAAGAAATATCTCAATGCATCGCAGATAAGTTTGATTTCAACCAAGTTTTTTGACGTGATCTCGGCGTCGTATGAAAAAACGGAGAATTTTTGACGATAGCCCAAAGTCTCAGCTACAACATATTAAAATCTGGGAGAAATTTACAGAAGAGTAAGTGAGCTAGTGCTAGATAAAGACCGTCATGTCAATTTTCATTTCCAGAAAAATTCCCTCCCATAGATATAACACGTAAACTGGTTAAATTTGACAAGGTTACATTATATCCATTTTCACGAGGTGAAGACATCATCCGATTAAAACTTTGATGAACAAAACTTAAAGAGTATTAAATTGGCTACAACATACTAAAATCTGGAAGAAATTCATCAAAGGGTAAGTGAGCTAGTCGTCAATAAAGACAATCATGTCAATTTTCACATCTAGAAAAATTCCCTGCCATAGAGATAACACGTCATAACGAAGATACAGGAAGAAGTACATATGACCTTTGACCCCACTTTGCACAGACAAGATGGCATCTGAGCCAAAAATGGTTATTTTGTGAAATGATCCTTGTAATATGGTCTTTACGTGTGCAAAATATGGGAGAGATAGGACATGTATTCACCAAGATACAGGATGAAACATTTATGACCTTTGACCCTAATTTAAATACCCAAGATGGTGTGTGATCAAGTAGTTGTTATTTTATGAAATAATGGACGTGACAAGAACTAAACATGTGCAAAACATGGTGGTGATAGGGTATGTTTTTCTTGAGTTATTGCAAAGAAAGTTGCAGAAAGGAAGAAATATTTCAATACATCGAAGATAAGCTTTAATTTCAACCAAGTTTTTGGACGTGATGCCGACAACGTATGAAAAAACGAAGGGTACACTTACGATAGCCCAAAGTCTCAGCTACAACATACTAAAATATGGGAGAAATTCACCGAAGCATAAGTGAGCTAGTGCTCGATAAAAATAGTCATGTCAGTTCTCATTTCCAGAAAAACTGCACTCCCATAGAGATAACACGTAAACTGGTCAAATTTGACAATGTTACATTTAATCCCTTTTTACGAGGTGATGCCGTCATCCAATCAAAATGTTGTTATTATATGACTGAAAGACCATTTAATAAGCTACATTATATTGAAATTTGGACGAAAATCAACAAAAGAATAAGTGAGATACGCTTGAGTGAACTTGAAATTTGATGACGTCATTTTGAAAATTTACTTTTTAAAATTTATTAAGAAATATGATATCTTTTAATCATTTTTTCAGCATCGCCAACCCATGAAATGACATGTACAACTCATCAGCTTTCAGAATATGTAAAGAAAATGGGGGGTCACCGTCCATCCTGACGAGTAAAATCGGATTCAAAATTGGCGGTTTTTTTGCATTGTTGCACTGTATATCGCCATTGACGCGCGCGCGGAATTTCAACTTTGACGGGCCCGTATGACGTCATATTGAGTCAGATCAACTTGAAACTTGGTAGAAATATTCCTTGACATTTTACGCATCCGATAAGTGTAAAAAAACGGGGAATTTTCATTGCATATGAGCTGTACGTGCGTATATGTGCGCGCGCGTACGCGTCCGTCCAATTTTTTCAATTTTTCAAAAAATGCTCCAAATGGTCTGAAACGTGTGCAAAAAGAATTTGAGCTCGATTTGAGCATACAAATATTTTAACGCGCGCGTACGCGCACGTTTTAAGAGAAAATATGAATTTTGAGAATATGAGTAAAATGCGCATAACTTGAAATGTATGTGACGTAAATTTCATTGAAAAATTCCATTCCATCAATGAGATATGAATGAAAATGTGTTTTCATATAATGACGTCATAGTGACGTCACGGTCGACTGATCACAGTGATACATAAAATTTGTCGTCTTTGGGACATGATACATATATGGTATTAGTTTGAAATTGATACTCTGAGAACTTTTTGAGTAAGTAGATACACAACTTTTGTCCAGAAATAAGAAGAACCAACAAAGAATCCGTACAAATACAGAAGGTGATCCGAGAGGATACTCGGATCACCTAACTAGAGATTGTAATTTGTCATCACTGACAAATTAAGGTGATCCGATTTCTTTTTTAATCAATGATTCGAGTCGTGATAGTGCAAAGTCTCAGCTACAACATACTAAAATCTGAGAGAAATTCACCGAAGCATAAGTAAGATAGTGCTCGATAAAGAGAGTCATGTCAATTTTCACATCTAAAAAATTCCCTCCCATAGAGATAACACGTAAACTGGTTAAATTTGACAAGGTTACATTATATCTAATTTCACGAGGTGAAGACATCATCCGATTAAAACTTTGATTGAACAAAACTTAAAGAGTGTTACATTGGCTACAACATACTAAAATCTGGAAGAAATTCACCAAAGGGTAATTGAGTTAGTCGTCGATAAAGACAATCATGTCAATTTTCACATCTAGAAAAATTCCCTCCCATAGAGATAACACGTGATAATGAAGATAAAGAAAGAAGTACATATGACCTTTGACCCTACTTTGCACAGACAAGATGGCGTCTGAGCAAAAAGTGGTTATTTTGTGAAATGATTCTTGTAACATGTTCTTTACGTATGCAAAATATGGGAAAGATAAGACATGTATTCACCAAGATACAGGATGAAACATTTTTGACCTTTGACCCTAATTTACATACCCAAGAAGGTGTCCGATCAAGTAGTTGTTATTTTATGAAATAATGTACGTGACATAAACTAAACATGTGCAAAATATTGGGCTGATAGAGCTTGTTTTTCTTGAGTTATTGCAAAGAAAGTTGCAGAAAGAAAGGAATATGAAAATACATGGAAGATAAGCTTTAATTTCAACCAAGTTTTTGGGCATGATGCCGACTCCGTATGAAAAAACGAAGGGCACACTTACGATAGCCCAAAGTCTCAGCTACAACATACTAAAATATGGGAGAAATTCACCGAAGCATAAGTGAGCTAGTGCTCGATAAAGATAGTCATGTCAGTTTTCATTTCCAGAAAAACTGCACTCCCATAGAGATAACACGTAAACTGGTCAAATTTAACAATGTTACTTTTAATCCATTTTTACGAGATGATGCCGTCATCCAATCAAAATGTTGTTATTATATTACCGAAAGAGCATTTAATAAGCTACAACATACTGAAATCTAGGTGAAAATTGGCAAAGGATTAGTGAGATACGCTCGAATGAACTTAAAGTTTGATGACGTCATTTTGAAAATTTACTTTTTTTACTTTATTAAGAAATTTGATATCTTTTAATCATTTTTTTAGCATCGTCAACCCATGAAATGACATGTACAACTCATCAGCTTTCAGAATATGTAAAGAAAATGGGGGGTCACCGTCCATCCTGACGAGTAAAATCGGATTTGAAATTGGCGGTTTTTTGGCATTGTTGGACTGTATATCGCCATTGACGCGCGCGCGGAATTTCAACTTTGACGGGTCTGTATGACGTCATATTGAGTCGGATTGACTTGAAACTTGGTAGAAATATTCCTTGACATTTCAGGCATCCGATAAGTGTGAAAAAACGGGAAATTTCTATTGCATAAGAGCTGTGCGTGCGTATATGTGCGCGCGCGTACGCGTCCGTCCAATTTTTTCAATTTTTCAAAAAATGCTGCAAATGGTCTGAAACGTGTGCAAAAAAAATTTGAGCTCGATTGGAGCATACAAATATTTCAACGCGCGCGTACGCGCACGTTTTAAGAGAAAATATGAATTTTGATTATATGAGTAGAATGCGCTTGACTTGAACTATATGTGACGTAAATTTCATTGAAAAATTCCATTCCATTAATGAGATAGGAGTGAAAATGTGTTTTCATATAATGACGTCATAGTGACGTCACGGTCGACTGATCACTATGATTTTATAAAATTTGTCGTCTTTGGGACATGATACATATATGGTATGAGTTTGAAGTTGATACTCCGAGTACTTTCTGAGTACGTAGATACACAACTTTTGTCCAGAAATAAAGAAAGAAGAAGAAGAAGAACAAAGAATCCGTACAGATACAGAAGGTGATCCGAGAGGATACTCGGATCACCTAACTAGACTCGGAATTTGTCAAGACTGACAAATTAGGTGATCCGATTTTTTTTTTTTTTTAATCAATGATTCGAGTTTTCACCTAAGATTAGGGACATTGGTCGTGTGATGTTTGGATTCTCATTCTGAAAAGGGAGTCAGACCTGCCATCTTGGGTACCGAATTCCGTATACACTATCAAAGATGCAGAATGAAGTATATTTGACCTTTGACCCCACTTTGCACCCCCAAGATGGTATCTGAGCAAAAAGTGGTTATTTTGTGAAATGATTCTTGTAACATGGTCTTTGCGTGTGCAACATATGGGAAAGATAAGACATGTATTCACCAAGATACAGGATGAAACATTTATGACCTTTGACCCTAATTTACATAACCAAGATGGTGTCTGATCAAGTAGTTGTTATTTTATGAAATAATGTACGTAACAACTAAACATGTGCAAAATATGGGGTTGATAGGGGCTATTTTTCTTGAGTTATTGCAAAGAAAATTGGAAAAAAGAAAGAAATATGAAAATACATCGAAGATAATCTTTAATTTCAACCACTTTTTTGGACGTGATCCCGACATTATATAAAAAACAATGGGGACACGTACGATAGCGCAAAGTCTCAGCTACAACATATTAAAATCTGGGAGAAATTCACCGAAGGGTAAGTGAGCTAGTGCTCGATAAAGACAATCATGTCAATTTTCACATCTAGCAAAATTCCCTCCCATAGAGATAACACGTCATAACGAAGATAAAGAAAGAAGTACATAATATTATGACCTTTGACCCCGATCTGCACAGACAAGATGGCATCTGAGGAAAAAGTGGTTATTTTGTGAAATGATCCTTGTAACACGGTCTTTACGTGTGCAAAATATGGGGAAGATAGAACATGTATTCACCAAGATACAGGATGAAACATTTATGACCTTTGACCCTAATTTACATACCCAAGATGGCGTCTGATGAAGTAGTTGTTATTTTATGAAATAATGTACGTGACATGAACTAAACATGTGCAAAATATGGTGGTGATAGAGTATGTTTTTCTTGAGTTATTGCAAAGAAAGTTGGAAAAAGAAAGAAATATGAAAATATATCGAAGATAGGCTTTGATTTCAACCAAGTTTTTTGACGTGATCCCGATACTGTATGACAAAATGAAGGGCATATTACAATAGCCCAAAGTCTCAGCTACAACATATTAAAATCTTAGAGAAATTCACCGAAGCATAGGTGAGCTAGTGCTCGAAAAAGAAAGTCATGTCAATTTTCATTTCCAGAAAAACTGCACTCCCATTAAGATAACACGTAAACTGGTCAAATTTGACAAGATTATTTTCAATCCAATATTACGAGGTGATGCCGTCATCTAATCAAAATGTTGTTATTATATTAATGAAAGAGCATTTAGTAAGCTGCAACATACTGAAATCTGGGTGAAAATTGGCCAAGGATAAGTGAGATACGCTCGAGTAAACTTGTAATTTGATGACGTCATTTTGAAAATTTGCTCTTTTTATTTTATTAAGAAATTTGATATCTTTTAATCATTTTTCCAGCATCGCCAACCCATGAAATGACATGTACAACTCATCAGCTTTCAGAATATGTAAAGAAAATTGGGGGTCACCGTCCATCCTGACGAGTAAAATCGGATTTAAAATTGGCGGTTTTTTGGCATTGTTGCACTGTATATCGCCATTGACGCACGCGCGGAATTTCAACTTTGACGGGCCCGTATGACGTCATATTGAGTCGGATTGACTTGAAACTTGGTAGACATATTCCCTGACATTTCAGGCAGGCGATAAGTGTGAAAAAACGGGAAATTTCTATTGCATATGAGCTGTGCGTGCGTATATGGGCGCGCGCGTACGCGTCCGTAAATTTTTTTCAATTTTTCAAAAAATGCTCTAAATGGTCTGAAACGTGTGCAAAAAAAATTTGAGCTCGATCTGAGCATACAAATATTTCAACGCGCGCGTACGCGCGCGTTTTAAAATAAATATGAATTCTGAGAATATGAGTAGAATCCGCATGACTTAAAATATATGTGACGTAAATTTCATTGAAGAATTCCATTCTATTAATGAGATATGCATGAAAATGTGTTTTCATATAATGACGTCATAGTGACGTCACGGTCGACTGATCACTATGATTTTACTTGCGCTGTCGTCTTTGGGACACGATACATATATGGTATAAGTTTGAAATTGATAGGAAGAGGACTTTCTGAGCTAATCGATGCACAACTTTTGGGGAGAAAGAAGAAGAAAACTAGAGATTGTAATTTGTCATTACTGACAAATTAAGGTGATCCGATTTTTTTTTAATCAATGATTCGAGGTCTGGTCGCAATAGGCATGACCATGCAGGTTTCATCTGTGTTTAGAGACATTGGCCGTGTGATGTTTGGATTCTCATTTAGAAAAGGGAGTCATATCTGTCATCTTTGGTACCAAATTCTGTATACACTAGATAACGAAGATACAGCAACAAATACATAATTTAGGCATGACCATACAGGTTTCATCTGTGTTTAGGGACATTCACCGTGTGATATTTGGAATCTCATTTAGAAAAGCGAGTCAGACCTGCCATCTTTGGTACCAAATTCCGTATACACTGTAACGAAGATACAGAATGAAGTATATTTGACCATTGACCCCACTTTGCACAGCCAGGATGGCATCTAAGCAAAAAGTGGTTATTTCGTAAAATGATTCTTGTAACATGGTCTTTGCGTGTGCAAAATATGGAAGAGATAGGACATGTATTCACTAAGATACAGAATGAAACATTTATGACCTTTGACCCTAATTTACATACCCAAGATGGTGTCTGATCAAGAAGTTGTTATTTTATGAAATAATGTACGTGACATGAACTAAACAGTCATGTGCAAAATTTGAGGGTGATAGACGCTGTTTTTCTTGAGTTATTGCAAAGAAAGTTGCAGAAAGAAAAGAAACATCTCAATACATTGAAGATAAGCTTTAAATTCAACCACATTTTTTAACGTGATCCCGACATCGTATGAAAAAGACGAAGGGTAAAATACGATAGCCCAAAGTCTCAGCTACAACATATTAAGATCTGGGAGAAATTCACCGAAGCATAAGTGAGCTATTGCTCGAAAAAGATAGTCATGTCAAATTTCATTTGCAGAAAAACTGCACTCCCATAGAGATAACACGTCATAATGAAGATACAGAAAGAAGAATATATGACCTTTGACCGCACTTTGCACAGACATGATGGCATCTGAGCAAAAAGTGGTTATTTTGTGAAATGATTCTTGTAACATGGTCTTTGCGTGTGCAAAATATGGGAGAGATAGGACATGTATTCACCAAGATACAGGATGAAACATTTATGACCTTTGACCCTAATTTACATACCCAAGATGGTGTCCGATCAAGTAATTGTTATCTTATGAAATAATGTACGTGACATGAACAAAACATGTGCAAAATATGGGATTAATAGCCATTGTTGTTGTTCATCTATTGCACAGAAAGTAGTAGAAAGAAAGAAAAATAAAGAAAAAATTATGTTATTTTTATAGAAATTTGAAGGAGAAGCATGAAAAAAATCAGAAAAAGATAAAGTTAGGAAAGGAGATTAAGACTAACTAAAGAAAAAGAAGAAAAAATAGTGTTTAAAAAAATTTAAAAACAACTGGCAGGGGTGAGCATCGAACCAGGGACCTTAGGATTACGAGTCGGATGCGCTATGCAATGACCTATTTCATGCTCCATAGGCCCTGTGTATTAAGCAAAATGACGCTGCATCGAAGCCACATGCAATTTTCAACCAAGTTTTTCGACGTGATGCCGACGTCGTATGAAAAAATAAAGGGCACACTTACGATAGCCCAAAGTCTCAGCTACAACATATTAAAATCTGGCAAAAATTCACCGAAGCATAAGTGAGCTAGTGCTCGAAAAAGATAGTCATGTCAATTTTCACTGCCAGAAAAACTGCTCTCCCATAGAGATAACACGTAAACTGGTCAAATTTTACAAGGATACTTTCAATCCACTTTTACGAGGTGATGACGTTATCCAATCAAAATGTTGTTTTACATTAATGAAAGAACATTTCATAAGCTACAACATACTGAAATCTGGATGAAAATTGGCGATATTTAAGTGAGATACGCTCGAGTGAATTTGAAATTTGATGACGTCATTTTGAAAATTTACTTTGTTTACTTTATTAAGAAATTTGACATCTTTTAATCATTTTTTCAGTATCGCCAACCCATGAAATGAAATGTACAACTCATCAGCTTTTAGAATATATCAAGAAAATGGGGGGTCACCGTCCATCCTGACGAGTAAAATCCGATTTAGAATTGGCGGTTTTTTGGCATAGTTGCACTGTGTATCCCCATTGACGCACGCGCGGAATTTTGAATTTGACGGGCCCGTATGACGTCATATTGAGTCGGATCGACTTGAAACTTGATAGAAATATTCCTTGACATTTTGGACATCCGATCCGTGTGAAAAAACTGAAAATTTCTATTGCATATGAGCTGTGCGTTCGTATATGCGCGCGCGCGTACGCGTCCGTCCGATTTTTTCAATTTTTCAAAAAATGCTCCAAATGGTCTGAAACGTGTGCAAAAAAAATTTGAGCTCGATTTGAGCATACAAATATTTCAACGCGCGCGTACGCGCACGTATCAAGAGAAAATGTGAATTTTGAGAATATGAGTAAAATGCGCATAACTTGAAATACATGTGACGTAAATTTCATTGAAAAACTTCATTCCATTAATGAGATATGATTGAGAATGTGTTTTCATATAATGACGTCATAGTGACGTCACGGTCGACTGATCACTTTGATTTTAGTTCGATTGCCGTCTTTGGGACACGATACATACATGGTATAAGTTTGAACTTGATAGACATAGCACTTTCTGAGCTAACCTCTGCACAACTTTTGGGGAGAAATAAAGAAAGAAGAAGAAGAAGAAGAAAGAATCCGTACAGATACAATAGGTGATCCGAGAGGATACTCGGATCACCTAAAGAAGAAGAAGAAGAAAGAATCCGTACAAAAACAGAAGGTGATCCGAGAGGATACTCGGATCACCTAACTAGACTCGGAATTTGTCAACACTGACAAATTAGGTGATCCGATCTCTTTGAAAATCAATGATTTGAGTCCTGATCCAAATATTCGTGACCATAGAGGTTTCATCTGTGTTGACGGGACATTGGCCGTGTGATGTTTGGATTCTCATTTAGAAAAGGGAGTGAGACCTGCCATCTTTGGTACCGAATTCCGTATACACTAACGGAAATACAGAATGAAGTATATTTGACCTTTGACCTCACTTTGCACACCCAAGATGGCGTCTAAGCAAAAAGTGATTATTTTATGAAATGATTCTTGTAACATGGTCTTTGCGTGTGCAAAATATGGGAAAGATAGGACATGTATTCACCAAGACACAGGATGAAACATTTATGACCTTTGACCCTAATTTACATACCCAAGATGGTGTCTGATCAAGTAGTTGTTATTTTATGAAATAATGTACGTGACATGTACTAAACATGTGCAAAATATGGGACTGATAGCCATTGTTGTTGTTCATCTATTGCACAGAAAGTAGTAGAAAGAAAGAAAAATAAAGAAAAAATTATGTTATTTTATAGAAATTTGAAGGAGAAGCATAAAAAAATCAGAAAAAGATAAAGTAAGGAAAGGGAGATTAAGATTAACTAAAGAAAAAGAAGAAAAAAGGTGTTTAAAAAAATTAAAAAAAAATATTGGCAGGGGTGAGCCTCGAACCAGGGACCTTAGGGTTACGAGTCGGATGCGCTACGCAATGACCTATTTCATTCTCCATAGGCCCTGTGTATTAAGCAAAATGACGCTGCATCGAAGCCTCGTGCCATTTTCAACCAAGTTTTTTGACGTGATGCCGACGTCGTATGAAAAAATGGAGGGCACACTCCCGATAGCCCAAAGTCTCAGCTACAACATACTAAAATCTGGGAGAAATTCACCGAAGCATAAGTGAGCTACTGCTCGAAAAAGAGAGTCATGTCAATTTTCACTGCCAGAAAAAACTGCTCTCCCATAGAGATAACACGTAAACTGGTCAAATTTGACAATATTACATTCAATCCATTTTTACGAGGTGATGCCGCCATCCAATCAAAATGTTGTTATTATATTAATGAAAGATCATTTAATAAGCTAAAACATACTGAAATCTGGGTGTAAATTGGCAAAGGATAAGTGAGATACGCTCGAGTAAACTTGAAATTTGATGACGTCATTTTGAAAATTTACTTTTTTTACTTTATTAAGAAATTTGATATCTTTTAATCATTTTGCCAGCATCGCCAACCCATGAAATAACATGTCCAACTCATCAGCTTTCAGAATATGTACAGAAAATGGGGGGTTACCGTCCATCCTGACGAGTAAAATCGGATTTAAAATTGGCGTTTTTTTGGCATCGTTGCACTGTATATCGCCATTGACGCGCGCGCGGAATTTCAACTTTGACGGACCCGTATGACGTCATATTGAGTTGGATTGACTTGAAACTTGGTAGAAATATTCTTTGACATTTTAGGCATCCGATAAGTGTAAAAAGACGGGAAATTTCCATTCCAAATGAGCTGTGTGGGCGAATATGTGCGCGCGCGTACGCGTCCGTCCAATTTTTTCACTTTTTCAAAAAATGCTCCAAATGGTCTGAAACGTGTGCAAAAAAAATTTGAGCTCGATTTGAGCATACAAATATTTAAACGCGCGCGTACGCGCACGTTTTAAATGAAAATATGAATTTTGAGAATATGAGTAAAATGCGCATAACTTGAAATGTATGTGACGTAAATTTCATTGAAGATTTCTATTCCATTAATGAGATATGATTGAAAATGTGTTTTCATATAATGACGTCATAGTGACGTCACGGTCGACTGATCACTATGATTTTACTTGATCTGTCGTCTTTGGGACATCATACATATATGGTATAAGTTTGACATTGAAAGGTAATGCACTTTCTGAGCTAACCGCTGCACAAATTTTGCCCAGAAATAAAGAAGAATAAAAAAAATATGAAGAACAAAGAATCAGTACAGATACAGAAGGTGATCCGAGAGGATACTCGGATCACCTAACAAAGAATCCGTACAAATACAAAAGGTGATCCGAGAGGATACTCGGATCACCTAATTACACTGAACAAGGATGATGACATAGAAGACTCACATATTCCAGTAATGCAGCAATGTAATTCCATGCATGATAATGAGACTTGCTTTACAACTTCACCTACGTTTAGAATTAATGGATGCTTTCTTCTTTTGTTCTGTTTCCATGGGCAACCATTCCAGCATTCTTATGTTGGAGCTGCTATGTTATCATCCTTGCTAACTGTGATTTGTTATGAATTATTTAATTATAAAATCATTCCTATTCCTTTTGCAATCACTATAAATTCTGTAACTCTGCACCTAATACAACAATTTTAAATAATGATGTTCTAATGCAAAAGTCCGAAAATCATCCGGAGCTTTCCTTAGTATTGATTGCAGACATCATAAAATAAAATAAACATCGAGAATGGCCAAATCATGGGTAATAATCTGAAATGATGCTGTTGACTCAACAATAGTCCATAAACGAATGTAAATGTTAAAAAGCAAATAATCAAAGATCCAACAGATGAATAAGGTATGAGCTTGTATAAAATGTTATGTAGAAAACATTTTGTGCGTGTGTGAACCGGTATCCCAAGATTGCATATTTAACTTTGTTTTAATGTCTTTCACAAAACCATTACGCCATGCTGTTAAATGGATTATACTTTTTTAGCAAACGGTGAGACAGCAGTTCATACAACTATCAAAACCCTCACGAGCTCTGCGAGAGTTGCAGTCGACTGACTGACAACTCCCCATGTTCTGTTAGATGACAACTAATTCGCTGTGTTTATCTCAGAAGCTTTGAAATCAGTCACTTGCGGAGACTTAATTTTAATCATCATATGATAACGTGCCACCATGCGCAGCGCAAACGTGCATTATGAATCAAGCAAACCGCACGCATTGCTTGTGATCCGAATTTGTGTTCATTAATGTGTGAATTAACTAATGGGATCTCTGTCCTATGACAAACGGCCTATTTGTAACCAAGGTCAAATATAACGAGTACTTCAACGACGATATCAGTGAATTGTTTTATTTTGTTCACACGACTGTCCGAAAGTTGCTCGTGACTAAATGACGGTTGCGGATATCGTCTTCCCACATCACTGATAAGATTGACATCGGACGTATCGATCACCTGCCAAACACTTTCACAAACAGCAGCCGTGGATATTGTAAGGTGTAACCTATACAACCGGTAGACATCTTACGCCTGCGAATGATAATGGCTTGACTCGCTGGTCAAATTAAAGGAAGTTGTAGGCAACGAGGGAACGATAAAATGAAGAGATAATACTGATCACCTATCCAAGCCTGTGTTTACTCCTCTCCCTCGAGGATAGTTGACGAAGTCGTCTGGAGGGATTAGCTGGAATCGACTAAAAGTGTGGAGGAACTGATTAAGTCAAGGAGAGACAAATCAAGACAAAGGATTATGAGAACTTGTGGGATTTTATGTGAGAGTTATAAAGCTGCAAACAACAGCTGATGAGTCATCGGGTATATGTAAGGCTATTATGCCAGAACCTCGCGATCAACTGAGTGTTTACAATCATTACAAAGGAGTGGCCATCACGGTCGTTGGTCAGCTTTTCAAGTCTGACAGATATCAACTTTTGATCAACAAGTACAGTAATTCGTACTGCGGGTGCTTGAGCAGTCATCCATTTAGCCCTGTTATATGCCTATTGTGCGTCTTCATAGACTACCGGTGTACAAAATATGTGATTTTTTTTTTTTTTTTTGGTCTTTCTCTTTCTTATTGGGATGAGATTGAACAAAAGTAGTCTGCACTCTCACATCCATTTTGTAATATTTGATAGAAGTAAAGTGCACCAGAACAATTGGTCTGTGCTTCATGTGCGCTTACGTAATGATATACTGTACCTAAAGGATTTCCTTCACAACTAGAAATCATTACTGCCTTGAAATCCGGGTCCCATGCACTACTGAGTAATGCTCATTTCCATCTTGGGAGTTGAGGGGTTTATTGAAGTCGGATTTTCACGTATGCATATTGTAATCAGTTGAAAATCATCTTCCCTCTCAAAATGTACCATCCATTTGGGATGCGATAGGGATGAGTAATTGTAGAGATAATCAGTTATTCTATTCATTACCCGAGGTGATGTAATCGAGCCAAAATTATAATCAAAATTAGCTTTTTATTAAAATAAACAAAACAGTGCACAAGAGTCGTGATGACAGAGATTCCACAGCAAAAAT
The DNA here is from genome assembly GCF_964275005.1 of Diadema setosum. NCBI lineage: Eukaryota > Metazoa > Echinodermata > Echinoidea > Diadematoida > Diadematidae > Diadema > Diadema setosum. The sequence goes on along the minus strand of NC_092688.1, from coordinate 27,735,040 downwards.
ACGAACCGCCAATTAACAAGCGCGTTCCGGGCTGATGAAACGGGAAAAGATACGATATATCCCCTATTCTGGATACCTTTCATCTGACTCACAAGGCTTATCGATATGTTTTACTCCAAGGTTCACAATTTTATGCTTAAAAAAAAAGAAAGAAAGAAAAGAAACTATTTCGTAAAGCGGATTGAATTGACGTGTTCTCGCGGTTTCTTGGGCGCTGATTCGTAAAAGTGGGCACATTGTTCTCTCATTTGTTTGCTTGTCGCGACTTATTGAACCTAGCTTTTTGTGTACCAAGTCAGAAGAAAGAAAGCAAGACGTGGCCAAGAAGATTATCTACATCTCGTAGGGCTTCTTCATTATCGCTTCACTTTCACTCAATTCACGCAGTTGTTCCTGTTCTATTCAACTGCTGATCTAGAATCCTCGACAAGGGTTAGTACGGAGAGAAATGCTCGCCAATGTAGGCCCACCATTATGAAGGAGACCCAGAAGAAATGCTCTTAGCCGACAATAGCGCGTATCGCGGGTTTTCGTCTGATCATTCAAAGTGCCACAAACAGGAGGTCAAACAAGACAGTCAGTTGATTATCAATGTATTGTAAAAATCCTTCCTTTGAGTTATATGCGAGTGAAATTCATCGATCATTTGTGACAAGGAAAACGAAGATATCGGTTTCATGAGCGACTAAGAATGCTCACATCATCAACGAAGACGGAATACCATAATATACTGAAATGGGTTCTGATTTCAACCATTTGCTAAGACCGATACACAATAAATAGGTCAGAACAGGAAAGTGTATCTCTCACACTTCCCTTGGTCAGAACATGGAGCTACTAAGTAGCTCCATGGTCAGAACACTCTACGGACCCGAAGTAAAAGTTGACAATGTATGAGCGAGAGCATCATAAACTAGTCGGTTATACAGACTCAGATAATCATGATACGACTACAATGTGTCTTTATATGCCATGTGAATTCACCGTACGAATATTCATGACTACCATGCCGAGTCTTGAAATTTTGACTTCTTTTTGTGTGTCAAGTTCTTCATCGTGGAAAAAAAAAAATCATAAGCAAAGAAGAAGTAAAATGATATGTCACTTTAAACTGGGAACAAATAGGTGTCACTGATATCTCCTGACATGCAGTCTCTGAGATATCCAATCTAGTACGAGACTTTTGGAATAAAGGAGAGGTGAAAATGCTCCTGTTAAGTTTCGATAACTTGCGACACTTGATCTTTACCTCTCACTGTGCATTCCCTTTGATAATCTTAGTCCGAGTTTTGTCAACGTTTTTGGCGTACGGCGGACTTCTGATGACAAATAAATGAGTTAATGGACACTCTCCGAACATGCGGGCAGGTGCACGGAAACAATTCACTGGAAGAATAACCACTGAATGACTGCTGTGTCTGAATTCTGTCCAAACTCATTTATTTCTGTCACACTTTGCCAACAGTGCTTGTAGTTACTTGCCAGGTTTTACCTCGACCAACAACGAGAAAGGAACATTCTCCCACGACCCAAAATCTAACTCTAACGATGCTTCTAGCCATGAGATAAAAACATTTATGTTTCCGTTATTTTTTTTTTCTTTTTTCTTTATTTTCTGTCGGGAGAGAGAGAAAAAAAAAATATTTCGACCAATGAGAGTTGCGCGTATGAAGTTGCAATTTGTCACATGGTTTCGTTTCATGAAAACATGTGAAACTTTGCCATTACATTTTCCATTTATTTGGTCATGTTTTAATAGAATTTGACCTGTTTTAATTGGTACAATCTATACTTTTCATCATAATCATCTGGATGTGAAGTTAACTTATACCCTGCCTGTTACAAGACGATCAGATTAATGATGATCAATGATAATGAACATACCGCATGTTATCAACTCCCAGACTTTCAAGACATAGTACCTCCGAACTGCTGGTAAAGTTGATGAAATTATCAACAATTCATTGCGCTATTGCAACTCAATAATGTATAAATTGATTAGGCACCCAGACAGTGGCCGAGATGCAATCTTGTCAAGGCAATTCAAAAATCGCTTAATCATTGAGCAGACGGTCACGCCGAGTTTCGTGCGTAATTACAAACATCCTTTTTTCCCCCCATCAGGCTTTCGTCTGCAAATCAGATGTACAATAATGATTCGCAATCATCATCAATTAATTAAGCTCCGTGTGGTTTGTACAGAGAGAAAACGCCTCTCATCCGCCTCGAGTCTAGGTGTGGTACCAAAATCTTACTGCATGGATTTTCAACACAGGCGGCTTTGTCAGCGCAGTGGGCCCAACCATGGGCATCATTACATAACAGACTGTGTCCGTTAGGTCCTATACTGATTCACTACGTATATGCAACGTTATTCTACTTTCGTCTTAGTTAACTAAGAGGATAGATAATATTATGTATCTAACACAATGTCGTCATGTCTCCTTTGTGTTTTGACCAGAATCGATACAAAATGTATTTATGTTCTTTTAAAATCATAAACACTCTATCTAAGTGCAGATACAAACAATAATGTATAAACATGTAGGTATATAAAGTACAAAGAACCGGATGTACGTATATGATAATCAAGCAAACAAACTCTGGCATTCAAATTCATGATTTTCTTTTTTTTTTCCGTCGAGATTTTTTTTCCGGTGATCAGGAGGTCGTAGGTTCGAATCCTGCTCGAGTATTGTACGCCCATGATTTTTTATCATGGCTACTACTAAAACACTGATCAATTCAGTGCTTATTTACGTCGATGTAGGGCAATTTGTCAATCAGTTGCAAAACTCTGGCATAGTTGACAGAAGGTACTGTACATAGTACTTATTACAGATGTCAGGGAAGCGCCGGACCATTAACCCTATATTTACTGCTGCTGTTGTTGTTGTTGTTGTTGTAGACTCTGCTTTTGTATTTTTCCCACGCAGGTTCAATTTGGCGGTTCATTTGATTTCAAATATATCACATTTATTATTTAGTGATGACTTGGATTTCTTTAACGACGCATAAAACCAATGCTCAGTTCCTCCTGTGTGTTTAAGGTCTTCGATTATATCTCTACCTCGGTTTGATGTAATCCTTTTTGCCTTTGGCATGAATATGAACAATGCGAGGACATAGTCTATTAATATCACATATATTTTAGAACATCACTTGACTACTGACGTGCCAATGTCACTTGACAGCACAAGAGACACCTGTGGTTCTTCTGACACACGGGGGATGGGATTTATGGCAGTATTTTCGTCCTCTCGCATTGTAAAAACAATATAAAAACAAGAAGAACGATGCCTGATTTATGAAAACACTCAAAACATTTCATCTGACGTCGAATGCTACATCATCCTCCAGATACGTTGTGTTTGTTGTGATTGCACTTCTCTGCTCTTCATTGTATATACAACTACAGATATATTCCCTTTATCATTCCAAAGATAACCCCAGTGACATGTTTTATTGCTCAAAAGTCTCCGCTGCAGTGCTGCATTCCTTCAAGTGAATTTTCCCTCCAAGTTCAAGTTCACTCTCATGAGAAAAATCAAAGGAACTGACTGGTATACGCTTGTCACGTAAAATCACGCGTGACATAGATACTTGTAAGACCAACAGCACTATAAAGTGCAGCTGAATATGGGTTATCCATTCGTCTTATCTATTGATAATTTTTTTCAAATTCTCCCCGTTTTTGTTAATTTCATTCTGTGTGAATTTTATTTATAAGATTTTCAAGCTTGTAATGTGAATATTTGAATTGATTTTACTGTATAAGATTTTCTTTATTCTTTGTAGGTTTTAAAGTCATTGAGTTTGAACTTGTGTATTTTTCATGAGGGAAATAAAAAAAAAAGGAAGTTTACAGCTCCACATGTCTTCACAGCGCACTGGTATTGCATGGTCACCAGGAGTTATGAAAATTAGATGGTGATGATGTCGTAACGTCACAAGTTTTCATTTGACTTGCCCCTAAATCTTCACCAAATATCGTATCTCAAAATGAGACCAAAATATCGATCGTTTGTTCGTCAAAATATTGTAACCCTGTAGTTATAAAAACACCTGAGCAATCTATGACTTATAAACGGCATGGGTTCTAGTTGTTTCATGACTTTAATTGTTTTCAGTTACTTTCTGTTATTATTGCTATTAGTATTTTGTTTAAAAAATACTTGGAGTCCATAGTGGATCAAGGGCATTATAAAAGTTTCACTCTATAATCAAATTTACGCAAAACGTGCCACCAATGACGCTAATTCATGAAAACATATTAACAATCATGAAATTTTAAACTTTTCATAAAACTGTTTTATTCTATATCTGCCTTTGTCGTAGCTAGCAAACAAATACAAACGCTTAGCAAATGACTGCAATTGCTGGGCTGGAGAAAGCAAGGTGTAGCATTCTGACAATTAGCGATTTTTCGTCACCTGCAGTCTCTATATTATTCAATAGAACAGTAATAAAAACTAATGTCAATGAAATTTGATTTACACAAATAAATCTAAAGCTTCACGAACAGTAACAATTAGAGGCAACAATGTCGAGACGAGCGAGCGCGAAGGAGACCGATTTTTTAAAACTCCCTTTCATTAAATCACTGAAAAATGAACAACCCATAAATGTAAAAATGCCTGACCAATATCTCTAATCTCTAATCTTTTATCTCTTATTTCTGATCTTTAAATCTCTACTCACTAAAAAGATGTTGAAAATGATCTACATTGTTTAACTGGTAAACGTAAGCTCACGTATCCTCTCACCCAGAGTTGGGGAGAGCTGACATCGCTTGCACCGTTGCAGTATAAAGGACTGGGTGGGCGCCATTATACGCCACGCTTTACTTTGAAACTGAGAGGCTGTGGCTGTGGTTTTGTCTATCATGATGAGAGATAACTGATATTACCCTAAAATTATTCAGTCTTCCCAGATGTTAGTCTTTCTCATTCTTCAATACAGTCGAGCGTGGATTATACGCTGTTTTTAGATACTGCACTGTAACAAAACCTGATTCTTCAGAGTACTGCAAGATTTACTCAAACAAACACAAAATATTCATGAAGACGTCAAGTCTTATGTTTTCACAGGATTCCCTATAATCTGTATAACATTAATATACGCTATTGCAGTTTATGTAAATACTATGATAGATATTTTCTCTGTGATTTGTCGTATATTTTTTCCCACAAGAGTTATTGGATGAATATAATGTTTGATCAACATTTATGCTCTGAATGAATAATGAATTTTTATCAATCATATTTGAATGTTATTTCGATGGAGTTTATTTGCTGTTTCATGGCACTTTGAGTAGACCATGCATGCATCAGCTCTAGATCCCCGTCACGGACCTTCGTGGCCGTCAGTTTTGGTGGTTTGCAGTCGAACCAGAAATTCATTAGCGGGATAATGAGGACCCCTTACACCGTCAAAGTAATTACCATCATCGGTAATACATCACTCAGTACCTACCACAGCCAGTTGTCCTCTTTGTTACCACTCCACACTTCCTGTATTTTCATCTGCACATGATGACAACTAAACACATCGGAGTAGCATGTGTAAATTGCGTGGCCTCTTTATCTTATTGCGACAAAAGATGAAAATTCCCTCGCACCGTTTTCTTTCTATCTCCATTCATCGCTTGGGCGTCCACCGTGCAAGTTGCAGTTGAGGGAAACCCCTGTGCATGTCATTTAGATCAATAAATTTCATACCTTGGGACGTCAGTACGATACTGAAAGTCACATGGCATTTGTTGTATGTTCGTGTCTTGTTATGGTGTGTTTGTTTATCACCAGGGTGTATGGTTCGTTACTGAGGGATACTCATAACCACATTCATGACACATATTTCTTGCATGTTGAGATCACGATGGTAGCTGGGTTTCCCCCGGTTTAGAGGCGACTCCTCTTACTCTACACTACCTACCTCATATTAATATCACTTACTATACGAAGAGTATAGGAATTTAAACAACTGCAGCAACACTGGAGCAATAACATATAATATGGCAGGATTTAAAATCAATCTGTTAACCATCATTGATGGCTAATCAGCATCGTTGTCTATTTGTAATGAGACATTCTTTAAACGTTGTAAGCACGGAAATGGGGGTAAGGTATCATGTGTATAGACCCGCAAACTTACCCGTGACAATAACCGTCTTGCCGTCCAGCCGCTTCGAACAGGTGCAGCGGTCCGCCACTTTTACGACGTAGTAGTAGATTGCGGCTACGAGTACGACGAGCATGAGACCGATCGTGGTCCATTCCAGATCTCCGCGCTGGCCGAAATCGGGTACTCTCTCCAAACTTAACGTGCTCAAACTGATCATGATGCTGGCTATTACCTGGGTCTACCAAAACTGACAGTTATTGACACCAACAACAGGTACAAGGGCTCCAACGACTGCAACTGTATCCACACAAAATTTATCCGTTTTGATCTGATGCTTCAATATTCTCTAAGTTTAGACCCAAAAGCGATATCACACAGACTGTACAAGTCCAGCAATAGTTTGCTTGAAACAAAATGTCACTTCAGAGTGGAAGTGATTATGCAAACTGTAAGGCCTAAGAGGGATCTCGAAACAAAGAACACAATTCTAAAGAGAGAGAGAGAAAAAAGGAAATGTTGGTAGAAAAAGATGACAATTCACAAGCCCCAAAAGTGGTAGTGTTAACAGGTTTACAGGTTGGGATTAGCAGACAGTGACAGATCTACGAAGCAGTCAAGCGGGCTCGACGATTCAAAAGGGACAGACGCTCTCCCTCTCCGGTTGGCCGCCGAATAATTACTAGTATACCGTCATCGAAGGGACGTCCTTAAATCGATCTGTTGCAATCAATCCTAATCTGATCTCTTGGACTGGAACTTATACCAAAGACAAACCTGAATCCATCCGGTCATTAATCCATCCATAAGATAAGTCGCTGGTTGGAACAGTCACTTCTGTAGCTTCCTGCCAGAGTGATCACAGGTTAATGCTAAATCAGAACACCGTGTTTGAGGAGTGGGCAGTGATAATAAAACTAATTTGTGCCGATCAAATCTGGCCACTACTTCGTTTCACTTGAATGTTATGGCAGCTCTGCCTGCGATATACTATTTCGATAGTACTCTTTAACTAACAATCGTGAGGAGAGCCAATCAGATGTTGTCCTTTGGTTCAGCAGGCGCACACACTTTAATGAGGTGTGGAGCAAGGTTAGAGAGTGAATTCGAACATCAGCGGAGACAAAAACAACAACAACAATGATGATGCCCACAACGTAGATGCGACTTGACGTGAAATTGCCCGCAAATTTCGCTGATCAAGAAAGAAATAAGAGGTGATACTGATATTGAGGAGATCAAGACAGGAAATTTAGATTGATTACTGAGGGAAGTTCTGCTATATAAAGCCGCGAGGTTTCGCAGTCCACAGTCGTAAGCATCGTAGGGGAACGAGAACAATACCAGCGGTGTTCAGCTAGTGCGCATGTGTGTGTGTGTTTGAGTGTGCGAGTTGTTGTTATGTGTGTGAAACGAGAGAGGAAAAGAAAGAGGGGAGATCGTGAGTTACGTGAGCCGTGGAGTTGTTAGTTTCGAGGGGCTACGGAAAACTCTCGCAGCTATCCCTCACTCCGATAAATTTTCCAGATTATTTCAGGTTTACTTCTGTTTTGCACTTATGACGCATATTCTAATCTTTTGATACAAGGTGTAGATGATCATCAAACCGTCTAGTCGGCATAAACTTTCTGCCCTCCATCCGCCTTTATTGATGGTAGCCCCTGTATGACGCAGACTACGGGATTCTCTGTAAAGTGTGGACAGTAGTGAGAAACTCCGCCCACTCAGTGGACAACGGATCGATGATGTCAGCGCAAGATACGTTTGACGGCCCTGATTGGTTCATAGTGGGAGACTTTTTAATCTGACGTCATCTATCGGTGTACTTCTGAGGGATGTTCTGTCACTCTCATTTGTGTATTCTCGTACCCAGGAGGTTTCTCTGAGCTTGCGATTTTGGTTGCTGTCCGAAGCAGTAAGCCGACGTTTTGTTCCAAATCAAGAATCGCACATTGGCGATAACAATGCACACTGTATGCCGTTGCTATAAACTCCTACTGGGTTTATTGGAAATTTCACATCAAGCAGTGAGCAACATTGATTGAGCTAACTATTTCATCACTTATATACGTTGTGGGACAATTCCCAAATGTCATTCAAAGGGAATACAAATGTATTGACTGTACTCTCTTTGTCAAGTTGCGTATAGGTTCCAGTGAAGAAAATGTTAAAAAGATCACATTGAATAAACAAACCAACCATTTTCTCCTTCCCGTTATTCAGAAAAATAAAATGAAATAAAACAAAACAACAACAATCGTTTGCAGGTCTGCAAAGATACCCAGCTTCCAGTCAATATGACAAATAGCTTGGATTACACAACTCATTTTCACTTAATGCATGTAGGCAAAAGAAGAAATAACAAGAGGAGTTAACTGTCATCCAATCACTGCATTGGCCAGCAGAGTTATGCTTTCTTTCAGTCCATCTAGCGGACCCTTGAAGGACTGTAAAATTAAATGATTTATGGCCGATCACTTTCATTTGGAGTAACCGGCCAGCATCTTGATGCATTGCTTAAAGGCGTAATTTACCATTTGCAGATGAAACAAAAATCCAGCATTAGTGATTCAAAATAGTTCTAAAATGTGAGTTAGGGATAAAAACAACCAATGCAAAAATTTGAACCAGTATAATCGATGTTAAGTATTGTTAAATATACAAAATGTGAACAATAGTTATGATAAAAAAAATATTCCAGACTAAACCGTCTACAGTTATGGTTTAATGAGAAAAATAGTGATATCTCCTTTTATTCTAGGCGTTATTGCAAAAATTTTACATGGTAGGATGTTTTGTGATACAACTGACCTACACATATGCATCAAAAGTGATATCTTGTACATTCTAAATCACTGCTCCCAAAGGTAAACAGGACTTTTAATGTTTATATTAAAATGTTGACCACTAAGCTACATATCAGATCAGATAACTTTTGAATACGAAGCTTGAAGAGTCCAGAACTTTTTTTTAATCAAAATAAAATGAAGCTTTCTTTTCTGTTTTGTCTTTATGAATTTATTCTATTTGTCAAAGCCAACATGAAAATGGATTAGATTTTCACTTTCAGTTCGTAAAGGGAAGTGTATCGCCAACGTTTCTATTTTCTTTTCTTTTTTTTAACTTAAAAGTAGATCAAGTCACACGTTGTGTCTTCGTGTTGGTCAAGTTTTACTAAGGTGTTGTCAAATCATACACGACCTACCATTAATGAAGCAACCAAGTCATATGTATTGATAACATCTTGTTTTGACATTGACAATGGTTCACCTCTAGTCAGTTCTTATGGCTCAGGTTTTTTGCTGTCCAGTCAAAACAATCCAAATGTCCGCGAAGTACCGCATTGAGACACGATTTAATGATGATGATGATGATAATAAAAATAATAATAATAATAATAACAACAACAATAATAGTAGTAATAATAATAATGATGATAATAATAATAATAATAATAATAATAATACTTATAATATCACTTATAATATTACTTATATTACTTATTATATTACTTATAATATTACTTTTCTCACGAATCCTGAGAAAAGTACTGGAAGTCTAAGGTTCCAGGATGGAACTTGACGTGATATTAATCTCCAAGAGATATCTTTTGAAGATAGAGATACCAATAATAATAATAATAATAATAATAATAATAATAATAATAATAAGTCTTATTTATCCAGGGAAGCCTCTTCAGTGTGGCCACTGCTCTACCAGAGGGCCCTGCCATTATCAATACCCTAGCAGTATAAAAAATGCATTTATATTCTCCTGGATCGAAAGGGACATTGTGGGTAAAAACATCTTGTCCAAGGACGTAAGCGCTGGGCGGGAATCGAACTCGGGTCCTCGAGTCGGGAGACGGGAGTCTTTATCCAGTGAGCCACAGCGCTCCCATCGTGTCACCACACATGTAACTACTCTTTTAGAACTCACGCTCATTCAAAGCGAAAGTTATGAGAAATTGAGTTTCCTCGGGTCAGTTAAAGAATCCATCTGACACTTATATAGAAAAAAAAGAAGAAGAAAAAAGATGTGATTTGATGGAAACATTTTCAGTATCTGAAAATTTTGGGACTTCGGCTGTCACGCAAAATGAAATCTATAACCATAGTAATAATGAAATCTATAACCATAGTTTAGTTGGTCAAGACAAACATATCCGTTCTCCGTGTAAAATTATATGCCTATGAACTCGGGAACCTACAGTTTTACAAGCTTTAAAGCTTTTATGTAGGCCCCATCATATTTCTTATACTTACTAGTGACATTTTCACACAATATGACCTTGTACATTTGTGTCAAGTATATTTTCTTTTTCTTTTTTTCTACGATCAAAAGACATGATTGTATATATTTTGTATTCTTGTTTTGTTGTCAATAATTTTGTAATGTCATCATTGAGAAATGGAAATATGAAATAAATTTGAACTTTGAATTTGAACTTAATAATTACGTCAAAGAATGGTATGCGTTTCATCCTTTTCATAATTCACTGGAGAGAATCGATGATTTTGTGTAAAAGTTGTACAAAAATTTCAATTTATGTATCACTATCAAAATGCATTTGAATCCACATCACCATGTTATTTAATTGTGGAAGAAAAATGCATGTTTTATTTCAATACTTGCTGTCTGTGGGAAAAGTTAGAATTGTAAATAAAACAATAATTTCCAACTGATGTTCACTTTCGGGACCACATTATACTCACAACAGCATCAGTAAACATTAATCAGTATATCATTGTAATTATACTTGTCCTTACTAAGCTTTACCTCATATCAGCATCATCAGTTGCAGACCTGGAAAATCTCTTCTGGCTTATTTGCCTTAAAGGTACTGTTTACCTTTGGGAGCAGTGATTAAAAAGGTTCCTGTTATCACATTGGATGCATATGTGTAGGTCTGTTGTATCACGGAATGTCCTATATACCATATAAAAAAATTGCAATAAAGCCTAAAATATGGGGAGATTATCACTATTTTCTCCCCCAAAACTGTAACTGTACATGGTTTAGTCTAGAAACAATTTTGTTATAACTGTTGTTCACATTTTGTATATCTACAATACTTAACATTGATTATACTGATCTAAATGTTTACATTGGTTGTTTCTATCCTTAACTCACATTTTAGAACTATTCTCAAAAACTAAAGCTGCGTTTTTGTTTCATCTGCAAATGGTAAATAATGCCTTTAAATCAACGATTAAGGAACGTTCAATTAACTGCATTAGTTTATAACATCCCTGATATATGTATATATTTTTTAATGATAGTTCGTCTTCGTCTGTTTGAAGTCCAGCTTTATTGTCACACAAAGCCTAAATAGGTCAAAAAGCATGGTGGATTTTGCGCTACACGGTTAGTTGTGACGGTAAAAATGTTTCGTATGTGTTTTTATACATATACACTGATACAAGGCATGCAGCAAATTCCTGATCAACCTTGAATGGCCAGCGCATGTGTCTTGATTTTATGGTCGCACAGCTTTCCCGGTTATCACAACAACTGAAGTCTATTTTCATTCCCAGGTACCTTTTCCATTTAGGCTCTGTTCACATGGTCCTCTCTCCACTTTTTGTTTATAATAGCGTATATCACAATGCTGGTAATTGTATTCCGTATCTAGATTTCATTTCTTTGTTTCGTATTAAGGGTTATCTATTCATTTATTTATTTGTTTATTTATTATAAATTTTATCATTATTATTATTATTATCATCATCATTATTATTCTTACTATCATTACTATTACTATTGTTATTGTTATCATTATAATTATCATCATCATTATCATTTAAACGAAAAAAAAAAAACCTCGTGAAAAGAGCCGGACATGAAGAGATATGAGCAGTTACTTTCAGCATGCGTCACAATACCGCATGCTTTCAAATCTATTATCAATGTAACATAATTTGTGGAACACCTGTACAAAAGCAAAGCATCTCCAAATTTAGAAAGGAAGTCACCAATATTCGTTTGGTTAAAACAGACGTCACTTGTGGGATGTGACGAAACACTCCCATCCCTCCCTCAAAAAGTGACTTTTGTAACAGCGGTCGAATCCATCTCGTTTATCTCTTGCAAAAGATAAATGACTGAATTGAACTGTTGGAAAAAGAGACAAAGAAACAGAATGAAGTAAGAAGTTGGCATTATAGGTACACACGTAACCTTGCAGTAAATGTTTCCTCCAAAGTATCTGATAATAAATACATCAACGAGCTGCCCATCCGTCTTGTCTGTTTCCTCATTTTCTTCTTATGCATTTTGTCCTACCACTGGCGACATCGTCGTCACCGCAAAACATGCCCTATCTGACTAGTGCGGTTACAAGGCGTCCAGGACGGCCTTTTTTTGTGTGTAGTGTGCGTTGCTCTACTGTCTCAACTTCACCCCTTCCCTCAATTTCCTTCCTCCGTCACTCTGGAGCCTCCTCACTTTTCCTTGACTTCTCACCATCATTATGTCTTTTGCCTTCTCTTCCTTGTTCTCTTACCTAGTATTCTCCTTTACGGTAATATCATTATGCTTCACTTCATTGTAGAAGAATCATATTTCAACAGTAGGTTGTTGTGTCGTATATGTCCCACAAAAATGTCAATCAAACAATATCATTGGACGCGCAACCCGCATTGATTTTTGTTTATTTATTTATTCTAAAAGACATGTCCTGTTGAGTCATGATAGAGTAAACCCCAAACACCTTAAAACTGCATGAATTGGAAGAGTAGAATAGATGAAATCAAGTTTCACATTTCTGTAGGCCTATATCTAAGAATAATCTATTCAAACTTTTTTTAAAGGCATTATTTATCATTTGCAGATGAAACAAAAACCCTTGCTTTAGTGTTTCTAAATACTAATAGTTTAAAATGTGAGTTAGGGATAAAAACAATCAATTATGTAAAATTGTTAATCAGTATAATCAATGGTAAGTATTGTTAAATATACAAAATGTGAACGATAGTTATGATAACATTGTTTCTAGAATAAACCGTCTACAGTTATGGTTTACTGAGCAAAATAGTAATATCTCCTTAAAGTTGTGGGCTCTATTTCGAAATTTTTATATGGTAGGATGTTTTGTGATACAACTGACGTACACATATGCATCAAATGTGATAACTCCAACATTCTTTGAATTACAGCTCTTAAAGGTAAACAATACCTTTAACATAAATATTTGGAAGAGCCACATCATGTTTCAATATTGATAGCTTTGCTCGGGGAGCAATACATGTCTTTTGACGGTGACGGTATTATAGAGTGGTATATTAAATTACATAATTATATACATACACACACATTGCGTCAGATTTTGTGTGGTTACACAATGTAATGTGTGTGGAGTGTCATAAAGGTTTGGAGACCACCTCGTCCAGAGTGACACTCTGCAGCAAACAAGGCTAATCGTGTGGAATGGATATAATGTCTTCATACCTATCTTATCAAGCCTGGAAAATTAATCTCAAAACTACTTTTTTGGGAAGAGCATGTACATCACAGAAGTCAGCTGATATTCTAGAGGCCGTTTCCAGAAGTTCACAAAGCAAGGAGGTCTTACCGACGAAACGAAACAGAAAGGTACTAAAAAGAAGGAGAAGAAGAAAAAATTACTTATGTTTCTGTTGTAGTGAATGTATAATATGCAAGTGTGCAATGACAAAGGAAAATCGCCTTGAATTATGCTCGTTATCTCATCTGCAGCTATACTGCACGTTTCTGCCGCTCCATTTTCCTCATTCCTTTCGAATCAATCAGCACGGAGTCTCCGAGTATCGTTATCCTTCATCGTCTTCTCCAAACATCCATTTCATTATTACATTTTGGTCAACGCTCCAGCCGACCCGTGACGAGATGTCGGTGATGCAATATTATCGGCTCGCGCTCACTGACTGTGAAATAGCAACCAAGAGCCAGATTTACGACGTCGCGAAAATATGTATCGTTTCGACATCCGTCCTCCTCACCCCTCTACCCCTCCCTTCCTGATTGTCCCCGCCCCCCCCCCCCCTCATTCTCTACTTCCTCTCTCTCTTCTCTACGTTCTGTCAGCTCTCTCGGTTCATATATATTATTTGAATGATTGCGCATTGACAACGTTCTTTATATGGCTTATTCTGTGTTATGTGTCACGTGTCATGCAGGAAATACTTTGATGTTCCTTGCCTCTTTTTCTAGATCATTTACCCTTCACCTTAATCACCATCACTCTGTTTTTCTTCAACCTCATCGTCTTATTATCACCGTTACTCTTTCTCTCATCTTCACAACGTTTCCATCTCTATGTTGTGTTGTCTTGGAATCGTATATAAGAAGATATAAATAGTTTCTTTTACTGCAACTTCGTACATTCTCCATCTTCTCTCTCTTTCTTTCTATCTTTCTCTCGATAAAGACTTTCACCTCTCTCCAGTGTGTCCCTCCATCTCACTTTTCCCGCCCATTTCACTGATGTATCCCTGTGTATCGTCTGCGAAAATGATACGCAGGATGATGCGTAGTCAGGGGAGCGATGATCCGCAGCGGAAAGAGGTGAGACCCCCCGAAAATGGAATTTAAAGAACTTGAACCTGCCATCCTCATGCGGCTTAAAGGTAGCAGCCCTCTTTAGAAGCCTTTGAATTATCTGTGAAATTAAAGACAATGTGCATGCAACTGGTGGTGGGTGAAAAACTTGTGAGTGAAAAATTGAAATAACTTCTAGTTCAAATTTGTTCAAGTCGGAAATGAAACTTTGATTTTGATTTCTTTCTGATTCAATCCGAAATGTTTAACAAGACACTGAATTTAAAGTTCTGATATTCGAGTTTAGAAAATAACAAAGTTAATCCTAGTTTGTCGTGTATAAGAAAATCATTCAAGCTATTGACATGTCTCTTACTCTTAAATTGATATTAATCAAAGCGCACCTAAACTAAAATTATGATTTCAAAGCCTCTTCATTTTAAAGATAGGTGGAAGATTGTAAGATCCTTCGGAGTTCCACCCGTTATACAGGCAGAGTGTTTGATTGCTAGTGTGAATCTGTTCTGAGAACACAATCTATAACAGTAGGTTCATGTGATACTTGCATGGAGGGATCGATACCCCCTTGATACTCGTATTCTACGAAGTCATAAACCAGACTAGCTTTACGAGAGTGGAAAAAAAAAGGTTTTTGCACACATGTTAAAGCCTCGTTTCAAGATCAAATCTCTCAGTTCACCATTCTTTCGAGTAGAACAATCTTTACAATCCACTGAAACCACACTGTACCTTCCTAAACAGTGCCAGGTCCTGAACGATTTTCTTAACCTAACAGAACCGGTAGTCAAGACCCAAGGGCTTTAGATCTAAAACGCTTTAGGTTAATTATCACTACCTTTCGAACATGTGTTTTTAAAGCTGCACCTGTCTTGCTGTCGAAAGCGGTTTGCTCTTATAGGGTATAGTACCCTACATATCCACTCTCTTAAATTCATAGAGGTCGCGGAATACTTTTGCTTTGGATGAGATGGGGTGGGGTGGGGGGGAGCCTGATCCCACCAAGGGGGAGGGGTCCACCTTTATACTGCTCTTGGTTGGGTCAAGGGGCACCCCATCCCCGACATGGTTCCAGGGCGCATGTGCATGAACATGATTATAGTCTAGGGGATTTGAAGTTGTGTGGCCAAAATTCATGTTCGAACTAATGATAAGTCAAGATGAAGGAATCGCCTCCGTTCTTACATAATATTATGCGTATTTCCATTCATATAATAGACGTGCTGGTCTTCTGACAGAGGTTAAAAAGAAAATGACAGCATGAGCTGAACATCAGCAAACATTGGTAACATTATTGCTATTCAACATGCATTACTACGTTTCGACAAATATTTTTTTTTTTCACCAAGCGGAACTGTCAGAACTGTTAGAATTCAGTGAGATTTTCAAGATGATTTCTTTCTTTGAAGTGTTGAACGCTAGCTCTACACACTCTGCACTGCGCCCCTAACCACTCCGGCACACATCCAGCTCTTGAGCTCTGCATGCTCTCATTCCATTACGAAATGAAAAGACCAAGATTGAAACAGAATAAAATGTTAATACTGATCATTGCATCATAAAGAGATCAATGAGGGTATTAAACTGATCCGCCTCTAGTATCTACATTTATATCTGAAGTCTACAAATATTGTTTTCGTTCATGTGTTTATAGTCATTTTAGTTCTCTGCACAAGCCCCAAGACACCACCCGAATCTATGCGATATGGTTGTGACACTGGCTTCGTCGGTTGCTGTTCATTTCAGGGAAGCTTGCTGGGTTGTGATGATGTCGGGCGTCAATGATAGATCTGTGGTGGTTGCGTTGTGCGTGTTTGGGTTTTATTCGCTTGAATGTCCCATGGTTGCAACCATAGCATCTGCATGATGGGGACGGCGACTAAGCAAGCTATAGCACAAAATATTAGTGACCCACTAGCTTTGCAGACTGTATGGTAAAAATAGCTTTCTCCAGAGTATTAAATCACAACGTCACACTGACCGATATATTGCGTCTACTTACACGAACATCTCTAATCATCTAATCAGATCTAGCATAATGTAAGTTAGCTATCATAGAAGTTAACGAACACAGTCAACTCTAAAATGTCACGTATTATGACCAGAAATTATTAAATTTGTTAATATTGTTATAAAAGCTCTAATGAAATCATTGGATACTCACAAGAAAAGCAAGAATGCTTAGTGAACATTATAGACGTCCCAAGATAATTCAGTCTCTTATCTTCACGCACTGAGGATGAATGCACCCTACAATTGCTGTAAGGTTTTAGCGGACTTCAAAACTATTTAGAAACACAACTCGGGTTGTGATTTCACGCGGAAAGGCATAAAAGGTGTTTAGAATATATATTCATTTGTTCATTCATTTTTTTTTCATTTCCAACAGAAACATATAGATGTTTTACAGAAATTGGGTTCATAAATTACGTTAGAATTTACAATATAGGGTGCATTCATAGGGTGCATTCCCCACACGTGATTCAACTGATACATGTACATGACTGATGTATGCCATTCCTTAAGTTACTGTTCAAAAATATATAGTTTTCACCATCTATGGTTGGAAGATGTTTAAATGCCGTTGTATTTTTAACACATGCAGAGTCGTCCAAAGTCGTTTTAAAGTGCAATTTCAAGTTGGATTACTCAGTATACATGAAATCATGCAGAGTAGTTTCATTGTAACTAGAATTAGATTTGAAATTGACTGGATTTTAACGTTTCATAAGCATGTTTCACTTTTTTTTTCCTTGGGTGTGTGCTCTCAGCCCACTGCTTCGCCGAACACGTGTTGTAGTCTAAACTGTAACCTTTTATCGTGTCACCATCCGTCTTTCTCTCCCTCCTTCTTTCTATCTACCTATCTCTGTCATGGCTCCCCCTCTCTCCCTCTCTCTTATTTATTCCTTTTGTTTGTATTCCTCCTGTGATTCCTTCAATATGCTGAATTGTCTCTCTTCATTTTCAAATCTCTCAATCTCCCTCAGCTATAGGTTGATATTTTAGTGGACGAGAGGGCAAAGGTGACAGAGGAGAAAGAGGACAAGAATTAGGAGAGAAAGAAGAAACAGAGGACGAAACAGAAAACTAATAAGAGAGAAGAGCAGGTAAGAGGGAGAAGAAAAAGAAGAAGAAGAAGAAGAAGAAGAAGAAGAAAACGTATGCATTATATGGACACCCAAAATGTACGCACAAAAAAAAGACCTGCACACATACGTCTTCATGATTGAGACAGTCGCTCGTCCTTGGTGCTGCAAAATCTTGATTTTTTGGCTAAAGAGCAAAACTTTGCACGTTTTCGTTCTCTGCGTTCCTTCTCTGCCTCCGACAGAGTAGCTGACTTTAATTCTATTCTTCCCTTTCTATATCCACTGTGACAGGTAATCATTACAGATTAAATGTCTGGAGCTGTGAAAGGAGAGACACACACGACGAGAAATCGGATTTTCGTATCCAGACAAGACACATCTCAGACAATGGTCAGTTATGGACGATACATGTAACAAACTATTGTCAATCAAAGCTTCATCCCCAGTATAAGCACCAAATGGACGCCATCAAATAGGAAGCTCTTGGAAAGAAGGTAAAATCCAGACTCTTTTTTTTTTTATAATCAGATGAAAGTGGCTCTTTCTGTTTGATAACGATTTCGATTATCACTTCCTATGAAGGACAGTCGTCCCCGCGTGTTTGATTAAGGTTTCATCTCAAGAAATGATGGAATGCGCTCTATCCTTATGTACTTGTACAGAGCACAGAAACAGCAGAGCGGACGTAATATCACATCAATTCATATGCGATGATGTATACAAACTCGTTCATACAGATTAGATAGATAGATAGATAGATAGATAGATAGATAGACAGAAAATGTTCGCATTTCGAATTCTCAAATAGTGTGATTATTTTTATTTCTCACTGATATACAACAGTAATGTTGTTTTACAATAACTGCAAATTAATTTGTCTATCAGTCATAAATTGTCATCAGATAATTTATAACCATTCTAATAATCTATATTAGAAGCGATGGCCAATTTATTTCAAATATTCATCGATCTACCAGTAATCATTTCGTGCAGTCATTGAACTTCAAGCAGTATGTTGAATAGCAAGTCGGGGCTTCCGTAAATTGAAAAATATGTCTGCCGAATATCAGCAGAATTTAGCGGAATGTCCCTGTTAAAAGGATGGTGTATCGTGATTAAAATTGTGAATGAATAAGTCATCATCCATTTTTAGTTTGGCTATAATATTGGTGCTGGTTCACCACAGTATACCATTCAACTGTCAGCCGCAGACTAAACAAGGCAGACAGATTATAAACAAAGTCTTTTCAGCCAATTAAGATCCAATGAAACTAGCATGAGACGTAGATCTTCCGCGACAACACTATTTATAAGAATCGGCTTTGTAAGCAATGCATGATGATGGTGACCATGATTGTTCTGTCATTGTTTAGGAAATGTTAACATTCATCGAAATTAGTTAATGACATTTTATCAATTACGGTTAGGAAGAGACGAGAAAAAAAAATGTTACAAGCGTCCGCGATTCACCATTATCGTGAGACATTAAGATCTTGCAATTGAAATCATATTTTATCTTGAATTTAACAAAAAGAGCAAGAGAATCTTGATTTTAAATTTAAATCTTTTACAAATAACCAATGTACGGAAAATGTTGACTACACTCAAGTCATAGGTACATTCTCTTTCTCGTTCATTGCGCGCTTTTATTCATCCTTTATTCTTTATTGTAGTAATACACATGTGCTTTTTGTATACACACGGTTCTACTGTCAAACAAAGCCATTCCTAAGTTCAGATTTATCCCCCCTTTAACCTGAAAAATGATAAATAAAAAGAGCCAAACTAAATCGTGAGGCGGAAAAAAAAAAAACAAACAAATCATGGAGACCTCTTGTATTGAAATTATTCCCATCATATCCATCAGGAAATCCTAGTTCAGGCAGGTATTCACTGGCTAATTCCAGATGAATATTATGCTGTCCCAATGACCTTGGTCCACAATTAATGATCAATTCAGCAAACAGAAGGTTGCAAAGAGATAAAATTTTCATAGCAGCCCAAATGTTCATCATTTTCTCACCCCTTGCATCACCTCTTTATACACATCAAGAGAATACTACCTTCATACTCGGAACTCTAGCTTGTTACTTGCAACTCGTACAATCTGCAATATTACATAAATGCACACAGAATTGATTTTCGTAACGTGCATACCATGATTTCATTATTATCAATGCACGGATTAAAGGCAAGATAGCATCATCATTTACACACCCATTATAGTCAAAGAGAAAAGGTTTAAGAACTTGTGAGCCCCATGAGATTCTAATATCTCCTCCAACACCCTAACAGCTTTTAAAATTCAATGACTTTAGACAACAAAAGCACAATGTAAACACAACTATAAGTATAACTGGTGTGTAATGTATGAATACACTATTCATTGGGAGAGGGTGGGGATCTGAGGTGCATCTAGCTAACACGTACGGAGATCGAGGTGTATCTGTAACCTTTTCTTAGCCTTGACCACTGGGTCAAGCGAGAGGGTGAGAGTTTGTTTACGTGAGGAAATGACCAGCTGACGTCACAGTGACGTGGACAGACTTGAGAAACTCACGAAAGGAAACAAAATGCCTTAAGTAATGTATGTTTGTGCGCAAAATGTAATGTTGATAAGTGTTTTATCAAGTCTACAATATTTCTTGGGAAATAAACGTCATGGCTATAAAGTAAAACAAGAGAAAACTAGAACACTCAAGGTTTAAATCTGTACTAAGATATAACGAGACAAATAGTCACAATCGGGCAGAAAAGAAGAAATAAAAAGATGAAGCATCCTTTGGAAAGGGACCCCTGAATACAGACTGTTTATCTAGATTGCCATTTATTATCCAGTCACCCTTTCCTTTGCTTTGTCCCTTTCCGATTTCAGTTTTAAAGTTTTAAAGTTCTTATAGACTCACAGACCGACTCACAAACCGACACTGGTAGATCTTACGGATCTGCTTCTTACAGACTGACAGACAGACAGACAAACAGACAGACCAAGGAGTTATCAGACAACTGATAGATCCTTGGACAGACCAGAAAAAAAAAAAGCGCGACAGTAGCAAAGATATCATACACTTCAAGCAAATAAGAGCAAGCTATGTGTATATCCCTTTGAACTTAGAGGACGGGAGAGGATGTGGTCATATTGTGACTGAGCCATGGCATAGAAAGACATAACAGACCGACATTAATATGTAGACGATCATTCAACGTACATCTTCATCGTGCATTCCAGAATTCCCTGGATAACATGCAGGGAGGTTCCCACTTCCCTGAGATAAAAAGTTTCGATCAGTCATCTCCCAAGATTCTACATAGAATATGCTTGTAATTATTTTTGAATGATAGTTTGGTTACATAAAAACAAACAAAAATTATTTTTATGAATAAACATCCATGACTTACATTTAGTTGGAAATATCTTCCAAAGTCATCAAGGCTCAAAAGCTCGACTCATACAGTTTCTTGTAAAGACTTATAATTGGCTTTGACTGTATGTAATTGTATGATAAGCAATCTCTTCGGGCAAATATGTTAGTTTGTTTTTGTTTTTGTTTTGTTTTTCTTTCTTTCTTTCTTTCTTTCTTTTTTTTTTGGGGGGGGGGGGGTAGAAAAAAAAAGACGGAGAATGTACTTGTAGTCAGTTATCTTTGTCAGACTAGGTATCAGTCTATATTTTGTTCACTCAATTCCCGGCACTTTAGCCACCTCTGGCATTGTTCGTGTTGAAAGTGTTGTACAACCTGGTATTCCTCTTTTCTTTCTTTCTTTTTTTTTTTTGTGTGGCGCTGTTTCTTTGCACATTCTCGCAGCCGTCTGATGACGTGCTTTCATTAGCGCCATCATGGGCGTTAAATTCATCAAACAAATCCCTCGGACCTTGGGGAGAATTAGGCAGCCCACGTGTCTTTCGATGGTAGTTTACAAGCAGACGACTGATCCAATTTTTGCTCAGACCTTAGAGGGCGCTATTAGGTGAAGGTCATCATGCTAATTCCTGCTGTCCGTGTGCGATTGGGCAAGTTGGCGAAGAACTTCAGTTGTGATTCATTGTTAATCTATTGACTTAGTGTTTGTACCCTCTACAAGATTTTTTTTTCGATTCAATTCGTGAAAAACAATAAAAATGAATCAGATTCCATTAATTGAATAATTTTCACAAGGGTAGTGGTATAGTGAAATCAGAGGAATGCATTTATTAATTTCTGTCAAGCACAAAGGCGTTATCAGGGCTTTACTGTCACTGATTTTTTTTTTCAATTTATTAACACACAAACATAAAACAGGAAAAAAGTGTGAATCAATCACGTTACACACCCCGGTATGAATATTTACAATCAATTATGAGAAAACTGCCAAATGGTTTGGCACAGAAAGAAACCAAATCAAAGATGAATCTATAATCTATACTTGACGTCGAAATAAAATAAACGAGACAGATGCTATATTGAATTTGAGCTAATCAGTGTAAAAAAATGCTAAGCGCATCAGTCTGACCTTTATCTGACCACTGTGTTAAACTAAAAACTGTGGATCTATAACCTGATGAATGTCAGAGATTATTGGATTTAAAACAGAAGATGGAAAAGATAGATTCATATCATGCAACATGACAAATTATCAATTCAAAGTTAACCCATTTTCTTTTATATTGAAATATAATAGAGCTGAAATATCAAATAAGGTTCCATTGTTCATACTACGTCGATACTACATCGACTGATTATAAATGATTGGGCCCGCCAATCAGTTTGAAAATAAGCCAGGCATTATCAAAAACATTGACTTGTCATTTCTGCCTGGGGGGCTATGTAACTTTTCCTCAGTTTTCTTCTTCAAAAACTCGTAAGCTCATCCCAATGTATGAATGAATGATAAGTAAGCTATTATACTGGATATCGCCGCGGAGTATTGTGCCATTAACCGTATTTCATGAGTGAGAAATACAAACCCAGTTTCATTTATTGTTGAAAGGCGTCATTTCTGACATCAAACAAGTAATAATATTTGGATAATCATTACTATTCAGGTCATGAAAATACGAAGCTGTTTTGGATGTGGGTTGTATTGGGCTTACGTTTGCGTATCATGTGATTTTCGTATTGATATTTACATACAAACATTTGAATGCAACTATGTATTGTGTAATTAAATTTGTGGCACTCATGACCTTGGAACTTTAATAGTACTGTCCGCGACCATACTGTAGCGGAACAGACTGAGAGCTCTTATCAACCCCGCTGATGAGATTGTAATACCTTGACATTCACTTTCGCGCTTTGTTTCCATTTTTGTTCTGTGTGTGTGTGTGTGGGGGGGGGGGGGGGTTGCCCTAATGCCTGGGAAGATAATAAAACACTGAATATTCCCGTAACGTTAGCAACGTCTCCACCGATTTCCCTCTCCATGGCATTTGCCACAATAATTGAATGCGCCTGGAAATGATTCCTAGCAGGCTTTTGGCCGGTAAACTCGTCATACCCATGAAGGATGGAGGATGCAGTGATTAGAACGGACGTACGGTACAGAGAGAATGGTAATCGATTGCAGACTTGAGAAAAAGCTGTTAGGACTCCTCCCTCCGTATTCGCCAGCAACAGCCGGTTTGTTGATCCTACATTGACAGAAGGTAAATATCGTGTGATAAGTTTTTTTTTTTTAAATAACTTTTTAAATCACTATATGCGACTAATTCAATTAATTTCCTTTCTCTGAAAATATTCTCCTCGAAAAAAAAAAAAATCAGTAAGCTTTTGGCTTACGTTAATTTACAGTATAGAACCTACCGAACCTCAAACTTTGAAATCGTGGCAGAAAAACTGTTTGCAAAGTAGAACTTGTGTCCCCCTATATTATACACTGCCTTTACTATCCTGTTTGGTAGATAAAAGCATCTATTTAGCAAGGATAATCGCTGAAGTGTAAAAACAGACTGCAAGAAAACCAATTAGCAATTCAAAGTACTGGATTGATGGCAAGGACTAAACTTGTCAGAGTTCTTCATCCTTATTTATTGTCTGCAGCGAACCTAAAAGATATGATCACAGCCTTGAAACTCATATGAGCGTCTCCATAATTTACCCAAACCACAGACCATTATGCGATTTCCCGTACGGTCGTCTCGTATAACGAGTCGCCAATCCATGCAAACCATATCAGGTTTGCTGGCAAGGGTTTTATTTTCAAATAATCTTGCATCAAACAGCAACGAGTACATGAATGTACTATATGCGCTATAATGCTCCATCAATGTACTACTAGTGTAGTAATGCAGTACTGTATAGTAGTAATATAGTAGCAGCAGCACTTTAGTAGTATAGTATAATAGTAATAATGGTAACGATAATAATGACGATAATGATAATGCTAATGGTAAAAGCCAGCAAAATCAACAATGGACTGTTCTTATATTGCCTATAACACATCAAAAAAAATGTTCATATCAGGGAGACTATTTTTCATAATTCTACTGTTGCCACCGCAAAAGCTCGTGCTCGCGGCGTGCTTGGATATTTTTTTTTCCCCAAAACCTTCGTGAGCTGTACACATTATTGATAAAGGAATCTTTATTTTAACTCCGTAAATTGTATTCGCTGCCATACAGTGTAATTCAAGAATCAAGATTTCGGTGATGTGCAACGTCACTCTTTGAAGTATATGTTACGATGACTGATGGTGAGAGAGAGAGAAAAAAAGTCTTGAAACATTTTTTTTTTTTTTGATAAGAGTCATAATTTGAAAGTGACATGCTCTGAACAACTTTTCACGAGTTTAAATCAGGGTTTTCAGCATTTAAATTGAGGAATTTACAATGACTGGACGATCAATAGTCTGATACAGAAACTTTATCTTGGAATTTTCGATATTCAAAATAGCTACGAAATGATAAATCAGGAATTAGCTTAACACGTATTCCATCACAGTCATGTTCATGCGTGGTGACATAGATTATTATTTAGTAGTAGCTATTTAGCAGTAGTAGGTTCTGTACATCACAACTAAACGTGTCGTGATATTATTAGACAGATTTATGTTCGAGAAGTATTATTAGTAATATTACAATGATTATCGATTACACTATTTACAGCACACTACAAACAGAGATCATGTTTAGTACGCAGTTTGCTGTCATCATGGCAAGTCTGTAAGCTTGATCAAGTCATTACTGTTTTGTTTCTATTTTTCGTACTTGTTTGCCATCAATAAAGTTCGGAAATCGCATTCTTTTTGTAGCGAAAACACGCCTTCATGCCCAGCAGACGGGCTCCATTGTGTAAAGCTCTCGCAGATGGGTCATGATGTCGGCCAAAAACTAATAAAACAGATTCTTTTCTCTTTTTTTTTCTTTTTTTTTTTTGTATGGACCTTTTGTAATGTATAAGGGGTCAAAGTTGGCCTCGGGTTGAAAGGGGGAAAAATGTTGAGAAGCGCGGATGTAGAGGATAATGCAGCCTCCTTATGCCCGTTTTATAATGTAGTTCTTTTTCACAAACACATGGGAAATGGATAAAATCTGAGAGGTAAAAACACCTCCCTGATAAAATCTTGATGTTTTTCCTCAGTTCTTGAATACAATAGGCAAATTACTTCTTCCATGCACGCGCCTGAATCATGACCCGACTCTGACCCATGATATGGGGCCTGATTTTTAAAGATGTTGCATGAGATTATTTAAATTTATGACGACTTGCATGCGATATTCATAATTGCCAGAGAAACAACACACAAGCTGTGCAATGTACATTTAAGCTCCTACCGTATAATAATCTAAACTTTTGCATCCCTTGCAAAGCTCTTGATGAAAATTAGCCAACTGACACTATACATAATTGATTACGTACAATAGTTTGGCTCACCCAAACTAACTTTAAGAAAATCCTCTGCTTGCTCAGTTTCTGGATCCGGTATCTACGCGAAGGGGTACATTGACATACGCGCTCTTCTGGAACAGTGTAACCTAACAAGTTCTGCGTTTAATTTTTTAAAGTCATTTTAAGTTCAAGAACATTTAAGATTCATTTTTAAATCATTTATCGGACAGCAAATTAAAACTTTATATGGAATTTCGAAGCTTCATTATTTTTTTTTTCAAACGTCGTGATATCAGCCATAATAAACCAGCGAACAAGACAACATTGGTTAGTGATGCCCTTTACCACGGACTTCCCCAGTGGTTTGCACGTTCAAGATATCAAAGAGTCATTGTATCTGACTTAGCACTACAAACCATTAAAATGTTTATCCTCGCACGATTCAACTCATGAAAATGTGAAACAAAGTAGGCCAACTTCCTCAAAAATCTGTCACATTGTGACATTATCTGATTTCTGTATTATCATCTTGTTTGATATGATTATTTCATATGGATAATATGTGAACATTTAACATTAGGGCCTATGTCACTTTCCAATTTTCTGAGCTTTTGTCAGGTTTCATACAGATTTGCATTATTTTACGTGTTGTATTCTACCCTAATCAATACAATCAACTTGATCATGAAGTGTTCGTAGTGATGATCTAGATTAAAGTCAGTTGAGTTTGAGCTAGGATTTATCACACACATACCTCTATGAAAATTGGTTTGAGACAAAAACAGCTTTATGATTAAACAGAACACCAAAGAGGGGGAGGAGGAGAAAAATCTCTTTGCAGAACACTCACTACTAACAGGCTGGAAGAAAATGACAGTTATTCCCTACGTTTTCTGCCACCATGAGTCAATAAGAAAAGAAGCAACAAAACGACGACGACGAGAAAACAGAACAGTTGTTGCAAAATATCCTCTTTTTGCATTTTTCGGTGTACATAGCCTAAACATGATAATTAATGACCGTACCAGGAAAGACAATATTCAAATATAACGAAAGGATTGGTAAATAAGCCTAGCAACGACTCGGCAAGTAGTTTATGTTGTTGTTCTTGTTTGTCTGTATTTTTTTTCTAATGGTGCGATACTGTGGATGTGAACTCGCTTCGGTTCGGTTGCGAAGAGGCACAAAATTCGAACGGCTGCGAGAGCGCAGCCCATTGCGCTTTTCTGATGAAGCAGACAAGTTCTGGATGTTTGTTTGGTAAGATTGCCGATTCATGTTCAAGCTCAAATGTTGCTATCCGACACAGGTCTATACTGCCGATATTATGTGATTAAGTCACGTAATTTGTATGGAACATGAATTAACAAGAAGCGCTGCAGAGAGATTCCATATCTTTCTATTTGAGCACAGCCACAGTCCCGTGTATTGAATAGTATGTTGTGCCTGTTATGGTAAGCAAGAAGCAGGTCAGAATTGATTTAATTTACAGTAACGGTAAGGCCTAAATAAGCCCCCCTAGGCTTATTTAGGCCTTACCGTCACTGTAAATTAAAGCCTAGCATATTAAATCCTAGATCTGCAAGTAGGGTTAGAAATCCCAGTTTAGCTTTCTACGAGCTGCTGCAGGGATTAGAGGTCTAGGCCTAGACACATGCATTCTACCCATTCAAGGTTCAAGGTTCAGATCTAGACTCTACGTTACATTTAATGCATAGAAAACTCTAGACACTAGACAGTCTAGGGTCTAACGTTAGTCAATTCTAGAAGTTGTACTGTATATCAGTAACACTAAGTGTTAGATCTAATGTTAGGACTAGGAGCATGAGGAGGGAACTGCGACCAGCCTGAACGCTTATAAAAATTTAACTTGTTTAGATCAAAGTATATCTGTGTAAATTACCAAAGGAGCGCCCTGGGGTTAAGGAGGGAGTAGGTAGACAATGGTAGAGGCGGAGGTCTACTGTACAATGCAATGTCGAGCATTTAAAAGAAAAGAAATCTTACTTAGCAATGCCCCAACTCGTGTAAAAACCCAAGCCTATCAATATAAGAGCTTGGTTCGACCTCATGTGGAGTACTGCGGTTCTGTATGGTCCCCCCACACAAAGAAAAACATCGATAAGATTGAGGCTGTTCAATTCAATTCAATTCAATTCAATTCAATATGGTTTATTGTGCAAGTATAAAAAATAAAAAAAAAAAAACAATCCAGCAGCTCGAAGGCTGATACGGTTGCTTTACATTAGAATCATTACAAAAAAAAAAAAAATGAAATGACATTGATAGGATAAGCATGCGTGAAATATGTAAAATATGTTCAACATGGAGCAGCTTCATTGCCACCATTATTCACAGGAGACTTCAGTAATCACAGTTCTCTTTCTACCATGCTAAGGAACCTCAAGCTACCCCTCCTTTAGCACAGAAGACAATTCATGTTCCACAAAATCATTCATGACCATGTCGATTTAGATATTAATACTTTTTTGAGTTTCCAGAACACTTTTGTAAATAACCAGATAAGAACTAGGAGCTGTAAACCTAAACAACTGATGATTCCACGATCAAACTCTCAAATCTCATCTGTTCTCATATTTTCCCCAAATGGCAAGAGTGTGGAAAAATTGCCTGAAGAATTTGCATCAATAATAAGCCAAATGCTTTCAAAACAGCTCTACAAAAGCATTTACATTTGGACTGAGCAGCACTCCATTCACAGTCATGTTGGAGTGGTGCTTAACCTGAGCTTTTCAGAGTAACAGATCCAGATTTACATGATCTCTCTTCCCTAAATCAGATAGAGCTAGATCGAACTTTTTAACATTAGAGGGACTGTGTCAACACTATGGATGATGTCCTTGTCCTTGGCAAAAACAAGTTCGAACATGCGTGGCTGATGACCCATAACCTTTTCTACACCTGGTAGACCCATCTAATGGTTTGAGCATAAATGATAGAGGTAGGGACTAGGGTTCTACAATACATAGATATGATTTATACAATCAAAGGAAGTATGGCATCCTCCTGTATTGTTTCATCTAGTCATTTCATTTATTCTAGTTGGTTACTGCAACATATATAATCCTAGTCACAAGTAAATTACTTTATCTTGTAAATTTCTGCTATTATCATGGGGTTTGGTTTAGATCATGGATAGATGGGCCAGGATAATACACCACAGATGATTTATCAGATTAATCTGGACCCAAATAGAGGGGCAATTCCGCGGTAACGGAATTACAAATCAGAGAATTTTGGCTCATATTCTTTCACCCTGTGCACTGGATTGATTACTTTGAATTCTCTTGATACATTTAAAAGATGCAGAGGTACTCACACTATCACCCCAAATACAAATTTGTTAAATGTTCTCACTTGGTTGGTTACAAAGGAGGTCTATGTGCGATGGTAACGGAATTACCAGAAAATTGAGTCACAACTTCAACTCTGACTTTGGGAGTTGTTTCTCTGAAATCTATAACACATACACTATAGGTTGTTGTCTGATTTCATCTTTGATTGTGTCAACTTCAATTTAGTTGGATTGTTTTTCAAATATTTCATCACATTTTCTCAGCAGCAGGCTTTTCCCCTGTAAAGTCAGTGGTAACGGAATTACACAAATGGTAACGGAATTACGCCTTCTGAAATACACTGGAAAAAATACACATTCTTGGTACTCATGTATTCTGAAATGTCTTGATAAAGATTGTTTATGCCTTCAGCTATAATATAACCACTAAAAAAGTACTCTCTAGCCTTTGACCTTGAACTGCTACAAGCGAATAGGTGCCAAATGAATTTCTATTGTCAAAAAACATAAAATTTTCATGCTAACGACTTTGATTTGAAGTTGTAACTATGTCAATCAAGATCTGGTAACTTGTAAGTACCACATCAATCAAGATTTGTCTGCTTTCAAGTTAAGAATGTCACACTCTGCACGTAAATGACATCTAAGACACATGGTAACGGAATTACGCTAGAATAGCCCTACACAAGTACAATTCTATAAATCCAGTCAACAATACTCAAATTTTCTTGTATTTCTTTTGTTGATATCATGCAAGACAGATTTCTCTGTTTTCTTCTTCCTAAATATGCCAATTATTGATAATATGTGTGAATTACTTACAAGTATTGTACATGAATATTATGTGCACATGCACAAGAAAATAATAAAAAAGTGTTCGGATTGACACTGAATTCAAATCTAAATCATAAAGTGCCAATTTACAGTGCAAGAGCACGGTGTGCAGCCCCATCATTGAACACAATGTTTTATATTAAGAATGAACACAAAGGATGCTTGAAACTTTTAATTTGTTAAGTGAAAAGATGCAGTTGTGGGTCAATGACAACTTACAATTCAATCATAAATTGAAAAGAGAGTTTTCTTATATGATCATTACTGCACCAGTGCTCAATTATTATTATTTATATGTTGTGGATTATATTAATCACTAAAAACTTAATAATAGCTGAAGTTGCCCCCTGGTATATAATGTAGTGCATAGCTTGATAATTACTGTATAGTGTAAGTCCTACATAAGCCCACCAAAATGAAATGAACTAAACTAAAATGAAATAGAATACAGCAAAATAACTTTAACAAACTACAACTTTTTGAACCAATAGAGTGTGTCCACCAAATTTTGTTTTAATTCATCTTTAAAGGTAAGAGGGCCTCTTTTATCCATCTGCAGCTCACTGTGTCAGAGTCAGATTATTCAACCTGTGAATAATGTTAGTATTTACTTCTGACCACACAAAATTTCTTAATGACGTCTTCAGAAATACAGTGATTTGATCATTGACTGTAACCATGACTTGGCCTATAAATTTCCTAGAAGTTTCCTGTCTCTGTCTTCTTTGACTTTGTCCATTTTCTCATCCTGTGTGTTGCCATATATTTACTCACAAGAAGTGTGCATCTTCTCTTTTACAGTAAGTGGTATTTTGACTGCCTGAAGGCAAATGATAAAATACACTGTAATGCCACTTGTATTAAAGGAAACTGCATTGTACAGCAAATGGTAACATGAAGAATAAAGGTATTAGCAGAAGCCCATTGACTTTAATATTTAAAATCTTCTTAGGACGGGAAAGTATAGGCCTAAATGTTACATTTTAGAGCTGTATCACAATTACTGACTGGGTAAATGTTCGTCACAAATAGAGTTTTTGTCTTTATTCCTTTTAAAAAGAAAGGATTAAAGAACAAATTTCAAAGGGTAGCAGATGCTCTGTATCAAATGGGCATGAAAATCAAAATACATGTCTCTGTGGAGGTAAGATCTAAGAAACAGATGAAAGAAGGTCATAGCCATACCCTTGCAATGTACCATTAAAGATAAAGGACTTGAGGATGAAAACAGGACATGTTCAATAAAAGGTCAGACTATCGACTTGGTGATATTAATAAAGCTTTAGCATACAGAAAGATCAAAGGTGTCACATTCAGTGGGCATCCCGTGTCAAATAATGACTTCTATCACATTGTGTATGATCCTTCTCTCAAATTCTTGATCTTTCCTCACAAAAATTATCCTGTTCATTTCTCTCTGTCAGTAGCAGTGCTCTCTTTTCCTTTTAAAGAAATTTTATGTCCTTCCTCTTCTTTCTAACCTTTGTTCAATTTATGCTGCATCACACCCATTCAATAGTCCCTCAGCACTATACTTAGATTTTGTATGAAACCATGAGACTTTTTAGCACGAAAATATACATTGATATCTCAGAATTCAGTATGATTTTTATAATTTGAGAATGAGTATCTTTAAAGTTATCAGTTAGCACAGTCTCCATGTAATTCTTGTACATGAGTAAAGGTGAAAGAAGGGAGGAGATTTTCAGCACAAGAAGTCTTGTCAAGCGTGTACCCTGATGTCAGGACTCGCTGTCAGAGGCATCCAGCTATGCTGAGTCATGTCAGTGTATCATACCATGTATATAATTCAAATTTCACTCCTTTACTGCCAATCACTAACACTGTTAAGCTCAAGGATAATGCCCTGAAGCTATTTCATGAACAGTTCACATACATATTGGCACGAAAGTAGGTTGTATCATTCTCTTCCATATTAGATGTGCGTGTAATTCCGTTACCATGTAATTCCGTTACCACAATTACAGAAGAACTAAAGGAGATATTTCACAAAATGTTTTGTGAGTTTTCAGGGAGTCACATGTAGAGAAAAAATTTATAAGGGGAGAAAAAATCAATGAGTAGTTTGTTCAGGAGAAAACTTTTTTCAATTTCATGGTAACGGAATTACGTCAATTTGTCAGTAGATTTTGAAAATTTCTCAAAAAAAATATCATAATGAGAGTGACTGAATGCTTCATTAGATGTGATTGTTGAAGCATAGGAAGAAAAATGTGGAAGTATGGATAAAGTACAGAGATATTTAAGTTGTTTCATTTTAAATTTTCATTTGATATTGTAAAATTTTAGATAAATACAATAAATAGTCTTCCAACTTTAAAAGTGTGTACAACAAAAACGAGGAAAGTTATTGGAAAAGGGTTTTTTGTTTCCGTAAATACAACAATCCGTCTGTACGGGAAACTTAAATTTGTGAGCATTTACTTAACTTTGAATTTTGCTGTTTTTGCCCTTCCCAT
This sequence comes from Diadema setosum, assembly GCF_964275005.1. NCBI lineage: Eukaryota > Metazoa > Echinodermata > Echinoidea > Diadematoida > Diadematidae > Diadema > Diadema setosum. The sequence goes on along the minus strand of NC_092688.1, from coordinate 27,702,858 downwards.
ACGGAATTGCCCAGAGTCATCAACTTTTTCGTCCAAGTTAACCATTTGTCCAAGAAACAGTGAGGTTCTCCCATGATTGTTATCACATATCTACTTGTGTTCTTAGAAAACTTTCCTTTGGTTCCAAGAAATTGCTTTTGCTTGCAGGAATGAACAGCATGTCAGAGACCAGCAAAGCTCCTGTTGCCAGGGACTTGTCCTCTTTGTATGGAGATCCCTCACCTTTCCCCACCAAGCATGGAACCCCGGCTGATAGGAGATGGACAGGTAAGATCAGTGTTTTAGTCTCGGGGGAGCACTGGCACAATGTTATGTTAGTAGTAGATTACCCTGAAGCTTTCACTAAAATCAGAGAAGAACTCACCTGGAAACTTGTAACTTATGGAAATAAAACAACAAACAGCTGTGGTTGATCATAGATTTGCCTTACCTAAGGTACTTAAATTCTGGAACGTATACATGATTAGCACCCAGTATCACTGGAACAGAACAGAACTCATACATAGAAAACAAATACAAATCTAGATACATGATATATGTTCATTCATAAGGATGTAGTGCTAGCTGCTTTGCTTAGCCATTTTGGAATATCCAGAGAATTTAGTTACTATTTAGTATACCACGTAATAATCATATCCTTGATCAAACAAGGAAATGTTTAGGTACAATATAGGTGTCCAGTCACAATAATAAAACTGCAGAGTGCCTGTCATCATTTGAGGGAAACTTTTCTGGCATTACTATAGCAGTGTACAAGTGTAATACATCTCTTTAAGTTTACATGGCGACAACACTGACATTAAATGTTCTTTGATTAACTATCACAGAATTGTTAATTCAGTGAATCGTCACTTTGCACAATCTCTATTTGAAATTAAGAGATAAAGTTGTAATTAACTGAAATGATGCTTTTAAGGATACTTTTTGAAGACATTGTTTATTTTCTTTTTTTAAATGGCTGTATCCAAAATGATAATTTCATTCTCAAGAATACCAACAGCAGTGTGGATCTTTGGGACAGGCGCACCTTTTGTAATGTCATATATTATGAGATTTTCATTGATAGTAATTATAGACGTTTTGGTCTTTATTAGGTAATATTTCTCTGAGCCCTACCAGCATGCCTGTAGTCTTCAAATATTTTCAAAGTAAAAGTAAGCTTTGCCACATGTTGCATTTTTATTTTGTTCTTTACAACAATCGATGATTGGACTGCACTTTGTAACCTGTGTGTGACCAGAGAACTTTTCATCAGAGCCCTTCCACAGCACACCAAAGTCTTCTGACGGGATGCCTTCCTCTATCTCCTACCCTACACTGCTCTCTCGCCACGCTGGGCCTTCTCCACCTGGGTTCAGGCAGTCTGGCACCCCTTCTAAGAAGTCTCCCTTGGCTGCAGGGGCTGACATGAGTAAGGTGGGGTTGATGGGAAAGAGGAGCAGTAGTGTAACGGAGCTAGCACCAGCCTCTTCCAGTCCCCACAGACTGCACTCCTCCCCTGCATCCCTGCTGCAGGGCTCTCCATCACCAAAGGTATGGTTGACATAAGATTGATCAAGCCTACTTGAATGCGCTGTGAAGTAGCAGTGGACTTTCATCATGCATATCATACAATTCTGTATAGGGAAGTCATAGGAAATTGTAGAATAGCAAAACAAATCTAATCAGGAACCTGAAATGTTAACATGAAAGCTGGCCTCTAAATAGACTGAAATAGTTTCAGTTTTCATTCTGGGGAGGAAAATAGGAGTGTGGTTTCAGAGTCACAAGTCACTTTTCATTTAAAGTTTTTTGCTTCTAGAACTTTGAGATAAATATAACCCAGTTTTAATGATGATTAGCTGCACACATCATATTTATAAGGCCGACTTACCACCTACTCTGTTTTATTTTTGCAGAAGAGCTACGCCTCTGACCTTGAAAATACCACAATCCAGAAGCAGCGGCGTGAGCTCCAGCTTCTAATCCACGAGCTCCAAGACAGAGATCGGGAGCTGAATGAGATGGTAGCTTCCCACCAGCGCCAGCTTCTAGCTTGGGAGCAGGACCGACAGAAACTCCTGGCACTAGAGACTAAGTGTGCCCGATATGAAGGTGACTTACTATATGAACAATGCACATTACAGAGGGCATTAGTGGGAATTATCCACTCTGAAGCATATAAGATGAAGCCAAATATGTTTTAGACTGTTTCAAAGTTCTACTAGGGTGGATAATTTTTACTACTGCCTGACTAATATGTATTAATTGTTTCATGAAATCATGACATGCATTGAGCTATGTAGAAATGGGCCTAACATGAGAAATCAAGTACTTGATGAAAGTGAATTGTAAATTAGCACTTAGCTTTTTTCAACTGTTTATGTGCCACGTTTCCACACCTGACTGTGTCGACAGCATGCCAAGTTTGCATATTCTGCTGAAGCGCACAATCCTGCCCAAAATGATCTATAAATCGCCAAATGCCACAGTACAATGAAAGTGTTTTACGTGATTTAATTTCTGTCACATGCAGCTTGCATTTTATGCAATGATTGGCTATCGATTGATGTTCCCTAATGAATTTTGAGTAAATTGTAATTATAAGTCACTCTTTACTTAACTGTATACAGTGCACTCCCGTTACAACGAACACGGTTATAACGAAATTTCGTTATAACGAAGTAAATCTTCTGGTCCCAAAATTGTCACTATTAAAGTCTATGTTACAAAATTCGCTTATAACGAACACGGTTATAGCGAAATTTTCGTTATAACGAAGTCTTTTCCGAGCGCCACAGACAAAGAAAAACAAAAGAAATGTGCTCCGTTATAACGAAATGCGAATTGCTTTCGAAAATACGTAGCGGAACAAGCATTTATAGCATCTCTGCATGGGTGAACGCTTCACACCACTGTGTGTTCGCTCCTTGTGTCACGCACAGTTCCCCTCGAGGGGAACTTGCATTTATCATTGTAATACAGTTATCCCATCACATTTCACATAGCTTTCCAGTGTATGATGAGTATTCAGCAAACATAATATGATATATATACACGTGGTTCCTTATTTTCGTTATATATTGTATTGTTCGGTTATAACGAAATTTCGTTATAACGAAAGAAAACTGCCGGTCCCGAGCATTTCGTTATAACGGGAGTGCACTGTACTTTACATCAAAGTACTCCAAGCTTGGCATTATATCTGTAACATTGGTCTTTACCTGTCCAGGGTACTAAATCTATTAACGTCACATAGATTTGAAAACTGTGTTTTCCCTGAGCAAGACTGCATTGCTGTTTCACTGAATAATGTGGGGCACAGGGGTTTACACCAAGGCAAATTGAGAGTTAATGAAACCTGAATGTCAAGCCTTGTGAATGTTAAACAGGTAATGAGACAACTCAGCCAAAGATAGTTTTGGCTGAAAACTACATTTCTGCTCATATATTACCCGTATTTGGCACTTTGTTGGCCAAATCCTCCTCTGTGATGGACTTGTCAAGTCTTTTGTAGATTCCAGCAAGCCAACTGTGAATGAACAAAGTTACAATTTGAGAAATGATATTTCTGAGCAGTTGTTGCTACCGGTCATTTGTACTGGTCATAAGTAAACACTTTTGCCAGCTGGGCATGTTAGACAAAGTGAAAAACTGGTCTCAACCAATCATTTGATTAGGATCGATATCAATATTTTATTAGAGTATACTTGTACAAGGCAAAAAGTTGTGCAAGCATATTTGAATCCATGTTTCACTCAATTTACATATTATGTGGTGGTGGCTGGCAAATGTTCTTGGGCTGATTCTCATTGATACATTTCTTTTAGGTCAACAAACTTTCTGCCCTTCTTCCACTTAATTTCTCTCTTTAGAGCCAGGATATACATTTGGACATCACCTTCAAAACCATTTAATTTAAGTTTTCCTGATAGTTCACTTTGAGTATAAGCTTCAATATTTTTTCTTTGTGCACAATTATATTGAATTTTTTTGTCCCTTATTTGGCTCAGTCTTTTTCTCTGCCAAGTCCCTGTTGTGCCTGTTATGTGTTGTTTTTTATTTCCAGTGTAACAGTGTGGTTTGTGTGATTTTTGCCTATAGGGGAGTTGAAAAATCGCAGTGAATACATAAAGAGTCTGAAGACAAGACTAAAGGTGGTGTCTTCTCAGGACCAATCAAAAGCCTGTGCTCTTGAGACCATGCAACAGCAGCTCCGACAGCTGTCTGATGGGGCCACAGCTGCCAAGCAACAAGCAAAGGAGGCACAGGTACCTGTCTTCCCACTAATTCATTCCTTTCAATTTTTTTCTTCTTCTTTTTGCTCTCTCTCTCTCTCTCTCTCTCTCTCTCTCTTTTGATGTAATGTATATATAGAATAAGTATGGTTGATCGATGGCCTTCTGCATTGATGATGACTAATGGAGGAGGGAACATACGGTAAGTGTTTAGGAAGGCTGAAAGTTCCAGGAGGGACACATAACCTCCCCAAATTTGAAATAGCGTTATGAGCCAAGAGATTGCAGCTTTCTGTATACAGTGGACTCCCGTTATAACGAAATGCTCGGGACCGGCAGTTTTCTTTCGTTATAACGAAATTTCGTTATATCCGAACAAATACAATATATAACGAAAACAAGAAACCACGTATATATATCATATCATGTTTGCTGAATACTCATCATACACTGCAAAGCTATGTGAAATGTGATGGGATAACTGTATTACAATAATAAACGCAAGTTCCCCTCAGAAACTGTGTGTGACACAAAGAGCGAACACACAGTGGTGTGAAGCGTTCACCCATGCAGAGACGCTATAAAATGCTTGTTCCGCTACGTATTTTCGAAAGCAATTCGCATTTCGTTACAACGGAGCACATTTCTCTTGTTTTTCTTTGTCTGTGGCGCTAGGAAAAGACTTCGTTATAACGGAAATTTCGCTATAACCGTGTTCGTTATAAGCGAATTTTGTAACATAGACTTTAATGGTGATAATTTTGGGACCAGAAGATTTACTTCGTTATAACGAAATTTCGTTATAACCGTGTTCGTTGTAACGGGAGTGCACTGTATTCCTGATAACAAAAATCATCATTTCTTATCTAATCTGGGTTTGTCAAAATCCTCTAGGAGCACCCATTTTGATTCTTTTTTTTTTTTTTTTTTTTTTTTTTTTTGGTGGAGGGGGGGGGGGATTATATAGACTGTAAAAAACAATATTCTTTTCTAAAGATGTGATCATGCTATGACTTGGTATCATTAATTTTGCCATTTGTAAACATGAACATGTTTTCCTGTGGGAAAACATAGCAAAATACTCACTGCCATATTCAGATAAAAATCATGTTTCTCCAAGTGCTGTCTGGTGTTGAGTAAACAGGTGAGATTAGTATTTTTGAAGGTGATCTACATTGCATCCTTGTGATGTAAAGTGTTCAGGTATGCTGAATGAAGCAGAGGGTATATCCTTTTTTTTTCATTTAAGTAGTACTGATAACAATGATCTTGAATCTGTAATGATGACATCACCAAAACTTGATGATAATTAACGTTGATAGAATAATGAAATACTGATAATGCTCATTGTAATTATTTCATTTCTAATAAGACACTGTAACAGCCTTATCTCCATGCCTAAGAAAGCATCTAGAGAAAGCAAGAAGGTCATTTTCCTTGTTTGTGTTTTTATACTCCACTTGAACTTGTGTGTGCATCTGCATGTGTGTGTTTCTGTTCTATTAGTGGAAAATTCTGAAGGTGCTGTATCTTTATGTAAGACTATTTGATGCGCATTGATGCATTACTGACCTCTGGCTGGTCTTCTTGTCTTCTCAAAGGAGGATTATGTCCATCTGAAAGCTACCATGCACAATTTGTCAGAGAAACTGAGCCACTTTGAGGCCAGGGAGCAAGAATTATCAGCAGTTATCAAACTGAAGGTATGTTTGTTAGTTTCTAGAATGTTATCCAGTCACTGACAAATGAGGGAGACATTTGACCCCGAAAGACTACATGTATGTGAAAAGTGTTGTGTTGATGCTGGTAATAGAACTTCAGGTGGGGAACAGATCCAATGCATGTAACTTCAAACAATTCTGTAACAATTCTGATGTTGCATCTGTGTTTCTTCCAGGATATTACAACGATTTTGGATGAAGAAAAATTAGAACCTTTCATCAAACAGTACCTATTTGTAAATTCTAAATTCATCAACGAGCAAAATTTAGACAAATGACAGCAAAGTTAATGCATTCATTAACCCGTTGAGGACGAGTCCCGAGTATACTAGGGCAGGGGTCTATGGGAAATGCGTGTTATAGCAAAATCAGTCCGTCCTCAACGGGTTAAATTGCTTATTCAACACATTACTATTAATGCTCTTATGACTAGTCTACCCTTGGTTCTAACATTTCTTTGGCATTGCTGTAATACAGTTTCTCTCACATTTTGAGAAAAAAAGAAAGAAATAGAATATAGTGCTGTTTTGAACAATTGTATTTGTGGGTGTACTGAAAAAAAGAGGCTGTGCTAGGGCTCATTCAGAAAGTCTCCCTTTTTTCACAGGGATATGTTTATTAGTATTACCATGTGGAAATTTCAGGCACATTGGCATAACACCATTAGTCCCATGCCACTTACATATGCTGGAGAAAACTAGGCATAAATGAACGTAAATGATCCTTATGCAATATATCTGCATATTACATTTGTTACTTGAAGGTTGTAAATTATAGTTATGTCATGTGCATACTATGAAAAATGAATTTACTGGTACAGACCACTGCAAATGCCATAAATCTTGCTGGAGTTTTATTTTTGCCTTTTAAGTTCTCTTGCAAAATATGTTTGCAAAAAAATGCAGTGTACAGGATGATTTGAATACTTAAGATACAACCTATCTTTATATCTGTTCATACATTGCTTCCGCAGGTGATTTTCCTCTGTATGTAAATCATTCTTTGAGTGAGATTTGAGATATTCCTCTATTGAAATAAAAATCCTCTGTCTGCCTGTGCTAGGAATCCACCTGCTGCCTGTGAGTGTTGTTGAGATATTTGTACTCTCTCTCTTCCCTACAGGAGAAGGATCTCCTTGATGCCTCATCCCACATATCGGACCTCACAGGGAGCCTTAAGAAATTGGACCTTGCCCACAAGGTAAGGAGACTTGACATGAATGCTGATCACTAATACTGTATACGCTATAATTTTCGCGTGCATAAATTTTCGCAAATTGCCGATGTCACACATTTTCGCGAGTGGTTAAATTCGCGATTGGGGGACCAGAGAAAATATGAAGTGGCAAAGAAAGTGTGAATTTTCAACTTACTAGCAACAAATGCTACCACAGCGACTGGGCTGTGTATACTATCCAAGATTCTAGTAGTTAGACGTGGACATGCTACATGTACGTAAACAAGCTTAGCCAGTATGGTCTGTTCGGTAAGCCGTAAAATGATCGTATCGTCAAGGCAAGGGATTCATTTTGGAAGGTAATATTTTCGCGTGTTGTTAATTTCGCGAATAGCTCCCGACTCGCGAAATTTGCGAAAATAAAACCCACGCGAAATATATAGCATATACAGTAGTCTGGTTTGGGAACCTACCAGTTATGTCTCTTCTGTGTATAAGTCTTTAGCTCTAAATTTATCTATGGTATTGATTTTTTTTTAATCCTCTTTTAATTGAAATAAGCACAACTGAGAGTGTATGTATTAATATGTATATTCTAAAAAGAAAAGAAAACATTTGCCAGACATGGCTTCTTTTTTTCTTTTTTTTTTCTTTTTTTAATGTAGCAAAACTTTAAAGTTTGATGCATCCTATTAGTTCTATGCCTGAATCTAACAAGATGAATTTTGAAGGAATGTCTTGGCTCAGGAATGGAGAGTCATGTTCATCCCATGTTTTGGTTTGTTTTAATATTTTTATGTTCAATTCAGGAAGCCAGACAGCACGGAGAGAGTGAAAAGAAGCAAGTGACCACACTGAAGAGACAACTCAATGAGAGCCAGTCCGAGATGGAAAGACTGAAATGTGAGATTCTCCATAACAATAGATTAATGAAGACCTCGTGAAAAGTATGATGATTACTTAGGAGAAGGAGGTGGTAGTAATATCAATATGGCAATGAGGCTGTTGTCTGTCACTTAGAGTCACTGATTATGTAGGTGTAATATGTGAATATAATCTCAGAATTTGGTTCTCTACTGACTTACCTTGAAATAAATCAAGATGTTTCCCCGTTTAAGTGGTCAATTCACCTTTCACTGTGCTCTGTTATTGTTTTGCTGTTATATGTCAAACAAAACTTATACCGCCCAGATATACTTTGACAGTTCTGTCATCTTGATGATACAAGAATAGAATGGAAAGTGTGACACCCTGTTCATCTGTTTGTTTCTTGTATCATCTACCTAGCTGATTTATCAGATCGTGTCAACAACAGCACACAGCAGAGGATAGAGGTTGGTAAACTAAAGGAGGAGCTTAAGGCACTGCAGTCAGAGCTGGAGCTGGCAGGTGAGATGACCTGTAGATACTTAAACTGCATACGCCGTATATTTTATGTAGTTTTGCAAATTTTGTGAGTTGTGTGCTATTCACAAATGAAAGAATGTGCAAAAATATTACCTCTGATATCAACATGAATGCAACATCCATGCATTCATTTTTCCATCCATTGCTGTATATACTCCACAATTGCTAATTTAACTACTTGCGAAATTGTAGGGAAGTCCTGATTCTGAAAAATTGGACTCACTATATATATGGCCGTATTACAATATGAAGGAAGGTATAATTAAAAGTTTCTTTACACACTTCTGAAGTTCAACCTGTTGTTACCACCCTCAGTGTATGAATGAAGTAACCTCATGATATGTAGGTGATGATTGGTCAGTAGAGGGAAGCATACAAAATATTGCACCTTCAGGGTTTGTATCAAGGAACTTGATTAATTTGCCAAACATATGGGGGCGCTGTGGCATGGTGGATAAGACTTCCGACTCTTGATCGGAGGACCCGAGTTCGAATCCCACCCAGTGCTAATGTCCATGGACAAGATGTTTTTACCCATATGCCCCTCTTGACCCAGGTGTATAAATGGGTACGTAGCAACACTAGGGTAATAATAATGGCAGGGCCTCAGGCAGAGCAGTGGCGACACTGAAGAGGCTACCCTGGGTAAATAAGACCTTATTATTATTATTATTAACATACCAGTTGTAATCTTCCTTTCTTTGAAGGTCCTGTCTCTAAAAATAAAGTTTGTATTACTTGCAGTTCCACAAATCAGGCATAACTTGGCCATCATTATGTTGGTTGCCCACAACCACCAACCCAAACAAACAACAAACATACTTGCCCTCCCCCTTCTGATGTCTTCAAGTTACATAATAACTCATTATGAACTCTAAACAGCAGCTTCATAAAGGAGAGTTTGCTGGATATTCACACTTGAGTGTGGCCACTAGAGCCATGGAGTTCCCTTATTGAGCATTCCAGTGAAAATGTACTTCTGGTGTCACTGGTATAGGACAGCTAGCTTTGAAATATATTGGCTGAATTCTTTCCATTGTGAATCATTCTTGTTTAATTTGATATCTAAAGTCTGTCTGTCCCTTCTGTAATACTGAAAATTACATTTTCTTCATAGGCTTGTACATTGTAGAGGTAGGTAATTCAGACCTTTCCTCAGAATGATAACAGTGGAAACTTCTTTAAAATGGAGGGGGAATCAGTGCTATAAATTTCCAGTGAATTTGTTCGGACCCCGAAAAAAAGATAAGCTGTTGTTCTTGATACAAAAAAGGAACGTATTCTCTAGTGACATAGGGTTAGATTTTCATTTCTTTGTAAAAACTCTGAGGTGTGCTTCCATAAGATTTCATACATGATGTTAGGAGACATTCTTCATCTGAGCAAAATTTTGTGATGCTTGCAAAAGGGATATATGACCTTTAAGTCCCCTCATTATTCACCAATGAGGAAGCGGTGAAGTATTGGTTGAAACATGAATCTTCTAGAGTCTGCTACAGATGAATAATTTGCTGTGATCCCTTTCCAATAAGCATATGGCATACATATTCAGTTGATAATTTGCATCATGGTGGCTGAATGAACGCTTGTACGTGGGAGCATGCAGATATGATAAAGTTTTGTATTTATGCAGCAATTTCACTGGAGTTATTTTTGTGTTTGTGCTCACTGAAGATGATTCTGATCTTCCCTCTTCCCATGCCTCCAATGAACACAGGTGAGAGAGAGAGGCGTAAGGACCAGCTCCTAGACCTCCAGCGCTCCAAGCAGGAGCGCACCGATGCCGAGCTCACCTCCCTCAGACAGGCCTATGAGCGCCAACAGAGGGAGCTCTCTCTTCTCCAGCTGAGTGCCGAGAGCCAGAGAGAGCGAAGCAAGACCAGCGAGTCACTCAAAGTTTCTGTGTAAGTTGAACTACAGTGGCTGAGCACTAAAACATACTTAACACTGACTTAACACTGTAGTCTGATTTGTTCGTACAGTCAACCTTGCAGTCGAATCTTATTTGGACTGAAGAAATATCTGTGACTTAGAGAAAATTCGACTTATGAGGGATTAAAATCAATAGAATATAAAGAGAAGAGAACTTGAAAAGACCTTTGACTTCAGGCGTTGATTCGACTTATGTGAGGTTGACTTGAGCAAGGTTGACTGTATTGTCACAAAATTTGATGGATTACATTAAGATGTTGATATCTTGGTATAGATTATCCTATGTGTATTTTTCTCAAATCCATGTCGTTGAATGGCAGGGTCACTGGTCAAGTGATGTGATTGTAATGTCAGTTTGATTCTCCCCCCTTTGTCTGTATGCAGAGTGTACCTCTGCAAATTTTCTTGAGTGGAATAATGATTCTATTTTGTGCGAGGTGTGCTAGTGGCATTCTAGTAATACAGTTAAACTCGCCTAAGTCGACGTCGCACATGTCGAATAATCGCGCAAGTCGAAGATTTTAAAAAGTCCCGATTTTTCCCCATTGACTTACGTGTATTAATTCACTCACAAGTCGAATTTTTTAAGTCGAATACTCGCCTAAGTCGATGAAATTCCAAGAACACTTTCACGGAAAAACCATTGGATTCACTGTGCCTAAGTGGAATAAGATTTTATTGTGTAATAAATCGCTGTCAAGATCACGAGACGCCAGTTTTTTTTTACATACAGTATATACAAAAAGAAACTTTGCGTTAATAACATTAACGTTTCATTAACGCAAGCGGTTTCACCTGAATCGTTATTAACGCAAACTAACGATCGGGGAAATTAACGTTTGTAGTAACGATGAGTAACGATCCCAAGCGCAAATTAACGATGTTTCGCAAGAACTCACGCGAGATTTTTGTTTCCGTTACCCAGACCTGGTAGCCCCTGCCGAGTGTAGCGATCTATGCCTTATATACTTAGCGGAGTCTTTTCGCGAATCGAATCACGAGTTCGCGAATGGTTAATATGCGACCGGGGTCACCAAAAACGCACGCCGGGCCACCAAAAAAAAAAAAAAGGCGGATGTTTGCCTTCACTTTTGGAAATGAACAGCGGTAACAATCGGCTCCATAAGATGCTAGAATAAATGTCAGATGTTTGCTCTTATTTTTGGAAGTGAATAACGGTAATATTCAATGTGGATAAAGTGTCTTGCTGAAGGGCATATATCGGGCACACCGCTCCAGCTCTCGGCTCCAGAGTAGACAACATACATGTACATTATACATGTGTACGCGTGGTGTAACTGTAAGTCGATTTTTTTCGACTTACGCACAAGTCGAAACTCGCCTAAGTCGATGTGTTTTGCTCAGTCCGGAGAAGATCGACTTATGCGAGTTTAACTGTATGTGTCCTCCCATGCAAAATAAGTAATTTTCTTCAGACAAACTCGATAAACTCAATATGAATAATATGCCATGTTTGCTCTAGTAGCAAACGTAAAATCTTCACTTAGAAAATATCAATAAATATCAACTTGGTTCTGATATTCATGCAACATTTTCTTTGTTTCATCTGTCCACATAATGTAACATCACACAAACAGAGAGAATAGTTCCTTGTTTGACTCCAAGCCCACCACACCAGTGAAAGGTCACCTGTCGTCTTCCATCAGTCCTGTCAATGGAGGGAGCCCTCTGGTGAGCAGTGCTGGAGAAGGAGTCATGGCCAACCATAGCAGTGTAGATACTGAGGAACTACTGGATGCCAATCACACAGAACAGGTATAGCACAGGCCCTTGTTACCTTGCTCCCTGCCAGAACGTGAGCTCTACATAGACTTTTCACCGGACCTTCCAATTTCGCGAAGATAAATGGGTTAACTTAGGTGATGGACAGTATGAATCAAAATAGGAAGATCTAATGAATGAAGCCAGTATGAAAGCAAAGGAACAAGCTAGTGAGAATTGGAGTGAAGTCAGACATAAATTAATCTCATGATGATATGGATGAAATCTCTATGAGTTTGTGACCTATTCAAGATAATGCTCTATTCACAATGTGACATCACCTTAATAGCATATTTCATGAGAGTCATGAACAAAATTCTCAAAATGTTTCTCAAAATGTTGAGCAGAAATACATAATATCATTCTCATATCCAGTAATATGAAGGAGAACCCCCCCCCAAAAAAAGAGAAGTCAATATAGAACAAACAAAACAAAAAAAGAGAAAGAAAAGCATTGTATGGAAAAGTCCAAGATGCCAAAGTGTCAAAAACAAATACACAAACAAGCAAACAAACATGACAACAACAAAAAAAACACAGCAAAATAAAAATTCCAAGCATGTGGCAATCCTTTCATACATCCTTGAATATGCCAAAGACAACATCATAAGCAGTAAGAGTCTAAAAGATTGTCAGAGAATTTTCTTTAGAGGCAGGGCCAAGTGAGTAGACATGTAAAAAAAATTACTTATCTTTACTAACCCATTATTCAAAGAACTGGCCTTACCTTTCGTAATAGGCGATAGAAAAAGGAAGTATGTGTTATAAGATGCAATCTTTTCATTCTGGTAAAATATCTTTATGTTCCTCTGTCAATTTTCACAATACTAGCTGGGACTGTCCCCTACCAGCAAGCTACATAGACTGTTGACGGAGTCCAGACAGATGGTTGAAAACTTGGAGCAGTCAACTCTACCTCCCTATGTGGCCAACGCTACAAGCCCTCGTAGTGACCAGGTGATGTGGCCTCGATGACACAGAAGTGGGAGGGGCAGTGGATGGGAGGGGCAGGGGAAGGCCAGTGGGAGGGGGCAGTGGGAGGGGCAGTGGGAGGGGCAGTGGAAGAGCAGTGGGAGGGGCAGTTAGTGGGAGCTAATTTGAATGACCTGTTTATTACCCATTTCAGGTGAGATATATGGGTATGATTGCACCCATATGTCTAATGTTTTCCTGCATCAAATGTGTTTATAACCCTACTATGGTGTTTATGAATGGTTCATGGCACCACTTTACATCAAGTCTGTATGACTATAGTCACATTAGCATCAACATCACGGGTGAAAAAAAAAAAAAAAAAAAAAAAAAAAAAAACATTTGATCAATGCACTACTGAAGCAACCAAATTTGTAAACATATTGTCATTTCTGTATTCCCTAGCCCTGGGACATCTTTATGTATGTGGCTGGTGAATCTGATTTATTTCTTTGTATATTTTGGACTGTATGTGTCCTGTTCATACTTTTCACTTTGCTGTTTTTACATTCCAGAGTTCTAGAGAGATTTTAAGAATGCATCGTAGTGAACATGATCCAGGCAATATTCAGATGCTTTACAATGTCCAGTCTTTGTATTAATATTGTTGTATGTTTTGAGTCCTTAAAAGCTTACTGTATTTGCAGTAGCTAAATTCTGAAGAACACTCACTACAGTTTCTAATTCAATGTAGGCCCATATTTTTAATGGAGACATAACTCATATGTACAGACATTTGAAAGAAGATTGAAAGAATAATTAGTAGATAAAAGAGCCTTGTGTGAATTTTATAGATGATGTGAAAGCAGGTGTATTCAGGGTCCCTCCCAACTTTCCATGTGTGTTTTTTTTTTCCTCCAATGATACTTCGAGAGAGAGAGAGAAAGAGAGTGGGAGAGAGAGAGAGAGAGAAAGAAAGAGGTGGTACAAACAGTCTTCAGCCCTCCTTTATTTTGAATCAAATACACATGTCAATATCTTTCTGCATGCAAAAAAAGATAAATGAATATTGCTGCTCGTATGTTAAATGTCGGTCTGTTAACATCATCCATTGACTTTCCTGCCAGGATGATTTCAGCATGCCTTGCTGGTGAGTATTGAAAGATGTGTGCGTATTTATCATTTGTAGGAGAAAGCAAAATCCCCACCAAAGTCTGCCAGCTATGCATAGGAAGTGCACCAACAGTAAATGATCTTCTGTAGCCATCAAGGGATTCCAGTGTGTGACTTAGAGAAGACTTTGTATAGCAAACTGATGAGACTCGTTGAGTCAGACAGAGGAATATCAGGTGGTATGCTTGGTGCTTGTGCAGCATTCCTGGGTTTAATGCAGCATGTTTCTGCTGAATTTCAGTGTTTTTCCTATGTTTTGACAAGTTGGATATTGCATTTCTGTTCTGAATTTTTTAAGTATATTTTCGTCAACATGTTTGATACACAGGACAAAAATGATCCGTCTTGATGAACTGTTGATAAGTGAGATAGCATATAATACATAGCCATGTCCAAAGGTGCATTTGAGCTGACACTTCATCACTTCCTTGCCATTCATTTGAATGAAATAATTAGATGCTTTTACAGAAAGATGTGAATTTAATTTATTAGACCATTATTGACTTACATATGTATTTGTAAATGTATGTGATTATAATTATTATATGATTTGTGATACAGCTGTTGATTGAGAATGTACCATTAATATTAGATTGTGTTCTTGCATTTTTAGATATTTTATATACAGTTATCAGTTCTATTGTTCAACTATGGGATTATTATCTATGACTGTTCTTCTACAGCTCACTTTTGCTTTATCAAGTACTTAACAGGTTGGTGTTAACATGTATTTAAATCTAATCTGTGTTTGTTTTATCCACTAATCTTAGCATTTCACTTCTCTGATGCCAGTACAAGAAAGCAAGCACTAAAACAAACCTTGAAAGATGCCGCCCAAATGTCAAGTAAAATATCTCTTTTAATTTGTTTTTGTTTGTATTATTTTTGTTTTGTTTTGTTTGATTTTTCAGAATTTCATATTATTCTATACTGTTTGCCACTTGTATTTATGTGTGTCAGAAATCTATCCTGAGGAGATATCATTTCAAAAGCTGGCTGAGAAGAGTGTTTTGTACATAGAAATCTATACATTTGTTAAATCAGATTTCTATAGATGCAACTAATAATAACTACATGTAGTACAGGTATTCAGATTGCACTTTAATAGGACCGCTCATACTGAAGCTGAAACTCATAGTTTTCCTGTGATGACTATTTACCTCTATCTGAATCCTGTTGCTACTCTTCTTTAATTGGGGTCTGTAAGATTCGTTTATAGCTGTCGTTTTAGCTTATATGTCCCGTATGTTAACAAACATTCAAAAAATTGAACATCCCTTTGTGTACTGCACTTGTTTACTATGGAAACCAATTTATGAACTTTTCTATCATGCTTTCCCTCTCGGAAGACATACACCAAAACTCAATAATCCTTTGTGAATGGTATTGTTGCTCTAGCCATTTAACACCTTCAGAGACCTTTGCCTTGGAATAGGCAGAACTAGTCTCGATTCAATTTTGTTTTGAAAGGGTTTTTTTTTTTTTTTGTGAGGTACAAGATGTGAAATATACATTTAGGCTGAAGAAAGGAGATTCTTTTTTTAAATTTCTGTTAAAGATTCCATAGCTGTGCCCAATTTCATTTTTGTTGTTGTTGCTGTTGATGTGTTTAGAAATATTCAAAAATATAGTTGTGGCTTCCTTCTCCACATAATATTGATGACATGTTTGTATATAGATTAGTCAATATGTCCTAAAACTCCATCTACTGAGTAACTTTTTTCAGGACAAAAAAAAATCTCTTCCAACATAGTGCACAGTGGTCAATGTTGAGTGTTAAAATCTCCAGTGTAATTTTGCCTTTAAAACAGTCTTAGTGCCCTCACATTTACACTCACAACTCTGTCATTAGTGCAAAGAATTCATCCTATTGCAAACAGTACTTTTAGCAGTCATCCAAATGTATGTATTTGCCACGTGATTGTAATTGAAATGTACTAAAGTAATTCATGTAAATTCAGATGAAGGTATTTATTGGTATATTATGCTTTAGCTTGTAAATAGAACATGAAAAGAACATTCCTATTGTGTAGAAGTGCACTGCATAGCCACATACTTCGAAGGCTGAGCTTCCTGTGTGAAAATGATATACTGGTAGTTATTTGTTGTTGCAAAGATTAGCTCTCATTTTTTTCACTGTCTTGAAGGAATATGTGATTAACATGTATTTTAAAGTCAGAAAAGTAATTGAACATGTTTTGTAATTTTGTACACAGTACTGAAGAGTTTAATCTTAAAGAATGAGAATTCTTCCAAGAAACTGATGACAAATGCCGATTGTATATTTGCCAAAGTCCAGAATTTGTGAAGATAAAAATCCTTCATGTGATCGGCAGTGACCTAGAAAATTGTCCTCATGCTGTGAAGAAATAGTTTTGTCATTTTTGTTCACTGAACTGAGTCCTGCTCAAGATCTATTGAGTTTACTTTAGATGGATGCTATAATTATTTTTTAAAACTGCATTTTTGTTATTTTATCATTTTCGACATTGTGGATATTGTCTTGTCCCCGTCTATGACTAAGTCACATTGCATTGAGTGCATCAAACCTATAGACTTTATGTTGAAAAGTAGAGTGAAAATCTCGTTGGCATTCCTCCTCCTCTCGACATGATTTCTTCACTGCAACTCAATGTGACTAAAGTGGATTTTAAGCCATATAGTGAAATATTAACATTTAGACTGATTAAATGCTGTAGATATAGAAACTGATCTTGAAGTGACTCAGGAAGAATGTCACTGTATATTCAGCAGTGATTTCATTACCAAAGCTCTGAACATTCATTTTTTTTTTTCTGGCTTAGGCATTGATCTGAAATGTCACATTGACCATATCACCTTTCTTCTAAATATGTGTACTTTCCGATTGTTTCATTTAAATGATTGCATTAACACGAAAATGCCAGTGTTCTACAGTGCGCTCCCATTGTAACAAACACGGATATAATGAAATTCCAGTCAACAAAGTAAGAATTCAGGCTCTACATTATCTGCTCTATGTTTTTTATAGGTTTTTTATTGTTGTTGTTGTTTTTTTTTTTAAATTGTTAACGAAATTTCGGTATAACAAAAGAAAACTGCCGGTCCCAAGGACTTCGTTATACTGGGAGTCCACTGTATTTGGATGATGTTTGGTTTTACAAAGTGCAGATGGGAAATGGGCACATTGTGAACCCACCAGTGAGAAGTATACCACGATTCATCCTTGCCACGTACATTTGTACATGTACTGGGGCAATGACAGATCATTTCCTCCATAGCCTTGTTCACAGGAGTTTTTAGACACAGATTCATTCACAGATTTCTAGCTGTCGGGATGATTGACTGGCTCACTCAGTGATGAGAGGGGAGATACAAGAAGAAATCACAAGTACAGTACACTCCTTTTATAATGAAAATGGTTGCAACAAAATTTCGACTGCAACAGAGTAGAAATTCAGGCCCCAATTTTTTATTATTTTTTTTCAGTTATAGAGAAATTTTGATACAACGAAAGAAAACTGCTGCTCCGGAGGACTTCATTGTAATGGGAGTTGACTGTAGTTGCCTAAATGTGAAGTCAGTACAAAATTGGGCATTTCTTTTACTCATGGAGGATATAGTTGATATGGTCATGCTTATTTTTACTCTCTTCTTTTTTTTTTCCTGAATAGTGCCCACCTGCAGTATTAATGTACTCTTTTGATACTTGTCTTTTTATCCTTGTTTGTGCAGATATCATTCATTCACATTGAATGTTACCACAATGATTATATATAATGTAGAAATAAACCTCTGGGTGTCCGAAGGTCAGATGTTTTCTGATTCGTGACCACCACCCGATTCGTGACCACCACATGATTCGTCATAAGGCTCAGTATATTCATATATGAAAAGTTTTATTGCAAAACGAGTTACTCCGTTCTTGTTGATATGAGATATTTGTGACTGAAGCTGCTGTAGAACAAAGAAAGAATATATAATTTTTCATACCTCCGCCAGTAGCGTTGCCGGAGGCATTATGTTTTTGGGTTGTCCGTCCTTCCGTCCATAATCAGTTTTGTGGACAGCGTAACTTAAAAACTGTTCTAGGTATCCTAACGGAACTTGGCATATATATGTATGAGAGGATGAAGTTGTACCTATCAACTTTTGGGTGCAGATGTTCAAGGTCAAAGGTCAAGGTGAAATGCTCAAAATTTCACCATTTCCCACATATCTATGCAATGACTGAAGATATTTTCTTGAAACTTAGTGTATACATGTACTACCCAATAAAGATTCTCTAGAGAGAATTTCAGGTCATAAGGTCAAAGTTCTAAGGTCAAGTGAAAATGTTAAAATTTCACTTTTTTATGCCTCCGCCAACGAAGTGGCCGGAGGCATTATGTTTTTGGGTCGTCCGTCCGTCCGTACGTCCGTCCTGTTTTGTTTTTGTTGATATCTCAAGAACCGTGAGGTGGTTTTGCATCAAACTTGGCATGAGTGTATATCCTGGGGGGATGATACTTTTTTTGGATTTTAGGGTCACGGGGTCAAAGGTCAAAGGTCACAGGTTATTTTGTGAAAAAAAGGTTGAAATTTCATGTTTTTCTCCATATCTCGCAAATGGTTCAAGGTATCTTCATGGAACTTAGTATATAAGCATGTACCGATGGGCAGTGATTATCTAGGGAAGTTGGGGGTCATGGGTCAAAGGTCAGGGGTCAAAGGTCAAGGTCAACTCCTCAAAATATCACTTCTTTCCTTATATTTATGCAACGCCTGAAGGATTTTTTTAAAACTTGATGTATGCATGTATAACCCAATATATATTCTGTGGGAAGTTTCTTGCCAAAAGGTCAAAGGTCAAAAGGTCAAGTGAGAGTGCTAAATTGCACTTCTTCCTCCATATCTCAAAAGTAACTCAAGATATTATCATGAAACTTACATATTTATGCATGTTCTACCTAACAGTGATTCTTTTTGGAACTGTGAGGTCAAAGGTCAAAGGCCAGGTTTAGATAATACTATTTTACCATTTGATACTGAAATTATACTTTTTCTCAATACTTTGAAAATTACTCAATGCATAAACTTATAAAAGGGTCAAAAGTCAAGTAAAAATCATCAGTTCCCCCAAATACCTGCACTGTGACGTTTTAAGCATTCATCCAATTGAACCTAGTTCTAGGAAAGTGAACATTCAGCACATTTGTGGCAAACCTGTCATTTTAATATTTTGACAATTGTGTGAAACTGTCATCACACATTGTCAAGACATTGTACTATAGACCTATAGTATTAGGAGAACCATGCATTATGACGGAGGCATACACCAGTCGCCGTAGCGACATTTCTAGTTCTCCATATCTCTGAAATGGTTCAAGGTATCTTCATAGAGCTTAGTACATATGCATGTACTGACTGGCAGTGATATCTAGGGAATTTGGGGGGTCATGTGTCAAAGGTCAAGGTCAACTCCTCAAATTTCACTTTTCCCCTCATATTTATGCAATGCCTGCAGGATTTGTCTTGAAACTTGGTGTATACATGTATTACCCAATAAAGATTCTCAGGGAAGTTTTTTGGGGTTTTTTTTTGGCCAAAAAGGTCAAAGGTCAAGTGAAAGTGCTAAATTTCACTTCTTCCTCCATATCTTGGAAGTGACTCAAGGTATCATCATGAAACTTAGTACATATTTATGCATGTTCTGCCTGACAGTGATTCTCCTGGGAATTCTAGGGCCATAGGGTCCAAAGGTCAAGTGTCAAAGGCCAGCTTAAAATGCTAACAATTTACTTTTTAACACTGAAATTGCATTTTTTCTCCATACCTTGAAAATCACTCAATGCATGAATTTATAAAAGAGTCAAAAGTCAAGCAAAAATCCTCAAATCCCCAAATACATGCTCTCTTAATAGAAAATATAGCCATTCATCCAATTAAACCTAGTTCATCGAAAGTGAACATTCAACACATTTATGACAAACGTGTCATTTTGATATTTTGCCAATTATTTGAAACTGTCATCACACATTGTCAAGATGTACTATATACCTATTAGGAGAATCCTGAATTATGATGGAGGGATACCAGTCGCGATAGCAATATTTCTAGTTTTTAACTGTAACTTCAAGAATATCCCTCATTATGTAACAAGAGAGTTATCATGGGAAAGGTTTTATTTTGCTCTCTCTGGTGATGGACTTACTTCAAATTGCCAAAAATTACACTTAAATCGTTTTGCAATCAAACTCTTGTTATTCCATGTCCTCCTGGTACTTCATGGTACAAAAGACAAAGAGTACTTTAATCACATTAATAGTGCAGAGACCTGAGTACTAAGTAACAAAAGTCCTTTAGAGAAAAGTGGAATCCTTGAAAGCATACAATACTGTACAATGGGGACTTTACAAGGAACTCTAGAGGTGGTATCATGTGACATGTTGAATACATACATGTATTATTGTTTCTTTATTGTTGGAGTAAAAGTGGCCAAGGTATTACTTTCATTGTATTTTTGTTTTTAGTTGAAAGAACTAATTGTCTGATTATCACGATTGTGAGCTCTCTCAGACTAGTTCCATGAGGAAGTGTTCTGTCTTGTGTTTGTTGTGAGTTCACCTTGCACATGACACAGTGTCTAAATATAGATTGATTGCAGTACACATATATATATCACAATAAATCATATTGTTTCATTTGTGTAACAGGCACAACGTGAGAATAATCGAGTGAATTCAGAGTAATGTACACGGGTAAATTTGAGCACGTGAGATTAATGCATACACGAGATCAAGAATCTCAGTCTCATATTTAATTCAGTCCAAAATGAGAAAACGGGATCTTTAGGACCGGAGAAATTTCGTTCTTCATATCAGGGGTCTTTTGCATGAACGTTGAGATTAAACAGAAGTCAGAATATCAAACATTAGTCTCTGAATACTCGCTTCTGATTGGCTGAGGCGTGACGGATGTTTGATACTGTGACTTGTGTTTGGTTGCATCTTTTTAAGCAACAGGGCCCGTGTCTTTTGATATAATAATTTGAACCTTAACTGATTTAGTTACAAAGGACGTTTCACTAGAACCAAGAAAAGAGCTTGTCATATCAAGGTGCAATGTGTTTTAGTATATCAGACTTCTTTATGAAGAAAAATTTCCCAACGAGATGTGATGTCATATGAAAACATTGGAATTGTACTTTGCATGAAATGCCAAACAATTCAGATTTTCTCTTTTCTGTCTGTAACATTCTCCGCAAGACTCTTGTCCAAAATAAAATGTCACGTTTCTGAAATTTGCTGCTTTGTTTGGTGTTCATGTTATCCAAGTAATTTCCGTGTTTTGATAACTTTCGTTTTGATCTACGGGTTGAGTCATGCACCGTGATGGAGGAAGATAGAAAATAGAAGACACAATTTGTACTTTGTGTAGATTGGGAATACAATATTGTACTTGAGGACAGAGAGAGAGAGCTTGAGATATAAAGCAAAAAGGAAGAAAAGAAATTAAGTGACAACTACTTGAGACACTTCACCACTCTAACTAAAGTACATGTATTCATCATAACACAGTGATCATTGTGTGGCTATTCAGTCTAACACCTCGCCGATTGCCAATGTTATTCTCTTGATGGAGAAATACAATGGTGATATGGCGGAGGAGAGAATGGTGTGTTTAGTTACCTATGTGTGATCGCTCTTCTGATCCTTTACTCTTGAGTAAAAAATGGCTGGCTCTCGCGCACTTATTAACAATCAAGAAATGCTCATGTCGATGCGATGAACTCTTTGAACAAGCAGGGAGGTTTAACAGTATCATGGACCTACTACTGTACACATAATATGGACTATGAACGGAGGTCTTTCTTTGATCCCATCATCACCACCGCCACCTGATTATGTGCATCGTAATGAGTACATTCAGGTGTCTGGACAATAACGATTGTGTGATCATGTATCGTCACTAACAAAATCGTTTCTCTCATTTCAGTCTTGTTTCGCTGATGTGCCTTTTTTCAGACGGAAAAGTCTTTGAATAAATACAGATGAGGAGCAGCAAAACCTGAGAACATGGCAAATTTTGTGTCAAAAGATGGATAATTGCTGATTCGCACATTTTCGCACACGCATAAGACCTTACTTAATAGCAAAATATACCTGTTCTCTACCATTACCGTCCATTTTTGCTCTGGAATAAGCTGGAGAAAAGTGAAATATTGAGATCACAAATGACAATCATTCTGCCAAAATGTTAGCTTTCTTGTAAAAACTGTTTTCTCCCAAGTGAAATTGCTTGAGGCATGATTTTCTAACATACACCACAAATGCACATTCACTTTACTTGATTTTTGTGAGTTATTTTCTTCTGCGCATATAGTTTTAGATTTCTCGAATCTCCGTCTTGTTCTTCTCCCGGCTTGCTGGCGGCGACGATCATAGGGATCAAAGCAGTGAAGCATGTTAAACATGTCTCTGTGGCGCTTTTGAGATGTATAGGTGCATGAATTAATTAACGATACGATGAATGTTCATATGTGTCGTATGTCCATGCTTGGAACAAGTGAACAAAGACATTCGAGAGTGTCAACTAGAATGGTTGCTGTTTACTAGACCAACGTACGTTTGTACATGTATGTGTGTGGGTGTGTGTGTGTGTGTGTGAGCGTGTTTGTGTGTGTGTTTGTGTGTTGTCTGTGTATGATAGAGAAAGTACTGATAAGGTCGGTTGATTAAAAAAAAGGAGAAAGGAAAGTATAGGTATAGTTTTTAGTGAGAAGATAGAGAAAAAGAGGGAGCGATGGGTCGATAGAGAGGAGCACGGAAGAAAGAGGGGGAGAAAGACGACCTGATGTGACTTCTTTAGTTACTCGTGATTACAGCTCATTATTTGACAATCCGATATTCATCCTTGCAGTCACAACGATCTTCGCTTCAACACGATGTGGCGAGATTCCATTCCACTTTCTCTCATAGCTTGAAACCGACAACATTTTAGCACTGACACATGTAGTCGTCAGAGTCAGTGTCCACTAACGCCTCAACACCCCCCCCCCCCCCACCCTTGACTTACTTTCATTTCGTGAATGGGACCAAAATTCATGATATTCAACCACAATTCGATCGAACTATTTTTGTGATTTCTGCACGATCTATGCAGCGCGTATTCTGGCGGCGGTACATCAGAATAGCAACTACACATGTAAGGGTGCACTGTATTTTAATCCCTCGACAGCGAGTGGTAACAAGATTTACTTTTGACTTCTTTTACTGGTGAGTGTCAAGAACTGTACGTTGCTCCGAGTCCTCCACTCATTTGACATTCAGTAACATCTCCATTTTCACAAAGATTGCCTTGTTTGTGTGTGTGTATGAGTGTTCATTCTTATTCGCTCGTGTCTTCTTTTCTGTCTGAAACAAAAAAAAAGTACATGCAATGTGTCGAAATGAAAAAGAAGTGCCGCAGAATCCATAATACGGAGTGTCTACCTCGCCCCACTTCACGAAAAAAAAAAGAAAAAAAAAGACTGAGAGGAATATCGAATACATTTAGGCCTACTATCCATCAAACAGAATGGTAACAGCATTACGCTCACACAGTCCTTCGCTACCACTGATATCCATACACTTGAAGAAGAATCTGTAAGTAGAATATTTCTGCCAAGAGGTCAGTGCTCCCAATACTGCAGCACGTTTGTGTAAGTACTTGTCGTGAGGGCGCTGTAACACAGCGTGAAAGACGGCGACACAGAAAAATCGGGGGTCAGTGACGTTGATGTTTGCAATTCAAGAAGATTTTTTTTTTTTTTTTTCATTTTTGGTCTCTCTAAATACAGGCCACAGTTCATTTATCTTTGCAATGGCAGCATAATTTGCAAATACGAAAAACCATGCATATGGAATGTATTAGATAGTGTACTGCATGAAGGATGTGAGATTTTGATTGGACACTTGCCTGCATGGGCACGAAAATATGTGTTGAGTAAAATAGAGGACGGTGGAACGCTGTGCCATTCTTGTGTGCTCCAATGGAATAAACAGACCTGGAAAGCACAAAATAAATAAGTAAATGGATAACCTGCGTGAATGAATGAATTAATATATGAGTAAACAGCAAAATAAATGGATTGTATAAAAAATAGGAGATCCTCATTTCTAGTTTCAACTCATAAAGGGGTATTTTAATTGAGCGGCGAATGTTTGCGAATTTTAGGTTTCGTCAGAGTTAACATTAAACAGTTGCAATCAAGTTCGTAATCAGTTGCAATCAAATTCACAAACAGTTTTATGGTTGCAAACAGTTTTTCTTGTCGCATAGAAAATGTAAACATGTCCTATTTCTTCTTGACTCTATATCTCCCAAAGGAATACCGACTTTATACAGCCAATGTACCGCTAACACCGCCAATTTAGCAACAGTACAATAAATTCGTTCACGTACTGCTAGACATCTAGAATTCCAGGTGGATACAGCAGCAATCCAACATCGAAAGCTCCGAGAGAACTTTGCCTGCGATTGTAAAGCAGGAAGATTCACCGCGGTTCAATTTTTGGCGGGAAGCTGCACGATACAAGAATTCGGCAACTCTGGCGCGTTGTGAACTTTCCGCCGACGACCTGAGTTGGTTTAGTGAGATATATATGACCGTTAAAGCCCCAATATGACTTTAGTCAGGTTACTACTACTACTACTACTACTACTACTACTACTACTACTACTACTACTACTACTACTACTACTACTACTACTACTACTACTATAATTACTATTGTTATTATCATATTATTATTCTCGTGTTTTGAACAGAAGAATAAGTAAGAAGAAATGATTGTTGTAGATGAAAACCGACACAGGGGGAGTCACTTTTTTTTATAGATTCAAGTATGAAATTAATGGGAAACTGAGATTTGTGTAGGCAAAAGTAATGTTAGTGCTGTAACATATAGCTATGGCTTTAAACACATGCCACCATTCAGTAGAAACCTAGTGTAGAATTATTGGGAGCTGATAGTAGTCTGGAAATAAGACGAGAAGATCCTCAAGTTAGTGGTGTCAAGATGAAAAAGGTGCAATTTGAACTACAATACATTATGTAACTTTGCATTGGCGTTAAAAAAAACATGCAGCATGAAGTGATCTGAGAAGTTCGGTATTGACCAAGTAACACTTTTTCAAAGGATCTCTCAGCATTCATATTGTCCACTGTGAGATATTTGATTCCATACTGTAGCACCGTATTTTTTCTCCGATGACATAACGAAGAAAAACTGTTTCGGTACCAGAGCCGATAGTATACACAAAAGGGGTATATTTTGAAAAGACCCTGAACGCATAATATGGAGATGACAAATCTGAAAGTGGAAATCGGAGCTCATTTATATTTCATTAACTTTCTTTGATATCATCATAAAACGAAAGAAAAGATTGCCGTTTATATTTTATTTACCCAAGATTAGACTTCAATCAAATCTAGTCTTCCGTCACCCTTTACTCACATTGCAGCCTGTCTACGAATTTTCTTGGTATGCAGCCACGATCGGGAACTGTATTATCGCGCTCCCTTTGGTTGGCTTTCAAACCACTTGCAATGCGTCGACAATTCCTATTACTTCATCACTATTACAGCAAAGAGACCTCGGAAAGAGAGGAAAAGGGGTGGGGGGGGGGGGGACAAAGAGAGAAGATATGCAGCGGGCACTGATGGGCGAAAAACCGCCATCTAGATGTGTATCCTGCCCAGCGTTGCATTATTCATGCGCAGCAAATAAGTTGCTGAACAAACTCCTCCACTTCGTGCACACATACTCTAATCGTCCCTCTCATCTTGTTTGGCTTCCTTCTTCCCGCTTGTTCTAGTGGTCGCCTGTTGAATGTATTCCATGTTGGTGGATAACACAAGTCGACTGAATTAAGCCCCTCGAGGTACGGAAGTAACGTTTACCGAATGACAAATGAAGCATCATGGGAAGGCGCAATATTTGTGTTCGACCTGGTCCAAAAATAAGCAAGGTATAGGAACCAGTAAAACGTGGCATAGAACTTGAAAGTTGTACTGAGGGTCACAAACGGCAGAGATCTCACATAATGACAAAGTTTTATCCCACATTAGATGCTTTCACTATAAAAGCTCTTCATGTCGCCATGGGGGAGAAATGGCTGATTAACAGAGTTCGTGGCAGTGTTACCGGCCTTCTATTGTCTTTCACGTGGACGGTTATGTTGTCATGGATATTAAGCCAGTATAAATACTTCGCTTACAACAATATCGTTTACGATTTCCCAGATAGCAGACAAAAATTAGATATTATAGGCTCATTTTAAATCCGATTTCATGAATTTCAGATGATATGATGAGTATACCCTACACTTCTCCTTTTATCACGATTATCATTACCCGAAATGTAAGTAAATGAATAAATGAATAAAACATTACGCTCGCGATGTTTGTGATTTCACTGTTTCTTTCACATCGGCAAAAGATTTTTTTTTTTTTTCATTTCCGGAGGAGGAGGAGGAGGAGGAGGAGTAGGTTGAAGTAAACACGTACCAGAAGCTCAGTGAAATGCCACACATTATAATCAGTGAAGGAACCCTAGATTTTATCTTAGATGCAATTTATTAAAGTATTATAATTCTCTGACAAGCTAATTTGAAACTGGTTTTAATTAAACCTGATCCATGAATTTGAGAAAAGAAAATAATGGAGTGGAAAAAAAAATACATTACCCTACCCATTGAGCATAATGAGTGATCGTAATCTTATAGTACTTTACCAAGATGTGTCTGACTTTTATGTTGATCTACAGATTCTTGCAAGTTTGTGCTTTATGAGAGCAAGAACTTCACCTTTTTGGCAAAAGTGTACTCGCAATGAAGTGAAACCTGTCTCAGAATGCATTTGTCGTTGATAAATGTTGCGTCAAAACCAAAAACTGCCATTTCCGCCTTTCTTATATCCAAATGGCACTTCTTTGTTGTTGTTGTTGTTGTTGTGTTGTTGTTGTTGTTCAAAAGGGCCAAATACCTACCTCCACAAGACTTATAACATTGTCAGTTTTGTAACACAGAAGAGATGTCGTGCAAGACATTTTCTGAATAGAATTGCGGCAGTACCGGAGAACGCACATTGTAGCTTGATACCCGATAGTGATCCGCTCAGCTTGCTTTCTATTTCTGGACTCTTTGCTGTGATGTTATCCGCGTCGTCCATGGGTGAAAAAAAAAAAGCAGCTTCTGTAATTCGAGTATGGCAGTGCCCCCTCGTAGATAGCTAATTGATCTCTTTACAAATCCGTCGGAATTACCTTATTTCTTACCAGAATTCCATAAGATCCATTGCTCTCCCTCCCTTATCACTCATTCCTTCTCTTTGTTTTCCCTTTATACTCTTTGCGGCTGAGAGAGAAATTTCTTGCATTTTACTGTCTTTTTTTGTTTATGAAGGTATGGTTTCGTTCAAAAGTTCCATTTTATGTGAGGCGGATCGAGACTTACCGTTGATGCAAAATCTAGTTGGATCGAGACTCGTATCTCTGTAATCCACACGATTTATTTATTTACTTTTCTTGTTACTTGCAGACAAGCCGAAGATAATGCGCGCATTAATGCCAACTCACTCAGATTTCCATGGTAAGAGCATAGTTTTAACTACGGTCTTGTCACATTTGTCAACAGTTGAAATTGCAGAATATCCATACGGGGCAGGATCAACGAGCGGCGTACAGGTTGGCCCTAATAGGTTGGCAAGTAACCAAGTCTATAATGTATAGGCAGGGCTCGGCATTAGCGGTGGCCCAGGACTATACCAGTTGATGTTAGGCCACCAAACTTCACAAAAAAAAAAAGTTATCTTTTGATGGCCCGATTAGGCAGCTAAAATTAAAGATGTAGTATAGTTCTTTATATTTCGGGCGAATGCATTTCTTTTTCGGGCCATCAAAACTTCAAATTTAGAATTTTAGTGGCCCGAACGTGACACCAGAGAAAAAAAAAATGGTCAGCGTCGAGACCTGTTATAGGCCTCACTAAACTTTGGCTGCAGGGATAACAGCTGCAGTGAAATTAACGCACCGACATTGGGGTAATAACCCCACACAATATATCATGACTATTCTCTTTCAGCAATGTCTGATAATAAGACAGACCGGCGAGGAGGGCAAAGATAGTCGAGATGAATTGATGTGAATACCGGTAAATCTTGCCTACTGATCTGATGTTCCTCCACACTCCCAGTGAGGTGAATATAAGGAGTAGCAATCGATTTCAGTCACCCGAAGGATGTCAATCAGACCCAGATCTAGTGGGCATTGCATGTATGAAATCAACATCAACTAACCACGTGACGTCGAAGTTAGACGAAATCCAATAAAAGGTCGACTAAGGCCAACTTTAAAGGAAACTCCGCCGGAAGGCGTATCGTTAACCCATCGTGAATATTTCATCCCCAGAATTATGCATTAGAGCTGAGACCTGAAACTTTGGCATGGTGAAAATTGACACATTCACCCTACAAAGTTAATTATGATGTGCTTTATGCTGTCATCAGTACCTATACAAAAATTGATGGTTTTCTATTTTAAAAAAAACAGAAAGAAACAAAGTGGTTCTCTGGAGACGAGCACTCCTGCTTACATCACACTAAGCCAGGGTTGGATTCCTCTCGAGTCACCATTTAGAAGTCTCCCATTGACATCAATATCTTGTTCTTTAAAGGATGTCTAATATTAAGCATTTAAACATTGATCTTTCTTTACTGAAAACCGAACCGTACTAAACACTATCAAATTGATTAAATCACTTGGAGCATGTCAATCATTCATCTTTGTCAACTTGGATCTGTTCCTGTATGAACCACTGATATTATAAGCCCTTAGAGTCATTCTTCAAATTTCCTATAGGGACTTTCTCCTTCATTGCGTACTGATAGTGAGGGCGTGACAGGTGTCTATTGATTCACATTTTATCAACTTTGATTATCTGTTTTTAAAATTAATCTATTCCTGTAATACATGTACAGGTGGAGGAGAGACCAGCTCTGCTGGAAGAAGACTTGTTAATGACTTTGTTAGCGAATGTGAACTTTCTAACATCCAGCCTACTACATCAATTATTCTCAGCCTGCAGCGAGTAACACTATAATGTTTTTTCCCTCTCCCTTGTGCGTCTAAAATGACATTTTGCTAAGAAAAAAAAAATATAAAAACATTTCGAATATAACTACAAATCACTATTAATTTCGGTCTACACTCTCTCTGAAAGCGGTTGAGGTGTGATGGGCGTAAGTCTTATGTGGCAATTTATTTCGCAATAAATGTCACCTACAAGTGTGTCAGTAGTTTTGTATGGACATCATGATACTTTATTCAGGCATTAGATTATTACATTATGTCTTGTGCAATCATGATTAAACTTGTTTGTGGCTTGGTCTTTCTATTCACTACATGTGTCCACTGTTGTTCTAACTGTCGAGTAGAAATATCTTCTTAGATTTAGATATCGACTATGGCAGTGTAGTCTTTTACAGGTACCACTCCGCACACGTGGCATTATAGTTTATTAGTTATGCTTCTGGAGACCGGGTATGTTTAAGGGCAAAAGCTTTATATTGTGCATTTTGTGTTCATTGCTCGCAATGAACCCACCAATGACATTTAACTTCTACTCGATGCTCCTCATTATTGGAGTTGTTCATGCAAATTTTGCTCCTGACCTGACGATATTCTCCAGACTACTTGGCCGCCATGATACCTGGGTGTTTCCGGGACGGAGGACTCACGTACTAAAGTGGTGGTGTCGGCCGACATCGGAGAAGCCTCCTCGGGGAGGGCCCGGTGCGGCGTCGCGACCAGACACCTGGAAGCGTGAGAAAGCACGGTAGACTCTATAGCTAGAGGCGCCGATCGAAAGGACGGCTGGTCCTCCCCCCTGGAGGGGGAATGTTTTTGGGAAAGGGAAAGGGGTGGGCGGAGGAAATGAGATTACAGCGGAATGTCTCTGACGGTAATCATAGCAATTCAGATTTGTGAAATATCGATGTTATAAAATGAAAGCAAACTGCACGTGGCCTTCTGTACCCGCGAGGTTTCAATAGTACATGAACACCACGTCTGATGCTCCGAGGGAATATAGACTTATTACTGTCCAAATGAGAGCAACCAAAAACTAGGCCATACAGCATTACCGTTTATTGTCATGCAGTCCTATGGTTATCAAGACTTTAGGACTGTTTGATGCAGATTGCACCATAAAGGATGGATGGTGATAAAAAGAGGAAAAAAGCTAACAAACTAACAGGAGCAAACACAGACAAAGTCTGGATACCACGTACACATGCACACTATGATACAAATTAGATATAGGAAATAGTGAAAATGTCATACACAATGGCGATATAATTCTTATTCATCAATAGCGATACCACGTACGCATGCACGCAGATTAGATGAGAAATAGTGAAAATGTCATACAGGATGGCGATATCATTTTCAGTCAGCAATATCAGCTACTGAAGTATACATCTGCTTTAAGTTATAAACTTTGATACTGGAAGCAATCGGATAACTCATAAGGAGAACATAACACCTAAATCGAGCATAGGCAATACTATTTCCACATGGTATATCCCCATTAGATATAGGTTGTACTGTGGTGAACGGTGAAAGTATGAGGCGAAACTTACCACGTAATGAAAAGAACAGAATATAATATACTTCTTATGACTGTTGATGAATGATAGTTCCAGAATGTAAAACTATAAACATTTCGGCGCAAGAAGTTATCTCCTTGACTAAAATGACCACTTTATAATTGTAACTGAACAAATATGAAGTGACGCAAGGCTGCATCTGTCATACTATGACATTCCATATTCATATTGAAGTCATATAAGGAGTAACGTTCTGCACTAAGTGCTACAGTTCGTGCGGGTAAAATGGCTCTTGAAAGGATGCTATTGATCATGAAGCATGCCCTGTGGGCAGGAATGCAAGCCTAATATGAACGGGTTATATGAGGCCAGGTGTACAAGAATCCGGAGAGTGCTCGATAGAGGACGATGACTTCAGAATTTACAACAGTCGTAGGTTGAAGTATGGTGATGTTGTCATGTAATGTGAGTTGTGCCGTTACTTGCCTTCAGACAAACGCGTGATCATTGAAGTGGTTATTACAACTCGTCACATACATCGCTGCTCCGTATAGAGTGACTCTTATGGCGGTTTTATCTTGTTTAAGGATAATTATGACAGTAACGGTGCGAATTCCATACGCACTGCATGGTCAAGGTAACTTAGCTAACAGCATGATTATTCGAACATTAAAAGCGAGCCGGAAGCCCAATCCTAACAAGATAAGGAGAAGGAAAACATGTGATGCCTTGCAATAAAAAAAAAAAAAAAAAAAAAAAAAAAACTCTCATAAAAACTCCACAGTATCTTTCTTGTATCAAAAAGGTCACATGGGATTCTAGAGGGCGTTGTTGGATAGCGTGATGATTGCCGCCATTTTCATGGCTAAGATCGAATACATGTACTAGTGTGTATTAAAAGATCACTGACAGTTACTATCACTGGTAAAGCTAGTCAACTATAATGATAGTAGTAGTAGTAGTAGTAGTAGTAGTAATAATAATAATAATAATAATAATAATAAAAATAATAATAATAATAATAATAATAAGGTCTTATTTACCCAGGGTAGCATCTTCAGTGTTGCCACTGCTCTACCAGAGGGCCCTGCTATTATTATTACCCTAGCGTTGCCAGGTACCCATTTATACACCTGGGTCGAGAGGGACACAGTGGGTAAAATCATCTTGTCCAAGGACATAAGCACTGGGCGGGATTCGAACTCGGGTCCTCCTATCGGGAGTCGGGAGTCTTATCCACTATGCCACAGCGCCCCCACTATCAGTGAAAGTAAATCGCGGGCGCGTATTGCGTGCTCTTTTTTTTTTTTTGTACAGGCTCAATAGTGGTTCAAGATTCGCTGTACCTAATAGTCATTTCGATCTAATGAAGATCGAAATCTACTCTTACACTTTGATACACGGCAATCGGGCGACTACTACGAACATGTTACATGTATTTACACTGACGCTTCCGTGTCCAGTTTGCAAGTAAACTGTACCTTATTACTAGGTAGTAAGTGGAACCAGCCAGGAACAACTGCCTAATCAAGATACGACCTAAGATTCACTTTATATCTACGAAATAGTCCATTCGCAGATGCGTTAGCGTGAGTCAAGGCAATAGCGCCCTTTTAAATCCCGGGTCCGTTTCCCTTTAAAGACTAGAGTACCCGAATCACAGATTGACAAACGATTGTATTTGTCGTAAACTACAAACTAAATTCTCAAGACGAGGTCACATGTGAAACATGTATGTAGGATGACAAAAAGCAAACGTGTTTTGCAAATGTGATTGCATTTTGCACACATATTTTTCATAAAGCGTTACCGAAAGATGAAAGAAGTGATCGAGGTGTCAAAATGGCAGATGAAATCCTCTTAGATTAGTTAGGGATGACAAACAAATTTAGTTGGCTGACTTTTCTCATTTTTTTTTTTAACAGGATGGGGTATAATGTATTGATGAGATATGGAGATGGAATGCACCTTAATATCCCGCACAAATCTGTATAGATGAGTTATAGTGATGCGGCATAAGTGAGCATGCTTTTGATTGCCGCCAAACGCTGTAAGAGTTTCCGCTAATCAATCAGGCAGATTTATGAAAACGAATTCGGATTGCGGCACTTCAAGACCGAAAGTAGACTTTGATGTAAACGTCATGTATAACATTGTAAATACATAAGAGGTAAGGAAAAATGAAGTAGAATTATTGTAAAAAAACACAAACACACACACATACACACACGCACACACACACACACATACACGATGTAAGATGTCTAGAAGAAAAAAGAATAGCCTCTATTATGCTTGAAATCACATTATGTGAGTGTATTCTACAATCAGCGTTTCATTCATACGGACTAACATTCATACATACATACATACAAACATAACTATTTCTTGTAACAGCGTTGTGATAGACAATAAAGTGCATTTTTTGATGCAAAAAATTCTTGTCCACCTGTGAGAAAGTTGTACCATGCAGGAAACCTGTTCACCGAATATAGAGGGGGAAAGGAATGAATGTGCAAGACGCTGTTCTGTAGAAGAGCATTCTGTTAAGTCACATGGCAGCTCCTTGGTCTCATAGAGTTTCGCTTGGTTCTCAGTGCAACAGTTGTAAGACACCTGACAGTGTGTAACGAGTCAAAGCTGGGCAAACAGCTAGCTCCTCACAGTGACTCTCCATCTGCGATCAATGTTCAATTTCCTCCCTGAACATTACCACCATGTCACCAAGGCATACATACACCTACGCTGAACACGGGCCCGCGAGTCTCCGAGGTGAATTTGCATCCAAAATGGTATCTCCTGACACGCTGATCAAATTGCAGTGAACCATTGGTAAGCTAATCACGACCATGTCCTTTCTTCTACTCCTGCTCACTAACCCTCAGTAATCTTCCCTCGGCTCTTTGGATAAAAAGTGAGGGTTTCTGAATAGTTTCTTCGATTTGAATAAAAAAAAAAACACAGCCCGTTTGATGTAATGAAACATTGTTACAATCAACATTAAACGCAGACGTAAACATTGACGCATGCACGATTTGAATCAATAATGTACGAGAAAAGGGCAGTTGAGAATTCTCTTTCCTAAGAAGTTTTCAAGCCAGTGGATTGTTTGATGACAGGAAGAGATACTTAGAATTGTATGTGAATCAATGTGAGAGAGAGGGGGAGATGACAGCAAAATCACTTATCAGACAAAAATGATAATCATTCAGATTTTATCCTTTACGCATACAAGATAAAATAGTGCCTCTTTTAAACCCTTGGGTGTCCAGCACAACTTATAGATAAAATACTGGCTGAAATGATAACAATGAGATATACTCATGTTCATAATCTACCGCAATCAAATAATCACACATATCACGGAATTTGTTTCATTGCCAGATAATTATGATACCTTTAAAGGTATGTTAAGAGAATAGGAATGATATTATGCTTCATCTTCATTTCCAAATAAAGAACTAAATTCGACATAAAACTGCATTCCCGGGCAGCTATAAGAAGATGTCAAAATATGTATACAAGTAGAGTGAAATAAGAAGATAATCGGACATTGTCGGAAATATACATGTAATTAATGTGTGTCTTGCCCTCACGTAAAGTATCTAACTTATGCATGCTGCATCGTAACAGATTATTTTGTCTTTCGTGGTGACTTGATATTTGTTCAGAGGTTAGATTTACCAGCGTGTAAGAACGCTGTGTATTTTTCACTTGAACGTATACAATGTAAAATAAGATACTTTATAGAGAGGGTTTGTAACCAATCGGGAATACCCTACACTCATGAAAAGTACTAGTGTATTCGGTAGGGGCGGGGGAGGTGTTTTCTGGTTCGGCATCTACAATGTAGGCCTACATGTATAATTGAATTCATGACATAATGTACATTTCAAGCAATGCTATTCAGTATATAGCTAGATAACAACGCCTTCTATTCTTTGATTTTACAATGCATTGACGCGCGTTAGAGCTATTGTTACCCGCTGATTGGTCCGAAAGCGATGGAATTATTTTTCACAGCCTCAAATGCGATGAAAAAGTGCAGCAGAAAAATTCATATGCAGTAAAAGATGTATTGACCAACTCTCTCCTCTCTCTCTCTCTCTCTGCGGAGAATGCAGTGTACATTAAGTCTGAAAAAGTGTCGTATAGTTGAATTTGATATACCTTATCTACTCATGATTACTGATGACGCATTGCTTGCAGTTTCTGGACAACAGCGCTCGTACGTGAAATGGAAATCATTGCGTCCCTCGGGGCATTTTAAAAGGTTTGTAATTGTTTGGCTTTCGAAAGAATTTCCGGTGGCGGGAGTGGGGGAATACAATAAATCAAGAATAGAACATAATCACCTCAGTTCACAAATATGAGCTGTTGCGACGCATTGTGCCACATTTAAAAGCAAAGTGAAAAATGGATAAACAAACAAGCACAGACATGCATACACAGACAGACAGACAGACGGATGTGCTTCAGATATAACATCCTCTCTCTACATGCATCTCCCTCCCCTCCCCCTATTTGAAGACTTTTTCTTTCTCAGTTTCTTTCTCATGATGATGAACCACGTTGTATGCAAGTCTAAATATTTTTTTATATTGCAGCGGTTCTGCTATAGCTCTAAGAAATTATCTCATACCAATTTGGAATCGATTGTCCGTGCTTTGGCAATATCATTACATGTTTTTCCTGACAGTTTTTAAGTACGGTAATTTTTCAGTTTGTTATTAATGATTAATGGCTCCGTTGTCACTTTGGGAATGTTTTACTTTGATTTACTTTAATTCTAATTCATTTATGCAACTTTTTCTTTTAATAATACAATGCACAAATGAAGATAAGACAATAACACAGAGATTTTGATAAAATTTGTAGATTTTCCACGAAAATTGAATTTTACCCCCCCCCCAAAAAAAAAAAACAACACACAAACAAACATCAAAATCAATCAATCATTTAACTGCAAAATACAGAAAATTGTTGCATTTTCCATTTCATGTTCCATGTAGCAGGGGACGTCAGAGCAAACGTGCATTAATGCTTAATGTCCTTTCCTCCTATCAAAACCAAATTACACACCACGATAGGAGAAAAATGCAGGTTTATTGGATATGAAAAAGAAATGAATGAATGAATGATTGATTGATTCTCAGAATGGACACGTGCATGAATACACACACACACACTCGCATAAACATATGTAAATACACAAGGAGATGGGTCTCTTTCCCACCTCCCTGTTTATACATTCTCGGCACATAATCATGAAAACGCAGGTATACATACGTTAATATGTTTTTTTTTTTCCACATTTTATTATTTACTAAGAGGCAATTTCTGTAAGACAGCAATTTTAATTCAGTAAATTTCATCATTTTTATATCGTATATTATGTACAGTAAATTGTGGTGTTGTGACTGTATGATTTTGAACTGTTTTGATATATCATATACTGTTTTGTTATTTCTATTATGATTATGTATGCATGCTACAATGTTTTGATGTTAAATTGGGAGCAATTCAGCAGTTGCTAGCAGTCGTGATTGCAATAAACCAATAATGATAATAATGACAATCCCGACAATCGCCGCTTTCATTGAGATACACACGTTAACTGAGCTCTGTGAGATTAAGTGCTGGCTTTGATGTAGTAGAGTATGTTCCATAGTGAATCATCAGTGTAAAAGTAAACTGTTCTTGAAAAGGCCAGAGCATGACTCCTCCAAATGGTCGATTGTTATTCCGACATGCACATTCATTTGCATTTACATCACATGTAACCTTCGCCTGGAAACTATACGAGATGAGGTCAATAATGATCAACATAGGCCTGTGTCTTTTTCCGTATCCGATCTTGCACATGACTGTGTTTTTCCGGTACATTTAAAAAGAAGGTAGGTGATATGCAGCGATAATGATCCTCTAGCCGTCCCGTGAGTAGTCCCTTGGATCTTTATGAACTACTAACACTCCCTCATGTTCACCAGCAAATTAGACCAAAGAATCATTACACGTTAAGCCAGTGAGTAGAGAGACGATCATAATGTGACAGACAGACTTATATATACGTTCCTACTGTGGGAGCAATTGTAAAAAGCAAGTAGGCCTATACGGTATAGAGGAGAGAGACTGGCCTTCATTTGGCCTTACTCTCCTGATGTCCATTACACATCTGAAGGGATATGGAGACCGGGCACTTTCTTCTATCGCTCCTCGCCTATAAACTTGACAAACTGGATCACTTCAAAGCCGCACCCAAGACTCACATTTTTCACCAGGCATTTAATTGCTAACTCTCTCGGAGGAGTCTGCGCCTTTGAATGTTTTTAAAACAGACACATGGCGCTATACAAATGCTGTGGATCATCATCATCATCATCATCATCATCATCATCATCATCAGCATCATTATCAACAACAACAACAACACGATTCATCTGTACTGGATTGCTTCCACACGGTCAGGCAAACTATAAGAAAGGAGACATCTTGGAATGCGTCTATGTCCATTGGTCAATAAGGGTCATTTCATATTGGATGTACAATATCACACAGTGTACCTCGTATTTAATGGTAATCAGCTTCCTATTCTTCTTGTGCGAAAATGTGACCAATTACAATCTTCAGCAGATAACTTTGCCTTCGCATAGTTTGTTCTGTGAGGAATGAGTAAGGATCCGTTACAGTATCACTCGAAGCAAACACAATCAGTGCAGAACTTAGCAGTGCGGTGCCCAGTTAGGCGCTTTTTCTTTGAAACTCTAGACAAATCAGCTTTCTTGCAGCCCTTCTCCGAAATGGCGTTAGAGCAGCGAATTGCAGACATTTAACGAGATCTCGGCGGAATGAAAACAGGATGTCGGTGTAGCGTTCCTCTTCGAAGACGAAGGGGCCGATTTTGGAAGCGTTTGGTGAGGTTAATGAAGGTAGACACTTAAAGGTCAAACTTTGCTATCTCTCCTTTGATCAATCAGTGACGAGGTAATGCAAGACGACAATTATGCCTCGCGCGCTACGGCAGGGATAATATTTACATTTATTCTCAGATGAACCCAAAATTATACCAGCGGTAAGTTCTCACAGAGAATCACCGACTTCCCTCATCGGCTCCTGCGATCTATGCAATTTAGACCTGTTTATGCTAGTTATTTATATTTTATCGACATTTTGGGGGTAATGAGATTAGCATAATGCTATTATCGTGTTTTCTCCGAATGGTTTGAACGTCCATTCATAATTTCTCTTAATATCCTTCAATACATGCACGGTTTGTATATAACTAGATATATCGCTAAGGCGACTGATATGCCTCCGCCATAATGCATGGTTCTCCTAATAGGTTTATAGTACAATGTCTTGACAATGTGTGATGACAGTTTCACACAATTGGCAAAATATTAAAATGACAGGTTTGCCACAAATGTGCTGAATGTTCACTTTCCTAGAACTAGGTTCAATTGGATGAATGATTAAAATGTCAGAGTGCAGGTATTTGGGGAACTGATGATTTTTACTTGACTTTTGACCCTTTTATAAGTTTATGCATTGAGTAATTTTCAAGGTATTGAGAAAAAGTATAATTTCAGTATCAAATGGGAAAATAGCATTATCTAAACCTCGCCTTTGACCTTTGACCTCACAGTTCCAAAGAGAATCACTGTTAGGTTGAACATGCATAAATATGTAAGTAAGTTTCATGATGATACCTTGAGTTACTTTTGAGATATGGAGGAAAAAGTGCAATTCAGCACTTTCACTTGACCTTTGACCTTTTGACCTTTTACCTTTTGGCAAGAAACTTCCCCAAAAATATATATTGGGTAATACATGCCATACATCAAGTTAAAAAAACAAACATTCAGGCATATTGCATCTTAAGGAAAGTAGTGATATTTTGAGGAGTTGACCTTGACCTTTGACCCCCCTGACCTTTGA
Source organism: Diadema setosum (assembly GCF_964275005.1). Classification (NCBI taxonomy): domain Eukaryota; kingdom Metazoa; phylum Echinodermata; class Echinoidea; order Diadematoida; family Diadematidae; genus Diadema; species Diadema setosum. The sequence goes on along the minus strand of NC_092688.1, from coordinate 27,663,991 downwards.
CCCATGACCCCAACTTCCCTAGATAATCACTGCCCATCAGTACAAGCATATATACTAAGTTCCATGAAGATACCTTGAACCATTTGCGAGATATGGAGAAAAACATGAAATTTCAATTTTTTTCACAAAATAACCTGTGACCTTTGACCTTTGACCCTGTGACCCTAAAATCCACACAAAGTATTATCCCCCAAGAATATACCCTCATACCAAGTTTGATGTAAAACCACCACACGGTTCTTGAGATATCGACAAAAACATTACGGGACGGACGGACGTACGGACGGACTTACGTACGGACGGACGGACGACCCGAAAACATAATGCCTCCGGCCACTTCGTTGCGGAGGCATAAAAATATCATGGTATAAGAATAAATGAATGTCAACAATCTCACTTAATATTTCTTGACTTGCGATCCCTCTAATACGAGAATCTAAATCTAACGTGGCTAATATCACACTCCTGGAATCCTTCGAGTCTTCGTCACGTGACAGCAATGTCACGTGCATCGTAATCATTCGTGCGCGTGACATTCCACCCACCCACACAGATATATTTTCCTCTTTTTTTTTGTGATAAGTATACTAAAAAAAATGTATCATAACCTATGATATTGTTTTGTTGTTGTTTTTGACGTCCTCACAGATATTAAGAAAAATTCCCCGAGGCAAATGCAACGAAAGTAATACTAATCTCTTAAAGTCCCTCACAACTTGCCCAAAAGTCCTAGCGGTTCGGCAACAATACGGGTGGCGATGATAAAGAAATTACAACAGTAGTGGCTACCGTATGGTAGTTGTTGGTAGAAGCAGAAAGGAAGTATCGCGGTTATAGATAGAGTAACAATTAGTAGTATGGTTGTGGGAAAATGGTTAATATGTTTTTGCTACTTTTTGTTCGATTGATATAGACAAAGTTTTCCAATGATCACTTTGTATTACTTTGCTCTATTATTTACTTTTCTGATCGAGTCAACTTGAACATAAATAATCAGACTTTCTCTTGGAATCATCTGTGCGCTTGGACTGAAACTGTGACGTCATATAAAAAAAAAGAGCCAGAGGGTAACAGTCTGGATGAGATCGATGGTACTGTAATATTTATAACAAGACGAAAATAGGAATTGTGGATATTCAGTCTAAAACTGGTGAGATGAAATTTCATCTCTAAGCTGCAGCACATTCGAAAGGCACCAGAGACATGAACTACAGCATTGATTTAGTGCACGAATATTCGTAGACCTATGTGCCTTATTTTATGACATCAATTAATAACAATTCAGCTGACGATCCTTTACCATACTTTCTTACGGGAAGCATTGCACTTGCAAACCAATCTGTATTCAAAGTGTAGAAAAAAAAAATCACTGTCAAAGTCAGGAAATGTTGATAGATTCAAATATATTGTGATATTTCGAGGAGTCTATAGACAATGAAAATATCCAGTATCATTTATAGTTTTAGTCATTGCTGTTGTTAGCACTCTCAACTGAAATGTTTTCAATTAACTTTTTGCGGTGCCTTTACACATAATGGCATGACATTACGGCCGCGTCATACCAAAAGACGTTAAAAGATGGGAGTTGCTGCTACCTTGTTTGCCGTTCAACAGTTGAAAAGGTTAGAACAACGTCGATCTGGCGCTGCTCAGTGGCTGCCGGGCCCACGATCAATTGGGCAAAAAGAATTTCCATTCTTGGACAATAAAATTTGGAGCTTATATCCAAAACAATTATTTTTTTTATTTCATTCCAAAAATGTTCACTTACCCAATTTCCGTAAGTCTGATAATATGCAGTTGATTTTCACATTTGCACAAGGATATGCTTTTAATATGAATTATCATGTACTTTATTTATCAAGTAGTAAAAGTCTGCAGTGGGGTCATGAGAGGAAGCATAACAAGACGTGAGTTAGACGCACAGATGGAACTACCTCAGTCGTCAGCGAAACCGATGGATAGCCATATTCTATTTTTAAAATATATTTTCATTTAACGGTTTCTATCAGATTTTCTATCAGAAAGGGGGAGGGTGGAAGGCGCGCAGGATGATAAAGTTCAATATAAAAATTTCATTGTACATCTTTTAAACTGAGCCTGTGGAAACTTTGTCCTTTTATTGCAGTCTGATATTTTAATCATATTACAACAAAAACAGTTGTTATACTATTGTGCCGTGTCATGAGATAGAAACCACTTCATTTGACATTTATAATCATACCCCCAAAAAAGCAACACAAGCAGGCACATGTTTCCCCTCATTTAACTGTAAAAGTAAAAGTGAAATATTACGCCTAGAGGTAGAACAGATGGGACACAAGTTTATAAACTACATGTTTCAAAGAAATGATGAAAATCACTGATGTTCAAAAACTAATGACATAATATCTTACTTTCCGGCGCTTGGATTTTTCGACAAGATGTTCCCTCTCGTCTATTTTCGTGACTGAAGACATCCCGTCCAGCATGATGTCTTTTTCTTCACCTGCATCCATGTCTGTCATTATGGCGTTCCTCTTTCTTGAAGAACGTGCCCAATCATCACCAGACATCATTAAACGTCGCGAAATGTTCGTCGACGCCCAAGTCCCAATCGCGCCATCTCGGAGAACAGTGATAGAGGGCGCCACCTATGCTTGAGTTTTATCTGTTTTGGAAATCAGCGCGTCTCGTTTGTTTAGGGAGCGTCTGAATTGCATGAAGAAGTCGTAGTGGATTGTTGTGAGGGTGAATTTACTGTACAGCACGGGCCCTGACTCGACAAGTTCGCGAAAATGAAGAAAATGTGGGTCACTTCGAAAGGCTAATGGGTTGGTTCTTATGCGAGGACGCGAAGTAAAGTGTCGTGCCAGAACTTTTCGTTCTGTAATGATAAAAAAGAATTTACACCATTAGGAACAATATTGTCCATCGAAGTCACTAGCGGACAACAGGTTTTTGAGCCGGGAATTAGGCACGAAGATTACATTTAAGCCGCCATGTCGTATATCAGCTGTTTGCCTTGAGTCAATACGCAAGAAATGAAAGCATCTCAAGATTGACAATCATGTAACAGTGTTTAAAGGGGGAAGTAGATCCTGCGAGTTTACTTTGTGTGAATGGAAGCAGAAAAATGACAGGAACAGGACAATGAAAATTTGAGCAAATTCTGATCAAAACGAAGAAATTTATGATTTTTTTAAAGTTGCGATCAATCAAGCAGAAATTGCCAACTTCGTGGAGCATGTGAGCGCACCTTCCGTTTGCCTTGCGACGAAAAGTCCATAAAATCTCTCTGTTTTGGTTATTAATGAGGGATATATATATATATATATATATATATATATATATATATATATATATATATATATATTCATGCAGTGGTTTAGTGCATTATCCGATTAGAAATTTAATTGATGGGAAATTGAATTTTTTAGTTTGTGGTACAGAACAAATGCAACCTTTATGCTACCATTCAGTGAAAAGTAGATGTCATTTATCAACGAAACAGGATAGACTAATGGGTAGCACAAAGTTATTAAATATGTAAATATGTGAATTTGTTTTTATCGCTATCTTTAGGCTCAAAGCATTACACAATTTATATCCAAACTCGAATGATCTTGCTCATTTGACTTTCGTTCGTTTGGTACGTGATTCCCGAGTGTCGAGCTGAAACTCGGTCACGTCCTACTTTCTCTCCATCCGAGATGCTCCCTACATCCGGGATGCCTGGTACTAGACAAGACTGAGAATCTGGAAAGAATGAAACTAATTCTCCCTTTTCTCCTACGAGTGTCGCGCTTGAACCTCTCGGCGATAGTGATGACTTCCTGTTGGATATAAGGCTCTGGTATCACACTGAAGTGGTGTGGGAAACTGCGCGCTATACAAAACATGCGAATAATACATAACGTTTATGATACCTTCTGATTTTAGTCAATCATAATGGCATGTCCTGAGGAATCACACAGTCAAAATAATGATATGAACGACAACGATAGAGTCATTTAATGCAAAGTGTCTGTTAGACAGCTTAACATTTCTGGCGCAGAAGGGTGAGACCTCTTTTTAACATGGTTTCGTTTGAATAAAGTCACAAATTACAAGAAAGAATGAGAGTTACAGAAAGAAAATAGGCTTAGACCTCATTCTTGGATAGGAGGAAAAAGATGTCCATTCTCAGTTTGACAGGCAATGAACTCCAGAGAAAAGAGTCAGACTGAGAGAAAGACTATCAGACGAGACTCCTTTCTTTCCTATCAGATAATGCAGCACACCGTGTACATTGTTGTCACTTCTTGATTTCAGCAACTTGACAAAAGTTGCATGAATGGTTTGGTTTGTAACCGCCTTGTATCATTGTTTTGATAATTTTGCTTACAAGTTTTAACTATATACTAAATCAAACAACACAGACACTCTTATTCACACTTACTTGAGAATCCCTAATAGTTTGCCTACAGTCATGACAGTTAAAAGATATGTAAGTCGTGGCCATACTATAAATTATATTCTTTACTGGCTCTCCATTTTGCACTATGTAATAAGACATATTCAGTTTGGAGAATCTGATACTGTGGGAGGGTTTTATGCCAAACAATTAGATCAGGAATATAAATCCAGAGTAAGTGTTTATACAGTCTTTCAGATAATGCTATAGTATGGGAATCGTATCTCATCCATAAACAGCTAAAAAGGTGACATTTCGGTGACTTGCAAGAAGAGCAAGAAGAGAAGTTTTCTTCTTTGTAATTTAAGCCTTTTTGACATCGTATCCCTCAAAGTTCGCAGGAATGAAAGTGAGAGTTTTACACACTTTTATTTATTTTACTTAGTATACCATTACTAGTAATTCACTCATATTTTGATCTGTTTAAAAAAAAACGAAAAACAATGTGGGATGCCATCTTCCCCATTGTGTATGTGTGTGTGTGTTTGTGTTTATGTGTGTGTGTGGATGGGTGTGTGCGTGTGTGTGTGTGTGTGTGTGTGTGTGTGTTTTAACTTTAAGGGATTCGACATTTCCATAATAGCCAACTCTGTCAATTAACAGACCCCATCTCCTATATAGTAGGCCCTATATTTTGGACGAAAACTACAGCCTTGAAAAGGTTTTATACAACAGCTTCCGATTACACTTCTCCTTTGAACACGTCGCATAAAACAATGAATCGCTATATCTCTATTCACAAATCAACTTTCGTCTAGAAATCTGAACATATCTTTTTATAGACATGTTCAGATTTCAAAGTACGCCTATTCCAAAGGTCGCTTTAGATATGTCCGTGTTGTACCAACCAGACCACTCCATCTCCTCCCTATATTTGGCGGTAGCTCGATGCCCTGTACACCGTTCCTTTGTGTGGACGCCGCCTTTAGCAATCTCAAATATCGATATATGGTACAAAATCAGGCCCTGCTTTCCTCGCCCGCATTGTAATCATACTGCCCGGTTATACTGTTGTTCTATTTAGGGGATCAAACAGTGCTTATGTTCCCGTCTACTGAAGTATTACAGGTAACGTCCAGACGTCTACCAAGCAGTGATTCATTCATTCATTCATTCATTCATTCATTCATTCATTCATTCATTCATTCATTTATTCATTCGTTCATTAATCAATTAATTAATTAATTCATTCATTCATTCATTCTTTTATTCATTCTCCATTCATTCAGTCAGTCATTCGTTCGTTCATTTATTCTTTCACTCATTCGTTCGTTGGTTCATTGATTCGTTCGTTCGTTCATTCATTCATTCACACACACATTCATTCAAGAGAAACACTGTTAACTGCACTTCAAGATTACGGGCCATTAGTAACACTTTCGAGTGTACAAAACGGTGGTCAAGTCACTAATTAGGAAGTTATTGCACAGCACGCAAACACGCGCGCAGAGCTTGATAAAATTTCTTAGCTCGGAGAGGGACGACATGCTGCGGCCTACAGACGCAGCGACCAAAAGGAGCCTTATCACGTGATCCAACAGGTCAGGACAGCTCGGAGTGACTGTCAGAGCTGGTCGACTTGCGAGAGAGAAGGCCATGCACGTATTAATTTTCTGTGATTTATTGTCTTCTTTGGTGAATCCACGAAAGGTCACGCAGTGTTCGAGATCAAGGAGTGGCAAGTATCGCTACAGTATACGACATGTGCACCTAAATGGCAAAAAGAATTACTACGGATAACTTCGAGAAATATTCGACATTTTCGTTAAACACGTACACATAAAAAAAAAGGAATATTTCTCCTCAGGAACCATGGCAAATGAATGCAAGTATGTTTAGAAATACAAAGTTGTATCTGTATGTCTCTCTCTCTCTCTCTCTTTCTCTCTTTGTGTGTGTGTGTGCGTGTGTGTGTGCGTGCGTTGAAAGGGGGATTGAGGAGGAGAGAAGCTGTCAGTGTATATGCTGGCATGATAATGTCGGTGCAAATGGCTGTATTCTAGCAGTCATTGATGTTCAACTCGAGATATTATTACCTTAACCTTTGATGTTCTCCGCAGCATTTTAGTCATTCTCATTCTGCTAGTAAGTAAGTGCAATCTCATTTCTCCCAAGAGATGTCACATGCTCCGAATATCAGTGTCAGCCGACCGTTTAGGAAGAAAGCGGTATGATAGCGTAATAATGTACGATTTATTGTTGAATCCCCGGTGTGCTTTTAGTGACGGACATCTCTATGGAGCGAGAGTGGCAGAATATTTGCCCGAGTAGATGGATGTGAGAATCCGAAAATATTCTTCAACTTTAAATGTAAACCAATCATAAATATATATATAGCGAAAACTTTGAGCAAAGAAAATGGGTTTTCATCGGGATTCGAACCCGAGTAATCCGGAGGTCTCGGGTTCGAATCCCTATGAAAACCCATTTTCTTTGCTCAAAGTTTTCGCTATATATATATATATATATATATATATATATATATATATTTATATATATATCATAGAGGTTTGTTGGTACGCACCTTTTTGGCATTTTCGGATTAACGAACCTTTGGAATAGCGAATATCACTCACATACGACACACGCATAGAATACATATAAACTCAAAATTATAAACAAACGGTAAATTATGTGAGAGTAAAGTATGTATTGATAGTAATCGTAGACATGATAATGGAGATATTGCAGTATACCATAAAATGTAGATATAGCGATATGGGCAGAACTATTTTGACTGCAGGTAGCGATCTTCGCGGAATAGAGAATCCTCTTGAAATGGTCTTTAAACACGAGTTGTGTGTGTGTTTGCAGTTTATTTCACCACTCAGTTTTGATTTTTGAGAGAAAGGTTTGCATAAACTGTAACAAGTTAGGTGATATAACCGAACAGAATACCAATCTGTTGATACCTTCGCCTTGTATATTCCAGTAAATTATTCATCAGATCGATGATCACATGCTGCGATTGTAGTCTCACAATCGTTGCACCCTTCCACCGTAGATTGAAAATAAAAATGATATATGAGTTATATGTTATCTATCGTAATGTTCTTTCATAGCTTCGACTCCTAAGACACCCTTTAAGGTAACGTGATGTATGTCGTAGGCAAAATGCATTAAAAGATTTAACATCAGAGCCCTGATATCTCGTTGATCCGCACGATCAATTTTGAACTAGTTCAGCGTTCTTAATATTCCCCTTTTGACATCTCATCACATTTGTTTTGATGTCAATCATGCACGGGAACTGTAACTTCCAGATCTCCTGTATTCAGGCATAATACAATGTCACCCGATTGTCTTCAGTTCGTCTCATCAACACACTCTCAGTACTATAACTCTCCCTGATCGGCGTGCATGACTGTCGGCATGTTAAATTCACATACCTGTAGAATGAAATTTCCTCCTTTTTTCTAGTAGCTGGGTTCACGACACGGAGTATTTGGCCAAATTCATCTTGGGTTACCCGTCATATAAACAAGCTGGGATCGTACAGCATTTTCTGTTTATATTACACTCGAAGTCAGTTCGATATATACCTCGTGCGTTCATATCAGATGAGGCTGGCGCTCCAATGATATTCCGGGGCAGCATGTAGAGCATAACAAGGGTATCTAGAACAGATGCAATCAGTTCATCCGTGGAACAGAGCAGCAAGATTGATGCACAGCACATGGTGCACGTGGGAAATGGTGAGGGAATGCCAACGCTTTCTGGAGTCGAGGAATTGAGCGAATTAAGGCGTAAGAGAATAGATCGTTCTTCTCCTCTTTGAAGTCCTACGAACTGACCTGCATGTGATACATCACGTGCTATCTTTCAGAGCTCGAAGGCTCGCAACACGATTATCTGATTCTTCACTGCATTGAGGTACTTTGCTCTTTCTACTTCCCGTTTATAAGAGGGTGCATATTTTTTGTAATGCTTTCCAGCTTGTGCTTTCATATCTTTCTTAGATATTTGTTTTCTTCAATGCGTATATAGGTAAACCTCAGTCGAAACGAAAATAAGTTCACCATCTCAAGTTATGATACAACAGATTCATGTCCCATGAGCCCTCACGGCACACAATATCGTCACTTCTATAAGCGTTTTGTTTTTAAAACTTAAGCTTCTTTTAATTGAATGAATCAACCGAGAAATGAAATCAGAATTAATTTTTGTGTAAAATCGGCCTTTGTATATACATCTCTTAGCAAGGGATTCTTAACTCTTTGGAACAGGTTCTTGTTTACAAAGTATATTTCTTGTACATTTTTAATCACTGTCAAGATACTAAGTAAACGCCACCGTCTTCTAATGCTTTCAACCATTAAGATAAATTTCGCAAATAATATGTTTTTTCTCTTTTTTATGATAATATTTATTGTAGTTTGAGACTGCAGAGGAAGTAGTAATGGCTTTCATATAATCTTCAGGGTAAATGGAAAGATCTGATCAAAATTCAAAAAGTGCATTGACTCCGGATGATGCCAAAAACGGATAAATGGACATGGACGACGGAGTGGATGTCAGCGTGCTGTCAATGGCAAGAAACGAGATTTATTTTTGAACTATACGAGTCTTAGTGGCAGTGACACGAACTCCTGGCTCTCGCGAGATCCTGGACATTCTGCGACGAACGTTGGAGCACGTTTTACGCTGCGTTGGTAAACATTTTTATCCAAGGAATCGTCTCTTCACGTCTACTGTGAAATGTTTGGCGTGTAGGACTATCACAAACGCTATCCACTTACCTCTCGAGAAAGACGCTGGGTAGAGAAAAGGATAGCGAATGGCGACTTGGCATGAAGACGGAGTGTACGTGACACCACCCGCTTGAACTTACTCAAACTGTGGGATGTACATCTTTCGAGGCGGCAACAATACATGGAACAGGTGCCTTTATACCCAGCCCATGATACAAAACCATCTTCACTATAAGGTTTTTCTTCATGGACATGCATAACATCAAGCAAGAGCTTATAAAGAACATCCAATGTAGTAAAACAATACGCGACACAAGCGGTCGGGAGCGAATTTCACAATAACCTCCATCACTGTAGCACAATCACAGTAAAATGGCTGTTTTCTTTCTATATGTCTATATTATTACAGCCCTATATGGATATTCGATCGGATAAGCTTTCATGAATAACGTTCCGGACGAATGACTTTTATGTTAACACGTATCCAAGCCCTTCAGAACTCCCGGTTTTTAAAACAAATTAATCAAGATAGTGAATTTTCTCTGATTTGGAGACAATGTCTTTAGATGAGCAGATGTCACAATATACAGTGTTTGTCATTTATAATGGGCAAGTCCATCATTTTTTTGATATCATATTTCAGTTCATGATATAAATTAAAAAAATCAATACTTACATTGCCAATCCAATTATTCATATCAAGATTTCCCACGTGTTGCAGAAACGAAGGTATTTCTCATTCTCAAGAAGTGGGCGTGTTGTAGTGAAATACGTTCTGCTTTGTTTAAAGCAATAACATGTTCTATAACAAAATCAAATCTGTGATTATATCAAGACCTGCTACTAGTTGATATAACAAACTGTGAATCAATGTCAAAGGGGATTGCCACAGGGCTGTGAGAAATCCTCTGAGATTGGTTTTCCACCTCAATTCCACCTCCGTTATATACTGGTACGTGACAGACCCTTCATCGGCAGCTAAAACCACCTCGGCGTTCAGGAATGCATGAATACATTGAATCTTAACTGTAATAGATACTCCTTCACAAAGCCATTTGGATGCCTGAAGGAGAGATGTCTTCAAGACATTGACATTCTCGGATCTATTGAAAACGTCAACCAAAGGAGGAAATGGCGTCCAGAATGAGAGAATCCCAACATCCTCTGAAACAACCGAGAGCCAGGTCACGTGACCTACAGTTCAAACTTGACTGCTGAGAGAAAGCAATCTGTCGCCGGGAAACTAAGAAAGAAAATAGAATTAAAACGTGAGTCAGTAGGAATTACATAAGAGCAACAAAAAAATCATCCCCGACAACTTTGTGATTTTTTAACTGCACGTAAAACTAAGAGGAGATGAGACATCCAATATTGGCAACCTGGTGATTAACCTGGATCTAAGTTTGCCCATCTTTATAGTCATATAAGTTGCACGTGTACCGTATTAATGTTTGTTCATGGGCGTATCTAAATGTAGTTTCCTCCCCCTTCATCTTGGTAGAAATACGTCGTACACTCTCGGTATTATAGTAAAAATTGTCACTTTTCAATTCAATACATAACTGTTTTGCACATCATCTCAGAAAAAGCTGTCTTTTTGTGCTGGGGAAAATAAGAAATCAAGTTTCCTGACTGTGCCCTCTCGTTTCGTTTTTGTTTTTGTTTTTGGTTTGTTGTTTGTTTGTTTGTTTGTTTGTTTGTTTGGTTGGTTGGTTTGTTGTTGTTGTTGTTGTTTTTGTTGTTGTTGTTGTTGTTGTTGTTTTTTTTTGGGGGGGGGGTATTATTCAGTGTGCGAGCATCTACAGTATCAGAGCAAACTTCTGCATTAATTAAGGCTTCATTTCTACTAGGAATAACGGAAATGTGTATCCATGGATGAGGAATACTTTGAAGTCATCATCTCAGACACACACAGGTCATCTTCATCAGGAAAATTACTTTACGGAAGATGAATCCTAGGCCCCACAACTACGATTAAAACACCCGACAAATTAGTCGCAACATCATAATAGCCCGACGGAAAATTACCCGAGACGTAATATTCCCCCGGGACAATTTCTATGGGGCAATTATCTGAGATGATTGTCACTGGGACAATTATCGCTGGCGAGGATCCATGAGCTATATAGGGGTCACTGACCACATCTGGACTGAGCAGATGCTCAATGTTTCTGAAGGTAAAATGTCATGTGCAGACTCATATCTGTGAGTCATCGTCTTGGAATCTACATGACATTTTTATATTTTCTCTACTCCACTGAAGCTGCAAAAGAATCAACACAGCAACAGGGTAAATTTTTATCCATAATATCAATAAATGTGTGCATTACATGTCATGTATGCATTCAAACGTGTCCAATTAATTGATTCACCCATTATCACATGGGTCTTAAGCATGTCCGACTATTAAAGTAGATCTGTAAACATCCATAAATCCATCTAATAAGAGAGGAACGTTTCTTCCCCGCCATGGAGAGCAATGTTTGGGTGTGGACCAATATGCCATTAGTTATGGTTGGTTGATGATTTGTAATATAAAGTCGGGTAGGATGGGGAGAGGGAATAAAATTGAATTGTTTATTGAGCTTGCTAGATGTGCACTGTCGTTTCGACTCTAACAGCCTAAATGTCTCTAAAAGGTACTATGTAGCTAGTCATCAGCGACAGGTTTCGATTGGATCATCTCTTCGAGGAAGGAAAGAGAGGTGTGGAAAATACAGTTTGGGTTTCTTTGGCTCAGATACATCAAAAAATATCAGAAAAGTTAAAAAGTGTCCCTATTAGTTTAAAAAAATGATTCTAACATTGATGTGTGGTGCGTCATCACACCTTCCCCTCTAGTAATAGGCAAAACACTCTTGCCCCTCGGATAGGACATAAAATGAAGGTTCCGTGTTTGAGAGAGGAACATCTCATACACGTTAAAGATCCAGCTTCATTCATTTATTTTAAGGTGGCAAATAACCGGTGAAGTGGTCCCGCCTTACATCCATCTGAACCCCATGGAAGACCAGCTATTGCAGCTGAATATAATAGGCTATCCAACCATCTTCTCAGATGGAAAATGAAACAAACAAAATCCACACAATTATGATTATAATACACGTTGGGGTCTCAGAAGACTGGGGTTGAAAATAACGTTGTAATGAAAATCAGTCTGAAAGTTCACCCCCCCCCCCCATCTGTATCATTTGCCAAGGCAAACACACATGTATTACACTCTATACCCATACAAATACGTAAACCTACCGCCAATATTGGTTGTGTTATATCAATACAGTGTATGTAGTAATCTATGTTTGTGCACAATTGGCCTGAAGTAGTCGTCTCGGCCACGGCAATAAACCAGATCCAAACCTCATCCGAATCGTCCACGGTTTCCCCTTTTATTTACTGGCGTGGTGGCAGCTGGATGCGAATTTAACGCCACTAATTTGCTCTACCCTAGTCCAAGAGAAAGGAGAATCTCGCCTGATATACGCAGGAGTAGGCGTTCTGTTGTAATTTACAGTGATAATTCGGGTGACGTACTTTTGGGCGATTTATAGTGTGTAGTCCCATGTAGTGATATGCACGTTGCATCAACAAAGCGATGCGCCGCCGTGGCCGGGTCCACCGGCTCCCCGTCGATGCAGCGACGCGCAGCCCCGGCCGCTGAGGCACCCAAGCGGGGGTGTCCCGCGGGCCAGCAGGTTGGCCTTGGCCAGCAATCCGCGTTGTCAGACGCGACAAAACGTGAACCTCCACACTTCCCTGCTACAGGGCAAGGGAAGGATAATCAGGTCATACAGGTTGAAGTTCGAAGTGGCTCTGTCTGTAGTCTGATCAGTGAAACTGCAGCTGATATGCTTGGTTTAGAAATCCTTGTCGATGGGTCTGGATATGAGGATTACATTGATGTACCCCTTGGTCACTCGGGTGATCTTCCAGAGCTTGATATTGTTGGTATTGTTTCGTGTACATTATACCACTATGAGTGTGACTTGATGTTTAACGGTTTCGTTGTGGATGATCATGTGATGAATGACGGTGTCGATGTGCTCGCAGGTGCAGATTTCATGGAGCTAAATGATATTGCTGTTCGTCCCTCGAAAGGTCAGATTATGTTTGGAGATGATACTATGTACACTATAGTGTCAGCGATCGATCCGCTGGCTATGATTCACGTAACAATCATCACGCACTTGTAAGCCGTTCATGTCGGTGTAATGGAGAAGGAGATACATGCGCATGATTACAATGAGTTTGAGTGTGAGATGGAAAGTACAGAGGATGCTGAAGCAGAGTGTAATTCACACAGCATGCAGCCTGAAGGTGTTGGTGTAGGCTTAATGTTGAAAGAGGCAAAAGTGCAAGATCCAGGGTTTGAATATGAGATGTGGAATACAGAAGATGAAGTAATAGAGAGTGTGTTACCGAATTATGATGATGGACAGAGTGAGATCATTGCTGTGGACAAAGGCGATTGGTTTGAGTGTGAACAGAAATATGGAACAAATTCTGACAGTGATTCATTGACTTTTGATCCTGCAGGTGTGGTTGGCATTGAAGTCTGTGATGTTGAGAGTCCCAATATGGCCATTCCTTCCACTGAGCCAAGCTCTGTTACTCCCTCCACTGAGCCCTGCTCTGTTCCTCCCTTCATTGAGCACAGCTCTGTTCCTCCCTTCACTGAGCCTAGCTCTGTTCCTCCCTTCACTGAGCCCTGCTCTATTCCTCCCTTCATTGAGCACAGCTCTGTTCCTCCCTTCCCTGAGCCAAGCTCTCTTCCTCCCTTCACTGAGCCTAGCTCTGGTCCTCCCTTCACTGAGCCCAGCTCTGGTCCTCCCTCCACTGAGCCCAGCTCTGTTTTTCCCTCCACTGAGCCTAGCTCTGTTACTCTCTTCACTGAGTCTAGCACAAACATTTTCATGGGCAATACAAACCCTTACGCTGACATTGACATTACATTCACAGACACTTCACACCAACCACGAGTGAATTCACACATACACTCACAGTCTAACAACCAAGGTCAATACACGTCCATTGACTATTGGTGTAATACCTACAATGATCCTCAAAGTCACAATGAGCAGTACCAGTTTGTGGTAGCTACCTTACCTCAAGGTTTCTCCAAGCTTCTTACTAGTCAGACAGGTGAGGACGCTCTTCCTGTCACAGACCATGTCCCTCTACCCAAGGTGTCAACCCATATTGACATGCGTGTATTTGGCATGGATCGACATCGTGCTAGCCATGGTTCTACCTGTGTGGAGGAGACAACCGCAACATTCACCCATCAGCCAGTGCAGGGTGAAATACCATCTTCTACAGGTTCTCCTCCTGGCAACTACCTCACTCCTGCTGATGCCTCTCCCTCGTACACACCGCCAGACAGTGAACACCAGTTCATGATAGTCTTCAGCGTGGTCCCCAAGATCCACCCAGAGGGTTTTCCTGCCTACAACAATGCTGTTCGCCTCCGCCCCCCTATGGATGACGTTGGCATCGCCGATCGTGACACACACCCAACCTGGAAGGCTCCACCATGGCACAACGGCCCGTGCCTGTCCTGTTTGTGGTCCAAAGGAGATCCCTCCCCCTCTCCTGATGATGGAGTTTCGCGTGCATTCTGCCAGATAGTCCCCACCGAACACTCATCTGATGATCCCCAAGCTCCTACCCATGGCTTCGCGGATGTAGGCATCATGGATGTCCTACTCCCCTGCGTGCTGCGGATTCCCCATCCCTCAGCACCCCCTGACTCCTCCCGCCCATCAGCGATAATCCGTGGTCCTCCCATGCCCCTATCTCCTCCAGGTTAATTGGTCATTTAAGTTGTATTCTGTACCCATGTGTATATACATGTACACGTAGGTGCACAATGTGACGTGTGTGTTGATGTAAGTCACATTTTTCTACATGCATCGGCTGTATGTATTGTAGTTTGTATACCCACCTTTTTGTCATTGCGATAATTAATCTTACGTCTTGTGAAGTTCTTTGGGTATCATTTGATGTTTTGATAATTTTGTGAATCCGTTTTTTTTTTCTTCCAGTTTCTGTTGTGATTTTTTTTTTAGATCTGAATCTTTTTCAAGTAAAGGTTTTTTGGCCTCTGGAATAAGGATGCGATGTGTGTTTTTGTAGTGTGTATTACCATTTTGGCTATCGAGTAGCAATATGGTGCCCTTTTTGTTTTACTGTTCCTAGTATGGCAGCTATGTCCTACACTGTATTTCATTTTATACCAGTATTTAACCAGACATGTAGATAGACTGGACATGTACGATTTTTGTCAGGGTTGATGTCAACATACGATTGACTGTGTATGGCAGTGCACAAGCCTTCTAGTTAGTTTAATGTTCATTATCTCACCAGAGTTACATTTTTAATCACACACTATCTGATAATAATGTTGTTTTGCAGTCTGTGCAAGTACATAATATCTCATAGGAGTGGAATGTACTGGTATGTATAATTCTTTTAAAGACAGTACACTTTTGTATTTGTCTGTCCGCCTTTTCCGGTACGTATATAGTACAGTCGTACACATTTATTATTACATGTATGTTGTTTTGTAAGCATGGAATATCATAACTCTGATAAGTTTTGTTTTTTGTTTTTATACTAATGTTGATAAATGGTGGCAACCTTCCTTGCTACCTGATTACTGTTCATGGTAAACTAGACTCGTACGACTGTATACATTGTATATTCCCAGTACAGTATTACAGATTTGCAGTGTTATCATGCCCATACCCCCTACTAGCACAGCTATGTTAATTTTTCCCATAAGATTGGCACATATATGTACAGTGTAAACATATTTACCGGTATGTATTTTTACATAGTGTGGTTGTCTGGATTGTTTATTCATTATTATTGAGCAGGATCGATTCATGAAAACAAAAGAGTGTTTTCCAGGTCTGCACTGGTTTAATGTTATAATCCACATATACAGTTATGTTGTTATAAGTACCATGTACATTGTACGTGCTCAACTTAGTGAGGAATTTCATGTTTTATTCAGATGACCATGTATAGTTTATGTATCTGATTACGATATGTACATGTATAGGGCTTTTTCAATTTTGTTATGCTTTATTAGTGTCATGTTAGCGTAGTTAATTAATGGGCGAAGAGAAGATATTGGGATACAGTACACAATAGTGAGATTGTTGTGAAATGTGATTTGTGTTTAGTTGTTATCAGAAATCTAGGAACAATATGATGTTGGTAATTGAGTGGAGTTTGGTGCAAATACAGTGTACCGTTAGTTTACATGAATATGATGATTTTGTGTTGTTTTTTTTTTGTGAAAATCGTAAAGCAATTCAAGTTACATTTGTGTGTCGATATACTTGTATGTAGAGGTTAAATGGGCAAGATTTTTGTTGGACATTGATAATCTGTATGATCAATGTGTTTATGCATAAGGTTATCAATTGTTTGTTGACAGCGATAGAGTTTTGTTATAAACTACAGTATAGTGATTGTTATCACAGTGATGGGTGATATGCTAACTGTTCAGTTGTGGTTTTACTTAGTGATTAGTTTCAGTTTTTTTAGAGTGTTTGTAACAGAGGCAAGTTTTGAGGTTGTATAAACATATGATTGATTGCTAATGGAAAGTAATGATTAAGCTGTCAGAGAACAGAGGAAGAAAGAAGAAGTCACGCCAATATTGGTTGTGTTATATACAGTGTATGTAGTAATCTATGTTTGTGCACAATTGGCCTGAAGTAGTCGTCTCGGCCACGGCAATAAACCAGATCCAAACCTCATCCGAATCGTCTACGGTTTCCCCTTTTATTTACTGGCGTACACTCGCACACGTGACGACGCGCAAACGGAATAAAGTGACGCAAACAGGTTCTAACTTAAAACCTGGAGTGTGTATTCAAGTGCAAAATTAAAAAAAAAAAAAAAATGGCGGATCTTTTACGAATCGAAAGAGAGAATGAGAGAGAAAAAAAAAACCATAAAGAGGTAAAGGGACGGAAACACACGGGGGAGACACGAATAAAAGTTTGAATGAAAGTAACTCGGGTAAAGATATGCGAGGTGTAAAGCAAACTCACGCTCGGAAAATGCGAAATTGGATACCGAAAGTAAGGGAGAGAGAGCTTAGGAAAGAGATAATTATGTTTGGAATGTAGAGAAGAGAATAAACAAGAGAATAGAATTGAAGAGAAGATAAGAGCGAGAGGGATAAAAACAAATATATATATATATATATATATATATATATATATATATATATGAAGAGCATTCTTCCAAAAGGCGCTAAATCCATCATTTTCAATGGATTTATATATCATATATATATATATATATATATATATATACATATTATATATATATACATATATACTGTAGTGTGTGTGTGTTTGTATATATATATATATATATATATATAATAGAGAGACAGACAGACAAACAGAGAGAGAGAGAGAGAGAGAGAGAGAGAGAAGCCTATACCATGGTATTACATACCGACACTAAGTCCGCAACAGATGGGGCAGACTTGAAATATCTCTTCTGAGCCATTTTCCGCAGGCAATTCCCTTATAGAACATTTTAGATGATTTTTTGAGATTGATAGATACTTTATTTTCTGCAAATCAATATACATAAGTTACATGATCATGAAGATGCAGGAAGTATACAAAGTAAATTCAACGCAGAGTCGTTTGACTTGCATAAACCGCGATACATATAAGTACATAATCATGAACATGTAGGAAATATATAAAATGAATTTAACACAGTCTTTTGACTTGCATAAACAACGATATGAAAGAAATATAATATACAATATGCATGTCTATGCAGCAGTGATAAGAATAGCATTTATAGTTAAGAAACGATTATGCAGAGGGCCGCCATTATAAGCATTGCTTGAAAAGATGGCCGGCCCGAGGAAAAGATAAGGACGTACTAGATTTGTAACGATATAAATTCTGCTGCGAAAGTAGCAGGGGAAAATAAACTCTAGTGTGTGATGGTGGTGGTGGTGAATGTGTGTGCAGGTGCTTGAAGGTGCACAATGGCAGATAGGCTGGAATTTGGAATAATAAAATTGGTTTACTGAAAGAGGGGACGATATGCGTTGTTGCTATCGGGAGACCAACATTAATTGTATAATTTGTTTGTTTTTAGTTCGTATTTGAAGTATACTGTAATAAAATATACTTCTTTAAGTTTGCTTTAAATGAAAACAAGGAGGCACACTGTTTCAACTCCTCAGGAAGAGTGTTCCATGTATCCGGACCTTGATGTCTAATTGACTTTTGAGCAAGTAAAAGCTTCGGATTACTTAAATGAAAATCATGGGAACGACGAGTAGGGTATAAATGAATATGGTCATTGGTTACTAGGGTATTATGAAAAAATGGTAATAAATTTCGAGTGTGTTTACACATAAATATGGCAGTTAGGTATATATGTATATATGTATATCTGTTGGGCTTCAAGGAGAACGAACCACCCATCAAGTCTCCTTGTTGTTTGAAGGAGATACCCAGATTATTAGGTAGCATGAGTCTTTTCACACCACTAAACGTGCCTTGTCGTCCCGGGATCAAAGCGTGACGTCATCCACGTGAATAATGATCCCAAACTATGTCAATTCTTGAGAGCAGCTGTAATCACACTGGCGGTCTTCCATGAGCGAGCCTCCTCCTAACTGTCCAATATATCAATGACTCCAACATGAACCTTATTCCTCCGTAAAACCAAGAAATTGAGGTCGCTTTTTTCCAGACAATACTGCACGCATCTTATGGGGGGGGGGGGGACTTAAAATGTATATTAACCTACAAGTAATACGCACATGATCATTATTAAAAGTACTGTATTGATTGTCGTTATATATCATTATAATACATATCATTATATGCTTAGTGCTTTCAAATTCGTTTGTAGGCACCCAAATCAATGGTCAGAAGTTCAAAACTTTATGTAAGCGTTCAATTTCTTGTTTGGGCATAGATTTCCGAATTTGTGCATTAAAATTAGTGCGATGGGCTGGGTAAATTAAAAACATTTTAAATTTTGTTTTTGAGTGATCGATTCAATCGATCACTGAATGTGATTTTTACTTTATATATATATATATTTGATTTATTTGATTTTATCATGATTATTATCCTTTTTTATTCGAACATCTTACTTTTGCGCAACATTGTACATGTTTTATGTGTACTTCAATATAGATCCTTCTTTACATCATGATGATCACAATGTTTTTGCGATCTTTGATTTAGGCTACATCTTTACGCCCTATTTTAATCATGATCACCTTATTGTGCGTATGATTTAAATTTTACATCTTTAGTTCAATTATGATCATCATATTGTTTTTGTGATCTTCATTTTACATAGGTCTATTCATTTTTATCATCTTATGTGATACATATAATACATATAAATTCAATCTAAAACGCAGTGTAAGTAATGTACTTTCTTAATGCACATCTTACAGATTTAATTTGAATGCTCATCCTCTGAGACTTGTTTGCGTATATGCAAATTTGAATATTTTGAATGAGCAGTCGATAGGTTGAGACGAAGTTGAATAACCATCGCCGAAAATGTATGTGCATTCAATGAATTGGAATGCGTAAATGCGAAATCGATTTCCGCATCAGTTAATTTGAACGACGAAAAATAAATGACGACATTTCGATGCAAGAGCGTATTTGACGAGAATGGATGCTTCTAATGTGAAATTGAATGACAAACCAATGAAATTGCCCGGGGAATATGTATTTCTCTGACAAATGTGGAAGTGATAAAGCTGTTATCTTTTTCTTGTTTTCAGGCTTTCTTTACTGGCCTGATATACCAGCAGTGCCAGCAGAGCGACATAAATATTTTTTTTTCTCCATCCGTCTTAGAAAGGGGTGTAACACAATGAAGGAAGATCATTCAAAAGGAAAACTTAATGATGGGGTTCTATCGCCAGGACAGGATCGCGGAATGGTGTTAAAGTGTGAGGCATTCTTTGCCTCTCACCTTGTGTAACGCCATGGCACTATAACAACGAGCTGTGATGATCTCAGATGTTGCAGTATAGAAACGCGCTGCGGCCGTCTTCCCCAGGGAGACACGTGCTGGTGTTGATACTCACACAATATGTTTTCATAACCCCCGCCACACCGAAACAAAAATCACACATGAGTCGCATTAGTTTTCATTCCCATCAGAGCTCCCCC
The DNA here is from genome assembly GCF_964275005.1 of Diadema setosum. Classification (NCBI taxonomy): domain Eukaryota; kingdom Metazoa; phylum Echinodermata; class Echinoidea; order Diadematoida; family Diadematidae; genus Diadema; species Diadema setosum. The sequence continues at coordinate 27,643,661 of NC_092688.1, read as the reverse complement.
CCCCCTCTCTCTCTGACTTTGCATACACGAAGGCGTCAAACAATTCCATCACTTCCCAGAAGACGAAGGATATGAATATTCCAGCGTATTGACTACTCAGTAGCAACCATCGAAAAATGAAAATAGAAAAAGACAAAATATGTTTTAAAAATGGAAGTAGGAGTAGAAGGATTAAAAAAAAAAAACTCGATGGGATTATTTGTCATTCTGCATCAGTGAGCATGATATTTCAATCTTTATCTCTTTGTCTAATGCGCATGAACATTAATGTGTAGACGTGAGATCGTTTACACTTACATTTCATGATCATTTCTTCTACATGAAAGAAAAATACATTTGTCATTCCGTTGCAGTTATTTCGTAAATTTCGATGACTTTCAAACCAAGATACAAATTGTATCTGCAAACAAAATAAAACCCATTGTTACATGGGTCATGAAAGAACCGTAATCCTTTGTGGTAATGATATTTTGGTCTTGATGAAATTAAGGTACAGAATTAACTAATTGCATCAGGGGCCTGTTTCACTAAGCTCTGGGATCAATCCTAAGTTCAATTCGATTGTCAACGAAGTTCTCTTGGCAACCCTTCCCTTGACGCTGAATGACATGACGACGTTGTTTTTCTTTTCCTTTGGAACCTTATCCTTCAGACAAACAAAATTCTCTTTAACCTAACAAAATTATCTTTAAATGCATATGTTACCCGGTTTGAAGTATATCGGAATACGGTAGCCTGAAAGGATCCGTTGGATTTGTTGAGAAAGTCCACTGACGTAGGGTGCAGAGATACCTGTGACGCTGCTCTGCTGTGCATGTTTCATTGTCCCGATATTGACGTCTGCGTGGATGGGTAGATTTCTCGATACACACGCGAAGTGCTTCTCGGAGATTTTTATGCTCCTTCTCCTTTGCCTCCTCAGAAGACGAAATTTAAAAATTACTCTGAAAAAAAAAATGTTCTCACCACTCCCAGTTTGTGAATGAGGGGTTGGTGGGAGTCACACAGAAGGTATTGGTCCGTATGGATGGCTTTCCTGTAGACCGAGGAAAGGAGCGTCCCGTCGACTTTGAAAGTGATAAGACATTCTAGGAACGCTACTTGATTGTTCTTTGCTTTCTCAAACGCACGGGTCGCAGTCGTTGGTGTGTGTGCAAAGAAAGCGACTATAGTTGTGTGGTCTTAATCTTGATCCAGGCGTCATCCACAATGAGAGGGTAAATTGCCGGAGATGAATCCAAAGCTAGTAGTCTGCAAAATCTTCCATGTATAAACTGGCAAGAACTGGTGAGATGGGAGAGCCCATAGCACATCCATGTTTCTGTTTGTAGAGAGTGCCGTCAACGATGAAATATGTTGTGGACAAGCATAGTTCTAGCAATATTGACGAATTTGATCAGGATTGAGTTTGGTTCTTGACTTGAGAGCAGAGCCTTGAGCAATGCGTTCGCGAACTGTTTTTCTTGCCTTGTCGGGCGGAATGCTTTTAAATGCTTAACACGTTACGCTCTGATGAGCCTTCAAGCTGGCTGAGAATTGATGTAAGGAACTTGACATTGTTATACGTGACACGGTTTATGCTACTCTTAATAGGTCTCAGAGGCACGTTCTTCTTGTGGATTTTGGGAAGCCCGTAGAAAGCGGGAACATTTTCACCTGGGTATAAACTGAAGTACATGTATGTAGATGTGTCAACAAACCCCCCTTTCTCCAATACCACTGTTGCAAAGTGACAGTGGCTTTCTGTTGAAGATTGAAGAAGGATCATGCTCTGCGATAATGGCAATGTATTAAAGTAGGTGATTTGATATGACTTATTCATTGCTCTGCCAGGGTAGCCTAATTCAACAGAAGTTGGATTCAAATCGAATGGGGTCGTAGAATAAAATGAAAACACATATGCGTATGTTAAACATTAACATGGGCATAAGAAATAACAAGAAATGATAAGAAATATGATGTAAGCTGATGTCGACGTTTTTGTTAATGAATGAAAAAGCAGGAACGAATATAAAATTACTAACCAGTTCATGACATCAAAGAGGATAAAATTATCCATGTACACGAATGCAGATTTTATCGAGAAGCAAGTGCGATACTACAACACACCATTGCTGCATCTGTCAGGGAAATGTAAGGGCTCAAATCAAACTAAAATCGAATTTTGACGCCAGAGACACGTGTAAGCAAGCACGAAAACTGCTGACTCCATTGAACTTTAGTAAAAGACATATGCACACACACACACACACAAACTCACCTGTTAGGTCATGATGACACCTTTAGTGCACAAGTCTGAAAGTGTATCTTCGTCTTTATCTCTTTTTTGCAAACCTTAAGTTATCATCCTCTCTACCCGTTTCTCCTCATTCACTGTGTATTTCCTTGTTTAGTGTCTCTCGCCTCCACTTTTCAGCCCCATCACCTCTCACGTAAAGGAGAATGGAAACCCACACTTTCCTCAACCCTTGAAACCAGTCACTCTCCCTTCCTACCGTCCCGGCGAAGGAATGCATTGAGAGTGGGATCAGCACATTGCCCCGGGGAGAAGATGAGGTATATCTTACTGAAAACGGATATCCGGACAAACTGATAATTAGACGGGGCTATTTCTATGCACCACGGCACTGGTAAGCCGAGCGACAAAGTTAACAACAGTGGACTTGCGCTGTCTAGAGATACGTCAGCGTGTGTCCATGAATTATTGTATGATCACTATTCCACGAGGGTTCAAATGACATGAATGAAAGAGAACGGAGAGTCAACTTGGGACAAAGAGAGATAGAATTTTTCTTGTACCTCTGTTCCTTTAATTCGACTGTGCTCTTGGCCAAATTCAATCAAACGGGAACACCAATGGGTGAAAACTTGATATTGTTGGGACATCTATTAAGTGTTACGTGATAACATTTCCTCGGCTTAAGCACATACCGTCCATCCCAGCGTCCCAGGGTGGCAAATCTATCATCAAGAAGAGGAGATGATGTAGTCCACTGTAACAGCGCTTTTCATTTGCAAAGTTGTTCTTTAAAAAAGGGCCCGAATTCACAAAGGTGGTTTCAAATGAAACTACGGTTTCTAGAAACCATGGTTTTTAGAAACCGTGGTTTCGAGTCTGCGATTCACAAACAGTGGACTCAAAAAACCACGGTTTCATTTGAGTCCACTGTTTCAGACCACCCCAAACAGTTGACTCAAAATCGTGACGTAGAAGACTGCGGAGAAACCATGGTTTCAAATCTAAGGTTTGAAACCATGGTTTCGAGCGAAACCACCTTTGTGAATTCGGGCCCTTACGTGTTGCTTTCATCTAAACTACTTTTATGGAAAAGAACATCCATCAAGGGGAGCGATAATATAACCTGTCAAGGACGGATTCATCTGAAGAAGATTATGATACAAAACTATAGATGAACTGTAAACTAGAAAATAGCATCACCATTTCTTTAAACCTGATGATGGACTAGAACGACAACAAATATCTCTCGCCTATTATTATTTCTTGACGGCTTTGAAGTTGAAATGCCTAAGACATTATCGCTTGTGAAATATTCCCTCTTTGGGAGTAGTAAGAAATGCTTTAAAGTGAAACAAGTTTAGTGTCGCGTCGATGTGGCACGGCTACGTTCGGAATCTATAGGTCATCTCTGAGAAAATGTTTGTCATTGTGTCCCGGAGACACCGTTTGTTAGGGTGTGATGGAAAGCTAATGATGAGTTCCGACTGACTTGTTTCTCACTTCAGGATAAATTTCAGAGAATGATTGATGGCAATGCACCTGAGAAAAGGAGCAGAGGGAATATTGTAAGAACGACTCCACTTTAGCTGGATTGAGGAAAAGAATGGTCTTGGAAAAGATATCCTTTCCAGGCAATAAAGTTGATATTACTTCACCATTATAATGGTCATCATTCTTTCTGCAAATTGGCTTTGCTACATGTGACATTTGAAATCTAAAATCTCTCGTTAGATTTGCACTTGTACGAGGTAAACCACTATTGCATTATAGCAACACATCGGATGTGTTCCCCACAGTGTTAATGATTAAAACAATTCGCTGTGATGGCTCCATTCCATGGCGCAGTAAACTAATACCAAATACAATCTACCGACAAATGTTTTATGGAGGTAATAGTGTATGCAACAAAGGTCGGGTTGTACATCCATTATGTGATATTATTACATGGGGAGCATGGGCGGTGTGGAAATTGGGGAATGGCCGTGTAATACCTGTTGACATGTAATCTCATGACTTTCTACGGGCGCCATTATCTGGGGAGGGAATCAGAGGCGGAATTCTGTGATCTAGAAGACTGAGCGTTTCATTTTGAGCGCGACGCCAAGTCTTGCTCCCGGCGCTGAAATCTTAGCTCCATCTGTCCAGGAGTGGAAAAGGGTGAAGACTTGGATTAGAACTACTTGATGGGATTCCACGCCTTGTAAATCGTTTTCATTCAGAGAGGCATCGACTGCACAAGACTTCGCCCGGTTAAACTAAAATTACGCTAGAGTTTATGACAAAAACAACAGCAAAAGTTTTGCAGCAGTTCTTTTTTTTTTTTTTAAAGCAGCTCGTGATTAATCATAACTTCGGCGTCCGTGAGAAGCCAATGCGAAACATTACCTTGCTTTCCTGAACACGTTAGGAAGCTAGCCAGCTCAAAACCCTTTATCCCTTGCAAAGACATTTCAAGATAACTACAATAGGAATAAAGAGAAAATCGTTTCAGGAGCAGAATAAAGGATAGTATCACCTATAAAGTTATGAATGCAACTGCGCACAATTTCGGGCAAGGGCTTGTCGAGAAGTCTTAAATTTCCTCTTGACATGTCTTACTGTACATTGCTAATATGATGAATTTAAAAAGTTATTGTGAAATTGATAGTAATAGCTTCCAATGGAAATGTCTTGTACAAATAGCTGCTCATGTTTCACAAACGTATGTGTGCTTTACAAAAGTTTATCAAGTTTGTTAAATCAAGAGATATCTGTACTCTATAATCTGGTCAAGTGTAATGGAAAGGTACATACGAAGACATCTATGCTATCAGTCTAGAGCCACAATGAAGCAAAAATTGAAGCGGCAATAAGGTCAGGTTATGACATCGTTAATCACATGCCTTGGACAAATCAAACCATTGGTGACCAAAATTTTGTGTACGGAAAAATATCCCTAGCCTCTGGAACGCCATAACCAAATAAGAAGAATCATTGACTATGAGCGAGAGACATACCGTGCATTCGAGGTATACGTGCGACTGTAATATTATTAATCAAGCATAGGAGAACACATTTTTCCCTGGCATAATAATTTTCTTTATAAGACGATAAAGAAATTTAACATTATCAATTATCATTTATTAGCCACTATCGTGCATGTCACGCGATGGAGACAGCCAATAACAGGAAACCACGTGGAAGCATGTGGAACGATGACTGATGATAATCACACATGAACACTACCGTCTTTTGTTTGATTTTGGCAATGTACCCAGTGTCCTATGAAGTACTGCCATATTTTGTAGCACGTATCGTAGGGGAGCATTCCACAGTAAGCGACTGCGTGTTTGCACAGTTAGAATTTCGCAGGTATGATTCCACTCCAATCCCTGCACTGACATTACCACATGATTAGTCAAGAGCTCCTACGTATCCGTTTACTCTGCATGTTTATTTTGCATGGATACATAAAAGTTCGAGTCTGCGTGCTATGTGCCTAACTTCGGTCTTCTTTCTCGCTCTCTCTTTCTCCCTCCCTCCCTTCCGATAGGGTCCCAGATGTCAATAACTTTCATCTTCGTGACATAAAATCATAAATGTGACAATAATTCTCTTGCATTGCTTCCCAAAGTTCGTATGGCCCAGTAAGCGATCAATGATACATTCTCGCCCAGGGGTTGAAATCCCATCCGGCCTCTTCCCCTATGCATGTCTGTCGTCGCTCGTAATTTCATGCAAGGCAATTCGATACATATATACTTATATCTAGAGAAAAAAAAAAAACATGAAAGAAGTCGAGATAGAAAGAGGGGGCGGATGGGTTAAAAGGACGACTGGAGATGCGCAAAGAAGAAGAAAGGTTGAACTGAATGGGAACTTCTTTTTTTTTTAATCAACGTTTGTTTGCTGCTTCTTATCCTCAATCTTTACACGAAACTGCCTCGGGAAAGAGTAATCATAATTCAACGATATAGTAGAGAATGAATTTGACCATCAAATTCTAATTTGTAAAATGCATACATTTGTTTAATTTTCAAATCATTTCACTGTTGTGTAGCAGGCATCCTCTAAAAGAGGCTTATGTCCTGGCAGGGTAGTGTATATCACTTATATTGTGAGTGTGCTCGAAAGATGCAAGATGATTTTCTGATAGAAATTAACGGAACAAAGATGTATTTCACGGATTAAAACTTCTGTAAACTTCTAGCATGAGAACTCACCTCACCCCGTGCTTTCTATGTGTGCAGGTGACACAGTCATATTTTCTTTAAAAACCTAAAGGCATCATTGATGTCAAAAGTTAAACACATTTCGTTTTCAACAAGTGAGTTTCTGATAAAAGACGGAGGCAATGTTCCTTTAACTTTGCTTTGCCGAACTACCTATAAAAATGTAACACTTTTGAAAGTTGTCAGCTAGTCACGCTACTTCAAGTGTTTGTCTACCCACCCACAGGAAGGACACGACACTTTCATCGTTTATCGATAATAATGTCTCGTGAATATTCATGACATGTACTACAATGTTTTAAAGTATCAGTTCAGAGCTTCAAGCGTTTCATCCTGGCAGTATCAATGACAAGTAAACCAAGCTAGGAACTATACGTCAATCATTTTTCTTCGTAGGATTTTCTGCCATTTGTATATTTCTATGATTTTTTTAATTCTTTATTCATTTTTCTTCGTGAGGGGGTTCAGATTAAAAATTTATCCTCACAGAGTAAACGTGTCTATTTAACAAGTCCTTATCTTCAGTAGATGGTAACTGAGCATTCTCTGTCATCAATTACTGATGGTATCCAAACCAGGAACGAGGAGACATGAGGATGTTATTACCCCTTATTACAATAGAAATAAGATGCTCTTGGGGTTCCCGTGATTGACTGATAACACGCCAGCAATATAGAAAATATACGCCCAAAGCTATACCAGTATAGACATAGAATTCATTTAGACGTTTAAGGAACGTGCAGGCTTTGATAGTTCTGATAGACTTTATAAAAGTACGCAATTTCCGTGCTGTTTTTGTTTGTTTGTTTGTTTTCTTTAGATGAAAAATAATTCCAATATACACACATCCATAAGACAGGTTAGGAAAATAAATCTTAGATTGGTTAGCACTATCGTGTTTCTAGGTATTAAACATTGAGCCCAAAAGAATCAAAGCATACGGCTGAATAGCCAGCACTCGATCCTTCCCTCGAGATATGATTTAAGATTTCAAATAATGTAAGGAGTAATAATACTGTATCTGTACAGACACATGATTAAGACAAAAGGCGCAAAACCACGTCTTGCTTGCATCAGCATGTGCGTCCTGCGAATAGACATGTTCGGGTCTTGGTTGCGTTTCATATTTAATATTCTCTGGTTCATTATTGTAATCTCTGCAGATTACACAGATCGGGGAGACACGCATACAGCCTGCGAAGCAGCAACTCACTATTCGCGCGCACACACACACACACACACACACACACACACGTATACATCGAATATCAAGAAACACAACACGTCTTTTCCCCTTTTTGACCGTAGAAGTCATGACACCAATATACAGTCATGCACCCTGTACATGGGCTTCACCCAGTGACCCGCCGAGGGCGTTCCGTCCAGTCTCTGATCACTCCTTCCCCCAATTTCCGCTCCCGGTTCCGTTGTGTTATTAGCTTCAAACCACCCGTAGTATGCACCCATTTTTCTTTCTCTCTCTCCCTCCCTCTTTCTCTGTTATCCCCCTCCCTGCAAAAAGGAAAGTGTAGATGCGTATTATACATCCCAATAATCTTCCATACTTCATTGTATTTCATCTCGATATTTCAATTCTTTCAATAATAACTCTTTCAATTTTTTTTTCAATTTTCCTCGCTTCACGTCGGAATCCATGACGACCAAAGTGTGAGATTTTGTGATTACCCTCTGACTTTAATTTCCTCTTGGACATTCTCCCTCTTCAAACACTGGCTCGTTTAGTCAAGTCAAGCGTAGGAGAACTAATGAATGTCATACCGCTTGTCAGAGGACAGATTGACAAGCTGCAGGAATGCCTTCCAAAGTAAATATTCATGAACAATTCTAGAGCAATATAGAGATTATGGTTCAGGGCTAATCCCGAGTACTCGTTGCATCAAATTATCGCATGTGGTTACTGGGGTGGGTGACATTCGAATATAAATAGAAGCGACCAGTTGAAAGCCACGAAATCAGATTAATGGACAACAAGCAATTTCGCCGTAAATCGGTCGGCCACAAAAGGGTATACGACCGACAACTGGGATGTCTGTCATTGCTATAAGAATTATGTATGAATTCATTTCAGTATAGAACACGGGTTAAGTCAAATAGTGGTCAGCGATTGGATAAACATGATTACGTGATGGCAAAACCATTTGCAATGTTCTTCCAATGAAAATCATTTCGTGCAGTCAAGGGGGCACACAAGCTGAGAAGCGGCGTTATGAAGTGATCCGAAGGTTAAGTATTATCGCCGATTTTATATTGACATCCTCCATATGCCTGAAGTGAAAACTCATGTTAAAATATTAGGTTTATAGTCTATCATTCTAGTGAAAAGACCTTTTAAAATCTGAAGCAAAATTGACATCTGTTTACATGTACAAATCGCAGATTAATTGGATTGCCACAGGACAGCAAAAACTGAAGCCTGTCAGAGCATAAGAATATCAAATTTTTGGCTAAGTATCTGTGTGCACGTTGTTTCTTTCTTGAGTTTTCAATATATGTCTTTAATGAGAAATGGTCTCACAATACCATGTAAGGGTCATTAAAGAAAACCAAATCTCAACTATAAATGCGGATAGAGTAAATGTAACAATATTAGTAGAACACATCAGTGAAAGTTTGAAGAAAATCGGACAATTCAATTTTCCTCTGTCCATGACATCATTGCGGACAACAACATAAAGAAAATATAAAGAAAATCAACATATTTTCACTTTTCTAGCATAATAAAAGAGCAATTGACATACATCTTTCAGAGAGCTAGGAGGATGATATTATCTTCAACATTTTATGTGTCAGTAACAAGTTAATGAAATGTGTACTTTTGATGAAAATGACATTTTGTGGAATTCTCCTTATATTTTCTTCATAATGCCGTCCATAATGCCCTTATGAACTGTAGCAGTCTCCTTATCCAGCAATAACGCCACCAAAATTTAAAACATTCATAACTTTTGAACAGATTTGGTTTCCTGTAAGTTATAAAAAGTTAAAAAGAAGGAAACAGGTTTCAACTCCACTGCAGATTATTATAGGAGACCTTAATTTCAGAAAAAAAAAAGGTCTTTTTTATTCAGTCATGCAATGTCAAGACATAGTCATGTATGATTACACTTTCAAGATTATTTCGTGTGGACGTAGGAATTTTTTTTGAATATATATATATATACGAGAATCTCTTTCCGTAAAAAAAACAAACAAACATGCGCTCAACTAAGGACTAAGACGAAACAACAACACAAAATTTTGATACGAAACTAGCTAAACAACTTTTTTTAACATATATTAACATGAAACGGACATTAACGTCTTGTTTGTTTGTTTTCTTTTTTCATCTGATTGTGAAATAGGAAAGATCGTATCGTAACGTCTCTTAAGCAATTTGCTGTGTCCAGACGAACGCCTTTCAATCATTGTCGCTCAAATTGAAATTTCCCTTATCGGACTCCTGTCGCCTGCATTTGCATCTCAAAAACGCAACAATGTCTCCCTCCCTTTGAACCCTAGACGGGCGGGACAGCATAGAGGAACTGCGACCGAAGTCTGTGGGAATGAGCGGTTTATCAAAACCGAGCATCACAGATTAGCGGGCCAGTGTCCAGCGATAAGACACACCTGCCGAAGTTAATTGGAAACGGCAGTGCATTCGTTGCGCCGCTTGACAAGGGTGGGGACGGAAAGGGGTACAACATCGACAAGTGGTATAGAGAAAATCATCTTTAATAATCTCATAATAGATCAGAAAGAGATTTTGACGAGGAATCGGTTGACCTATTCAACTGGCTTATAACAAATGCATGCATGGCTTCTATCATGTTTGATATGAAAGGGATCGGTCACTCCATCTACAAACTGTTCTTTTAGTGCAAAATATGGTTCTCTAGACACTTGAAAGAGCCACTCCTGTTTGATAATGATTCTATTCATATTTACTCTCACTTCATTCACACTTACATCAATGACATCTCCTAAACACAGTAGAAGCCAGAAAAAAAAAAAATAGCGGCTGAATTTAGCTCAGATGATATATCATCGGCCGTCATCACTGAAAACAACCAAATTATTTTTTTTTTTTTGGCTTGGAATTTGACGTTCCTTTTCTTTGATATAAGCATTAAACAAATTTTTGTCATCGTTACTGTCAGTTTGTCGCCGTAAACTGTTATATGTTTTATGATCATTTTATTAACTCTGTCATTGCTTTACTCTCCAAGGTGGGTATATTATGTTACACGATTCTTAGCATTTGTAAAGAAAACAAGATGCTACAGTAAGTTTACGATAAAGTCAAGGGCCGCAAGATTTCTGAGGTGTGTCTATAAACACAGAACAGAATTTATATATATATATATATATATATATATATATATATGAATATATCTATCAACATATTACATATCATGTATGAATGTCTATCCCATTACATCTCATTGAAACGATATTCCTTAGAAGCAAATAAGGTACTCCCACTGTGAGACTGTTCCATTACGAATGCACGAAAGTTGTTTTCGGTTGCCCTTTGTAGTACCCCATGACATTTTACTCAGCAGATATCTCAATACCCCCGCTGCCCCTTTATACTCTCTTGATTCCAGGAAGATTTCATGTGAAAGAACTCCATTCACCGAAAGGAGTCACTTGGGAAGAAAACAAAGAATGTTCTCTTCTAATATAGGTTTTCCCCGGCCAATTTCATTATTTTGTGTATCAATTTCATATCAGAAGCATTCACTTTCTTCAAATTTGCTCAGGCATCAAAATACCGTCAATCAAAATCGTTTTTCTTCGTTCAAATTGACTAATTTTGCAACCGATTTCGCATTTGCGCATTTTAATTCAACGAATGGACATACATTTTCGGCAATGCATGGTTATTCAACCTCATCTCCACCAGTCGCCACCTCTTTACGAGCATTCAAATTCGCATATTGGCAAACAAGTTCATAAGCACATCATTCAAATTTAACCTGTATGATATCTATTAAAAAGTACATTCCTTGTACTGCGTTTTAAATTGAATGTTAAAAACGCCCTCATGTGGATCACACAATGATGAAAATAAGTGTGTAAAATGAAGATCACAAAGCAGTATGATGATCATGATTATGATGAATATGTGATATGAAAATTATATACACAATAATTTATGATGATCTTAATGAAAATAAAGATGTAAATTAGAGATAAAGAAAGTGCCATGTGATGACTAACAAATTAAGGATTTTTTATTGAAGTTTACATAACATGTTTAACAACAGAAAATTTTGGATGTTCAAAATAATGAACAAATGCTGCTCATGATGATGAAATTTGAAATAAAAAGTTAAAGACTCATTCAATGATTAGCTGGACATAATCAATCTTACTTGTTTATAAGTGTATGGGCATTACGAAATTGAATACTCAATTGTAACATTCGTTTGCTCAAAAAAGAAATTGAGAGTCTTATTAATGCTTATCCAGCCCATCGTATGAATTTGAATGCACAAGCTTTAGAAATCCATGCCTAAACACGAAATTGAATGCTTACATCCGAATTTGAACTTGTGACCACTAATTTGGGTGCCGAAAAACGAATCTGTAAGAATTAAACGTGAAATCGTTTGATCAAAGTCAGTGCACCTCTTCAAACATACGAATTTGAATGCACATATTATGAAGATTAATGGCAATTTACGAAATTGGACGGGAAAACCTATAGTTTCCTGATGGTACGGGTAATTATTCCACTTAGAATTATCAAAAATGAAACAAAATGTCCTCTCTTCCACGAATTTGATCTCCATGCATATACTCTCCCTTTAATAATAGATATTCCTGTGGTTGATACAAGCCAGAACAAATAGTTTTCAAAATACAAGGAAACCTGCTGTAATGATTCATGTACCCCAGACAGCTCCTAATGATTTATGTTTATATGTGATTCTCTGTCCCCCCCCCCCCCCATTAACGCGCTGTATTCTTCGGCTTCTGTCATCACTACATAATCGTATGCTCCCCACAGAGATATGCATCCATCGAGACATCCAGAGAGCACCTTCTCCAGGCAAAGATGATCGATTTCATTCGGTCATATCGATCGTCAAACCACCTCCAGCGTTTAAACAAACCATTCGTCTCCATCTCAAGCAGCCGGGGTATTGCCTCCCCACTTTCCACATATCGCCCTCTGAACCCCGCCTTGCCTGCCTCGTCGGTGCAGGCAAAAGTCATACAGTCCGAGATGAACAACCACATTTTTTTTTTCAAGTCCACAAATAATCAGGTCATCTGCAGTGACATGGAAGTTGACTCGCATGGAAGGGAACATACGGAATAGGCCTATTCCATTTGAATAGTTTGGTATATGTTGTTGTGCATGAAAGTTGCAACCTTTTGCAATATGCAAACCCCGGGGTTCAACCACCCTGGGTATTACTGACAGTATTGTCTGTTATATTACATTGGTAGAATAGCCAAAGTATTCTGAGAGTACAGCATACCTTCAATCTGAATTTTCTGTGGTAGCCATTGCGCATAGTCTTCAGAGCATCAGCCACAAGTCCATAGATATCTAGTATTCAATGCACAACTATACGCATCTTTGGTCTTCAGTACGCAAAACGTATGATACATACAGTCTGCTTCCAGTTTTCTTTCTCTCATGTACCGTTTATTGTGTGTGTGTGTGTGTGTGTGTGTGTGTGCGTGTACTTTGTTTACTCGAAAATACTCTCCCATCGGAGAACAACCTGAAAATGTGTTACCCATGGGATAATATTTCTGGTACACTATCACGTGATCGCGTTTATCCAATCGCATACTGGCATTTGATTACAGTGTTATCGCGTGTTTATGTCTTCTTTAATGACATTAGTTATTGTCCTGTTTTATTTCACTTCCTTAGTTTAATGCAAATCGTCGTACTCACCATTCCCCTCTTGCTCAATACTTTTATTTCAGTAACCAGTTCAGGTACTGATTTTGTTGCTATGTCACCATCTACTCTAGATTACAGTGCGTTTATTTTCTGAGAACGTTAATCACTGTTATCACATAAGCACAATTTCTTAGATTATCAAAATCAATAATAGCAGTGATAGAAAGAACACAAATCGATTTTGGTCTACGAAGTGAATGCTAGACAAACATTATGGCCTACTTATATACTCACAAAGGAAAAGCGTCCACACATTACGTATATCGATTTTTCTTTCTTCAATTTGCATTCTTAATGTAGCATTTTTTTTTTTTATCGTTGGAACATGTTAACCAGATTTGCGTGAGGCATGTATGACATGTATACTGTGGTAGAAAACTACACCAGGAACAAGGAAATCAGACTGAGTATGAATCATTGAATCACTGAATATTCAACACTATCAGTACATATCTTTAAAAAAAAAAATAGAGAGATTTCCTAATACTACTAATGAACGAGGAAGTTCTGATAGGAAAAAACAAAGACAGGAGAAGAATGAACGGGAGGAGGAGATGGAGATAAAAAAAGAGACAAGAAGAAGAAGTAAAAGGGGAAAAAACAGCAGCAGTGGCAACAACAACAACGACGACAACAAGCCGGAGGATGAACAGAATACTAAAGAGGAGGAATAAATTTAATATCCCTTACGATCATTCCAGTTATCTTGCTGGCGGGATTACTATAGTATAAAGTTTTTATCTTATGGCTTGAAACGTTATACATTTATTTGAAATGTTATTTTTGGAACACATAATGGTGAAATAAAGAGATTACGACCAATTTTTGTTCTTTTTGTGGCAGAAATGTTCTCTAACCACATTAAGTTTTGCATAAGTAGGACAATGAAGCGTGCACACACCTGCTCCCCTCTTCCCCGCAGGTGGGAAATATATCAAATGTTGTCGGCATGTGCAGGAAAAGTGTTACTTTGAGTTGCGAGTACTTTTTTTTCCTCCTCTGTTTCGCCGAGACACATTAATGTACCAGGCTCTACTCAGCGTGGCCATGTGAAAATTTTGTCTTTTGGCATACAACCGCCGCACAAAAACCACACAGACGTGACAGAGACATGCCAACATGCGTTATAATGTTCACTTCTTCTTCCAAGCAACACTGAACACAAAAACATGCAGGTAGCTACATTTATTGGCATAGACTCAGAGAAGGAAATATGATCAGCATTGTGATTAAAGGATATTATTCACCAGCTTCACGTAGATTCCTGAGTCACTCTGCATACAGCTTACTCCTTAGTATAGAGCAGCTGTCTTTGTCTTGATTGAAGGGGTCAACTTTAATTCAGCTTTTCCTCGACACACTTGACACTATGAAAACACATAGGAAGAATTCCCTGTGGACAAAGAATTGACGGAGCAATAGTAGTGTCAACGATGATTCAATATTCATTGAAAAAAAAAACACACACAACAGCTCTCCAGAATTCATCAATGGATTGTAAAAATGAAGCAAAGAAAATAAAAGAAAAACACTTCATCGTGCTACTAACGCTAACAGTGTAACATTTTCTTCTTTTTTTCGCGTTTGTCACGTTGCCTGTTCAAAGACACACATAAAAAATGAGGGTAACACTCCAGTGTCACCTATATGTTCCTAATTATTGGAGACTATGTTGTCCTATATAAACCTGTTATTTTCTACACAGACATTATCTAACTGCTGTGCATATTATCATGATGTCATCTACTGTACTATCCAGGTGTACTTCTCTCATCGATAGATTAATCTACAAAAGAGGCTCTTCCATCGGTCTCACCGAACCCATCTCAGCCCTGGACCAATCCTCTCTCGTGTCTCATGACAGAAGCAAACATCGTCCTCCAGCCTCCAGACGACAGCCTTATACCAGCCGCCATTCACGGATGGCCGGTTTAATCAGCCTCCTCTGCTCACTCTCACGAGCAGTCAGCCCCTTCCCAAATGAAGCGATATGTGTTCATATACCCGCCAGTTCATCCCTTCACTTGGGTCAACATGCGTGTGAAATTAGGGTGGAAAAAATGGCGCCGTGTTCGGGTGCCCAAGAAAGTCGTTAAGCGATCAAACAAAGACATGGAAAGACAGAGACCACCACAGTTATGGGGGAAAGACAAAATTAGAACGACTCGGGATGCTGAAAGCAATTTTGTCGGAAAATAGAAGCAGAATACTGCAGGATGACATTAGCCGGGGTTGAGTTGCGCTGTTTTTTGGTACATTGAAGCTATGCGTGACACTTACGTTTATGACAAAAGCTCTTGAAAACTGGCACATTCACGCACAATCAAGTAATTATTATGAACTAATGCAAACTCATCATGACATATGCAGGGGTGATTTAATATCAATAGAACAATTACATGTTGATAAAATCATATATTGCATTATTCAAACGTGGATCATACAAGAATAATCTATCACACCACAACATTTAAAATACATTTGACTCTTTTTTTGACTGTATGATATAAAATACATAAAACATATCACACATTTTAAGTTAGACCTCAGATCTGGCTTAATTGTTAAAGCGCCGAATTCTTCTGTTTTTGATAATTATTGTCTTGCCGAAGAAGGAATGCAGGACCGGTAGATTGCAGTAACGAATTGCTTTTTTTTTTTCCTTCCTGTAGTCTGTGATATGTGTACGATGTATTTGACTGCTAACGCCACCAATGTTGAGGATCAACGTTGGGTTTATTTTCGTCTCACTTTTCTCCGTCCTTCAGCTCGTCTCTTCGCGGCCGGATCGCGGCCCGATGAACCGCACTCCGCAATACCGAGACGTGCTGCATAAACAGTGCCAATCATTCGGCCAATCAATATTTCCCCTCACTGTTGGATATCCCTATCTCCCATTCAAACCAGGATCAAGGACAGGAGGAAGGATGACGAGATTGAACGTTTATCGACTGCCAACTGAACAATCAGAGACAGGGACCTCTTTTCACTCACCTCTCTCGGAGGATTTCCAGCACCAAGTGTCCGCTTTTCTCTAAGGTCTTCCGTCTATATGCACGTCTTTCTTAAAGGAATGATGACTGCATCAAAGCGGTCGTTTCTTTTACGAGAGAGGGAGTTGTGATGAAAGCAATAAACTTTCTATGAAGAAGAGACTCCTTAAAGAAGAAAAGTTTCAGAATATGATCGAATATAAACGTTCACCAAGTCATGGGTATTATTGTAGTCTGTAATATATTTCGTTTTTGTATTACAGCTGTGGTATCAGGAGCAAATTGGAGTACATATTTCATTCATCTGTTTAGGAGCGTACAAAGGATTACTGTTCAAGTTTCTCAACCCTCATCTAAAATGATCGTATTTGAAAATGTGTGTGTGTCACTGTGTGAGCATGTGTTTGTTAGTGATAAGTGTGTTAGGATTGATTCGGATTTTTCACCGAAGTCAGGAGTTTTCCCTAAGAGAATTACCCTTCTGGAAAGTAATACTCGCTGTAGAAAACAAAGTGTAACATTCAGAATCGCTTTGTTTTTCTTCCTCTGCAAAAATAATTAATGTCATTGTGAAGTCTTTCTTTCCTTTCTCATTCACCGCCTCGCAAAAACGACAGCCCCCAGCAATATTTCTTGGAAAGTTCACTACAAATTATTGAACCCTTTAAACAATCTGCGGTAACATCGATATTGCTATGATGTTTCAAACGTCAGTTTTCCAGGGCCTTTTCCACAAAATGAAAACTACTATAGACTTGTATAGGGTTGTAATTACCACAGAACTAGCAAATTAGCGATCAACGTACGTAATTTCCTAAGACGGTGGTTAAGGATAAGATTAATGTTCATCTAGCCAAGATTTTGCCCTCAGCCAGTGGAGTGTAGTAAATGGAAGAAAACCAGTCTGTGATCAGTGTCGGAAACCCCTATCTACCCCCCCCCCTCCCCCCCCCACCCCCGGTGCAGAGTTGAATGTACGAGTGATTGGACACTGAGGGCGTTATTGGAGTGCGAGTAATGTATACGTGCTATGAGTGCGATAGATGCTTGACTCGTGTGTGTCTGATCATTAGGCTTTGGTGAAGTTTACTGATTAAAACATATTCCGGTGTGCATATAAATACAACCAAATCCTTTGCAAGAATGTGATTAAAGAATTGGTTGTTTTCGATAAACTACACCAGGTTTACATGGTTTATATTGCGTCAGTCGGTTTGTACCTCCTTTCTATATGTCAGAAATATATGGAGGGAACGAAGAAGAAAGTGGGGTAGTATGGGCTATTTCAATTTCTTCTTGGGGGGGGGGGTTGATGGTAAAGGCTTTGATCCAAGTAACAAACTGTGATTTACAATTTAATGTGTGTTTATTGCATTTTCGAACTATAGCCTGCTCTCTCCCTCTCTCTCCTTCTCTCTCTCTGTCTCTCTCTCTCTCGGAGTGTCATTGATCGTCTCTCGTGTGAATTTGTATGCATGTTATCAAAGTGAGAGACAGCTCTGCCTAGAATTCTCCTCCTCTCTCTTTCTCTTTTCAACACACGAGGCTGTGCTATCACTTTAGCATTTGTTGTTCCCTGTCGCATGCATTATTCAAAACACGTGTTCATAAGAGATGTTTATTTGGACAATATATTCATACCTGTACATATCCATTTCGAAAACATGTCTTAATTTGTTGTACCCTACTTATGTTGTTGTTCTTATCATTCAAGAGGTTTGCACATTGTAATCTGTAATTTTTTGTTGTCGATATATTTCTATTTCCTGTATATGCGTTATAGAAATTACTTCATTCTCTGTTAATTCTATCACGTTCCGTTGTGTCATTACGCGTTTCTTTTTTCAATGCTATGATATCATACTATTTTGCAATGCCATGAAATACGTTTTTTTTTTGCGTGTTTATAAGAGCTCAAGAAAAACGGTGCTTGACCACCGAGGAGACTTCCTGGGATAGATAACATTGGAGTATATATATATATATATATATATATATGTATATATATATATATATATATATATATATATATATATATATATATGTATGTATATATACATATATATATATATATATATATATATATATATATATATATATGTATGTATATATACATATATATATATATATATATATATATATATATATATATATATATGGTGAAGTGGGCTCGGCCTCGTACGTGATGGGTGCTGCATTATTTTTTAGGTAGTTGTGGAGGAATGACTGCTGGCAGACGTTGCAGTATGTTCACTTTGCCTTTAATTCTCCCAAGCTTACGACCAAGTTACAGGTCTTTTTCAGGGGCTTGTTTAAGGCGTTGGGGGTGTACCTGCTGTGTGTGGTGAATATATATATATATATATATATATATATATATATATATATATATATATACATATATATATATATACACACACACACACACACACACACACATATATATATATATATATATATATATATATATATATATATATATATATATATACATATATATATACACACACACACACACACACACATATATATATATATATATATTTATTTATTTATATATATGTATGTATGTACATAATAATCACTCCCATACATAATATTGTGCGTTCGTGTGTGCGTAAGTCAGTTATAACTATTATTTAAGCTAGGTGATGAAGAAGAAACGACATGAAACAACATTATACCATTTCAGATACAAATTTATTTTCAGATCCTCTTTTTCTCTCTGAGTAGTTTCTAATTTACAGTCGGAACGTAACCTCTATGTCCTGAACAAACGCATCGATGTACCGCGCATATAGTTACTCTGTGTGAGCTGCCGAACCACACTTCGCCAGGTAAATGCACTTAATTCAAAAGATGTCAAATAAGTTATCATCTCTGGGTATATACATACTGTACAAAGTTCTGACACCCAATACATGGATGCATCTTGCTCTACACACCGAGGCCGTGTCAGTCTCTGTGTTATAAGGTCAGAGCTATAATGTCCTCATGTCTTGCAAATTTAACGAAGTTTGCGCGGTATCTTCTTTCAAGATGATAAATATATAGCACCCCGAGGTAACAATTAATTTCCATTTCCACACAAATACTAATTATATATTCTGTTTACTTTGAACTCTTTCGACTTGGAAAGGACTTCTCTCGAGCAATATTCGGGGAGGAATAATTTTAAAAAACATTGCTCGTGAAACCAGTGGCGTGTGACATATTAAAATATGCCACTCTGTCTAGCTTCTATGGGCGTATGTTTGTTTTACAAATGTTTGGACTACAACCATACGCACTAACCTTATATTGCGTCAAAAGTTCCTGTGTTTATCTGCCTTCACGTTTTTTCCTATATCTTATTGATTTAACACTGACACTACATTCTCACTACTTTTGAAGGAAACATGTTTGTTGACTCACAAATCATAACACCATCGAAGAGACTTGAAGTACAAGAGTTTCATATGATGATAGGGCAGTTTATGAAAAAAACACATATTACACCAGTAAATAAACCCACGTAAGACCTACAAAGATTGTTGTTTTGATACCATCATCATGCCACAAAACAAAATTACTCTAAAAATGACTGGCTAATAGATATTGGACACTGTTTGCAATACATTGTACAACCATAATCTAATGCAGATCTTTTTTCACAAAAACTCGACATGATTATTTTTAACGGGACATCAGACATTGCTTATAACGATGAATAATTTATTCATCGTTATTAATTAATAATAACTATCACAGCCCATACATAGATGGAAAGACATATCAATTCGTTGAGTTGGGGTGGGGAGCTCTGCAATATACACCTGTTGCTAGGAGTTGCCACTGGATCTTGGAATGTGCCATTTATATCTATTTCTTATAGTACATGAAGTAATCACGAAACGACGACAAGAAGTACTGATAAGTAGTATGAAAAACACACGCTCAAAAATTTTCCGTGATAATTTATGGTGTAGTAGGTATAGGAAAACTTCTAACGGAAATTCATTTCATCATGTCAAAATATTGTAGAGATATCACGACGATTACTTCGTCCCTTAAATGTACACCTATAGAATATTTAGTTGCTAATGCTTTTTAAGGCTTTTCTACTGCATTTTGCTTCTTCCTCCACATCAAGAGACAACGCCATCTTCGACAACTACATTGTAGATTTCTCTTACTGGGATTTTAAGACTAAAATTTCAAAGGATACCAAAATATGGTGTGCTTTACAAAGATTTAGACTCTGAAATAGTACGTTATATCATTCAACTCATGCTCGGGGCGCACATGCTCAGACAAGATGTTTTGCCCACTACCATGCATCTCTACAATGCATTTATAGCTTGCAGTATTATGTAAAATGGTGTCTTAAAACACGAAAAACAAAAATGCGACTCGTATTAACAGTGTGAATGTGATGTATATTGATATGACATGAACCACTCTATTTTTGATGGCGAAATGGTATATAGAAGGAGCTTATGGAGCGGAAGACAATGAGAGACAGAGGGGAAAAGAGTGCTGATAATGCCATTTTTACACTTAGTGTGAGTGAAATGAGAGAGTGTGAATTCCCTCTGAATGAAGAATATTGACTGCTCGGAGCTAAGACGTTTTAACATGGAATCCACACATCTGCCTAATGGGGTATCAGCTGTGCACAAGCGTGCATAACAGGCCATCTGTATCAACCAGGACAAGATCCAAGTTGCACAAGTTTGCACTTTCTGGACCTGTTAATATGATCTGCGAATGGAGAACATGAAAATAGATGCGCGCACTAGCAACACTGTTCAGAAAATGTCAACCTATAGAATAGAAATGGCGGGCGGGGTGGGGGTAGTTGCTGGGAGGATATATAATGGCAAGAAATAACGTATGGTCTATTTGCTCCTTTCGTGCCCTTCTTTACGATCAACACCGTCTACAATCAAAATTTGACTTCAGATACAATACGCGCCTAAGCGCTCTGCCCTTGTCTGCGATATATTTTTCATTCTTTTTCATGCATCAGAATCGGGGGAAAATATTAACCGAACTCATCACTGTGCGATTAATAGGTGTTCTTAAAATCAAGTTCACCGTTCTGACATGTCTGCACGAGCGACAGTGTCGACTACATTTGCTAAATGTCTTGGAGTATCTCAAAAAGCTTATTATGACGTCAACCGATGACGCGAAAGGATGCAAAAAACTTACCCCCTCCCAAAAAAAAAAAAAAAAAAAATACAACAATTTGTACTTAACCTGATGATGAAAGTCGTATTAACCCAGGGTGGCCTCCTCAGTATACGGGAGCTATTTCCCCTAGGGCCCTGCCACTACCAATCCCCTGATACTGCCAGCTACCCATCTATACTCGGGGGGTCAAGAGGAACAATGAGACTTGTTTTCTAGAATCTTATGGGACGATTCGATCCCACGGATGTCCTCATTACGAGTCGAGTGCTTTGTCCACAACGTCACTGCGCCCGCTTTGGAGAACACTGTTTTCAAATTTACATGTCTGTGACGAGGTACACGGAATATTTGGAATATTGTTTTGGTACAGTTTACAACAGTGGCAGTATATAATTGTATTTCTGTTCATGGTATTTTCTTTTTATTATGATGCTGCATTGATTTTGCATAACTATGTATATATGAATGTTACACTATAATTCATTTTTGTTGGAAACTAAATAAATGACGTTAAATGAAATGATTAAACATTTGAACATTTCGATACCGCACTGTCTTTATGTCGAAATGTTTGATTATCTGCGTTGTATCAGGTAGCAATCATCATAAACGAGATTTTGCATAATCACATTGGTGACGTGCAGAAAAGGATTTTTTTTTTTCTAATTCTCAAAGTGGCGCAAAATTTATTCTTGTAACAATCACTCCTTTATTATAGTTTTTACTCCCACTATCCTTATAAGGCACGGAATGATAACACTGACTACCTTCTGTCATTTTTTTTTTACTTCAACTTATATGAAAAGCTCTTTTACTGATGTTGTAAATGTGTTAGTGATACATTTTTGTTTTGTTTTGCTGTTACACAGACAGAGGCAAACAAAATACGTTTTACGTGGTGTCATACAGTATGCATTTAATCTCCGCTCTTCGGGGAATCACGTGGACTACGATTGACGCATTGCCAACTCTTCGAGCCCAACCATACTCACAAAATATCAATAAAAATTGATTTATGGAAGGTTTCCGAGAATACGAGGACATCTGATAACATCCTACACGTTGTCACTTATATACCATCTCTTCACAAACGAAGTGGGGCAATTTGACGTTCTATCCAATTACGACTCGAAGTACAGTAAGGCAATGTTATGACGTATTCAGAGAGGACAATAGATAAACCGACTGAATCAGTTTATCAGGACAGAGCGCAGAGATGATCTCCCGTTATAGAGCACGTGGAATGTCCAGTCTCAGCGTTGTAACTTCAAGAACATTTCACCCTCTTGCATGTATACAAAGATGCCTCATGAGAAAAAGAGATTTATATCGAAGATAACAATATTTATGATTTAGTTCCGACTAGACATTCTCATCAGATAGTGGCTAACCAGAATAAAACACCCTGGGCACCATTCCACGGAGGTTGTCAGCCCTGACAAGTTGTCAGTCTCTGACAATGAAATACCAACAGTCAGTGACCAGAGCTTCTCAGCCACTCAAAACCAAGAATTTTACTGAAATTGCCACAGACCGACAACTTGTCAGGGTTGACAATTATGATGAAACAGTTCCCCGATTGGACAGTGATGCTTTTCACGTGATAACCGTACATCAATTCAGGCATAAATAGCGTAAAGACTAGTTTGTGAGCGCCTGTATTAATCTGAAGTCAGATGATGAGCGGGAGAAACTGAATATGATTCCATAATAAGAAGCTCGCCGCCTTGCATCGTACGATTTATCTCAGTGAGCAATGGTGAGGGAGCGTTTTATTAGCTTAGATTGCACTAGCTGTTAGGCTCTTTCAGATATCCCGTCATTCTTTCCAAAAAGTTCGATAAAAATCTATATGATCTAATTGGATTATGACGACAAAATATATTGATGTCACTTTCACTCTTTCATTCAAAGCAGCTCTACTGGACTATTCGGATTTTGATTGTTATCAAGGAAAGAGGGTACCTCTACATGCCCATATTTCTCACCAGTGCCAATTCGCAGAAACCACTTCAATGGTCCTAAGTGGAGGAAAAATGTACTGAATGTTGTCATCTTCCTGATGGACTTGTAGTCAAAGGGACAATCACATCATGTAAAAAGCCATTAAAAATGATGGCTGAGAATTCAAAAGTTTATGGTTGTTTTGACAGTGGGAGCAAATTAAAAGAATTTTGTCGATTTTTTTTTCTATAGTAGTCATTTGAAAAGGAACAGAGACATACATAACCCTTTCATCAGAACAGCTGTTGGTTCCCATGGAAGGAGTGGCGCGCTATAGGGGAATGACGGCCATCTAACCCAATAAGACTCTCAGCTCAGTATAGAAAGCACAAATTGGCTTAGCTGCCTTTAAAGTGTACAACTGATTATCAGGGAGTCGAATAGTAAGACCTAATTTCACGCCAGTCTCATTTCGGGAATCGCGCTGACACCAGCACCATGACTAATGTGCAAGAATGAAGGTAATGTGAACATAGTCCGCAGTCCCGCAGCAACTGTGGTGAATTAATTTTTCATTCCAAATTCCAAGGTCGTTAAGAAAACGTATAAAATTTGACTTCTCCAAAAATTGCATTCAAAATTTGATCGTGAATTAAGCTACAATGATATGCACAGTGAGGCTGGGAAAAGAGCTTATGCGTTTGCGAATTTATGTTGTACGTAAAGGGTGGAAGGTAGTATTCGTGTACAAGACTTTACCACAAAACTATTCTTGCGTTGCTCAATTTTTCCGATACGTAGTGATTTAGGTTGGCATTCCACCAACAAATGTTACGTTTTTCTTAAAGGAACAAAATGCAAATGTTTCATTATCACTTATACTTCGAAGGAGGGTAAAACAAGGTAAACACAATCCTGTACGCACCGTATCGTCAGATCAAGTATGAGTAAAGTGTTACGGTGGTGCATGATCGTAAATTGTGTGCAAATAATAATATTCTTTTGCTGTTTATCGCTCTGCATATATACAGAGCACATTGGTTCTATTGTCTGTTCGCCTTGTGCTCTAACATCTAATAATGTACAAAGAATAAATTTCTCTGAGCACCAAAACAATTTACGTCTCTAGAGCACACCACGCGATTTTTTATACTTTTTGTATAAGTCCTGCAAGCACGTACAAATATAGGATTTCGTCTTTTTTTTTTTTTTTTTTTGCATTTAGGACTTTATGTTGTTGTTTTTTGCCGAGTTATTAATATCCTTGGGAGGACTTTACAAACAGGCAAAAACTTCCTCCAAAGAATTTGCTTGGAAGTGTAAGGGCAAGAGGCTCTGGCGTGTGATTGTCTGTGTGGGTAGGCTATATGACATATTCTGTGTGCATGTGTGTGCGTCAATATGTACCGAATTGACCACCACCCCCTCATATAAAGGAGTTACAATTTAAAGGCTTTTAATGTTATCATGATGACAAATTAAGAGTTTCTCCCATAGCTTTCTCATTTCTTTGACTCGAAGGATTGAAAGAATTCAGATATGAGCGCACAGTAAGAGAGAACAGTGTTGACGTCAATCTGAAAACTTAATTTAGCCTTAGTTTCATCTACCTTTGCTGAGATTATTCATCCAACGTGGCGGGGTACAATTTCGTTCGACAGAGGCTCAGCAATTGGTAGCCAGCACCCGCTCCGCGCGGTGCGTGTGATCCGAGTCAGGTAGGCATACATGTTTGGCCTAATTCTATCATCCCTCTCGCATTTTCATTTGACTTATCCTCCCTGCTTCAGCCTACCTTCCTTCCTCTTTTTAGTTTGTCTCTTATCCGCGCCCTATCCTCCTGGTTCGAACAGGCCCTCACTAACAAACTTTGTCACATAGCCAGGAGTTTTAATGAAACTCAGCTCCCAGATAGAAGGAGCAAGAGAGAGAAAAAGACAGAGAGAAAGGGCGGGAGAGATGGCCGAGTAATTTTTCCATCGGTCCGGGGAGATTTCTCCAAACTAACGAGCTCAGAATCCTGGCTGTCTGTGTAGATTGGCCTGATTGGGGGCTGGCAGGGGCTCTAGGGAGGACCTCGAGGAGGAGAAAGCAGGAGAAAATGTGGTAAAACCATTCATAGCTATCGTGAACTCATCTTGCAAAAGTTATGGGTAATTGGAATGGCGCGGCAATGTATTTCCGCTATCGCTTTCTTTATGAAGAAACATTTGTCAGTTAATGTTTGATTGTGAAACGAGAAATGTTTCTTGCTCTAATGAAAACACTGTTTTCCTACACTTCGACATCTGCTTCATGCTTGGGTATATTGATTACTGCACATTGGTATTCAGTCAGATGTGTTTGAATATTATTGATCTTGACACAGGTGGATTCTGCCGCGTGCCTCGAGACCCGTGGTAAGACATGTGTCCTGGATTCTCACAAGCGACTGGAATGAACCTGTCTCCAGTCTGATTACATCTCTACCAGTCGTCTAGTTCGGGACATTGAAAAACCTCGCAATTCTGTCGAGTGCGTGTTTCGTTTAAGTGCTGTATCACTTCGCCTGTTAGAAACTTGCAGTTTTATCTTCTGGGATTTCCTGCTGATGTTTCCTACCAGCCCATTTTATTTCATGAGACGAATGATCCAGTTAGAATCCACATGTCTCACGTCGAAGGAAACCAACAAGGCCGCCTTTTCATCAGTGCTGTGTTTGATCCCAAGGCTCATACATCGACAAAAACATTTTAATCACAACCCGATCCACATGGCAACAGGGGCCCTCATAATCTTGCATTACAAACGCATGAAATAATGATTGTAACTACATACCTTAAAGTATGTAAAGGTAAAGTCACCATTAATTAATCATCTATCTTACGTTACAGGGTCTAGACGAAATGAATAAATTTTTGGCATAGGTCTGGCATTCAAGCATATTACGTCAATGTTACGTTCACGTTAATAAATGAATGAGGTCTATCGATCGCGTAGAATTTACGGAAACCTCACATCGTCCTAAGATCACTATTATACGTTGATTTTACGAAAGATATGAGTCATGTGAAGGAAAACATCAAAACCATCAAAAAACAACCAAACACAATGACAATGACATCCAGCATTCATGTTTATAATCATGATAATAGCTTAACTGGTAACTGGCAAAAGCTTAAGTTCGTATTTCATTTCAGCATGTATGATGAATCTTGCGTTATTCACTTTCTTTTGCTGGTCTTTAAAATCAAAGACTAAAGCGGGGATTTTTATAAGATCATATGACGGCAATAAAAGAATAATTATTTCGGACACAACACCTTGGAACACATTCCTTTTGCTGGAGCATTATGGTCATCAAAGCTACTAGAAATGAGCAGCAATTTTAGATGTTATTCGTCATTTTGAAAATAATCTTAATTTGCAGTCTTTCACGCGGAAAATCACCTCACGCCCAAACCTTACGCGACCCAGATCTGCGTCACATGGTGCGAGTATAATCCGTGGGTGATTTAGCGTTTGGTATGCATTGCGGCTCGCTTCTCTCATAGAGGGGGAACTCTACTCCAGGACGCTGTAACCCATCCAAACGCGACGACATTTCCTGCTATGATGGGATAAAACCTCACCGATATCAATCCAAATCCGCAGATCGCCTGGGTAAAGGAGAAGTGTAGGCAATGCTTTAGCTAAAAAACTTTGGAGGTTTGCAATAATCTAGACTGGTAACATGACAGCTAGGCAGGCATTTGGGAGGTTTTTCCAATTTTCTTAAAAAAGAAATTTTGGCTAAATATGCTATATAACAGCGTATGATGGATAGTGGTGTCCGTAACATAGATGCTCATCACTCAATGTCGAATTTAATACAATTTATAACATGATGTGACATATCACGCATGTATAGAGAAAAAAAAAATCATGGCATTTACGAATCAATGAAACACCATCAAATTTGTGTTACTTCTTGAATATCATTCCTTTTCTCTGTGTGACATCGCGCACTGTTTTGTTTTCAATTTTCGTTTCGCTCTGCTCCCCTTCCTCATCAACAAAACATTTTTTCGACAGATTTTGAGATGGTCAGGCATCTACAAACTTAAATTAAGTTCTGACTTTTCAAATTATAATGCACGGCACGATTGTGTTGGCTTGCATTTGATAACAAAAAGCTCCTTTGCGTCACTTGACGTCCAAAAATCACTACAGTGATAGTGATATGTCGTTGGAGGTGTACAGAGAGAGTGCATAAAGCTCCATGTCCCGCTTCTAGGTTAATGAAGTCGGTTGTTTCGAGAGAATGTCCTAAAGAACCTAGAGTATAAAGTCATTAATCACGTTTAATGGCGTTGTAACGAACGAATGAGGCACTGTAGTTTCACAGGACTGTCTCCATCGACTTAATTCCTTATGCACCATATATTGATGCTTTAATGTCTTTACCAGGTAAAGCGGAGGATGACTTGCAAATTTTATACGTGTGATAGGACATACATTAAGGGATGAAATACTTATCGTTATCTTTTGTTCACTGTTGTTCTTCATTCCTCGTTTCGCCTATTAACGGTGCTACCATAGATCTATAGAAGTTTAGTCTTTAATCTGTGGAATGTTGTAGCCTTGGCTGCTAGAGCCTAGGGCACCTCGGATAACCCTTATTCTATATGCGAGTTTGAAGTTGA
Source organism: Diadema setosum (assembly GCF_964275005.1). Classification (NCBI taxonomy): domain Eukaryota; kingdom Metazoa; phylum Echinodermata; class Echinoidea; order Diadematoida; family Diadematidae; genus Diadema; species Diadema setosum. Next base: position 27,615,501 of record NC_092688.1, on the reverse strand, counting down.
GTCTTATAACAAGTTTTTGCATTTAACTTTCTTCAAAGCATCCCTGCCGGATTATACGCCAAAGAAGTGAAATGATGTACATGTATGTATAAGCGTAGACTGCAGGGACGTTACCGCACACTAATCTATGGGCTAGTAACGCAAACGAAACAGACCATTAGGTAAATTAATCATGATAAGAGAGCAGTGCCTCTACTAATAGCCAACGTCATTGATTTGTATCATGACGACCGTAAACTGTGTGATAGATTTGATTGGTTGGTTGAGTGGTCGGTTTGTTCTTCACGGCCAACCTTATGACCTTTTCCCCCCTCATGTAAAACATTAATTCGTCGTTGGGACATATCATAGACTGCACAAATTTACAGTTATAACTGTATTTCACGATCCACGGTTATACTGAACATTTCGTGAGTATCGAAGGTTTTGCCGACAATGAAAACGTTACCTTCGCCTTGCACAATTTGCCAATCTGCACCATGATTTCTCACGGTTATACATGGGTCCAATGAGTAGAAGCAAAGCCACGCCTTAACCCTTCTACTAAAATTACGAATTACTAAATAAGAATTATAGCAGTACTGTTGTACAACTCTCTTAAGGGTAATCGGGGTACTCAGTTTTCAAATGTCGCACGTCAACATGATGGAGTAAACATCCATGATCCATGTATAAGTGTCTGCTTCTGTGTTATCACAGCATAGAGATCAATCGCCCGGTGAAAGCTGCGTCATATTTCCATCGCTGTTACTGTTACTGCTATTTCATAAATGCTTCATAATGGAAATATTCGGTTGTCTTTAAATCTATAATAAATGGACACTTTTCACCACGCATGCGATGCGCAGGTCTCTTCCAATATTTCAGGGGGTTGCGGATTTTTTTTTTTTTTAATAAAAAAAAAGTCGGGGGGGGGGGGGGATCGTGGATTTTTTTCTGGGACGCAGCTAAGAATATCTTCATTGAACATGAAGTCGTTCGGCAATGTTGGGCACCCATTTCTTACTCTTCCTCTGTCTGGACTTTGTCGCCAATCCGATTTCTGTTTGATTTAAGAATCCCCGCAGCGCAAAACTCCTAATGTTTCAAACAAGATCTGCTATCCTTGACAGCATGTGGCGAAGTCATAAGATCCGAAAAATCCATTTAATTTCATCCTGCGATAACGTATGGTCAAAGAGGAACCTTTGAGTAAGTTCAAGTAGAATAGCACTCTGTACGAAGAATGTAACAACTTAAGTAACTTTCTTTACTAAACATCACTTTCCTTTGACATCTTAAAGAGCCGAGTGATATTAGTTATTCCGAAGGTTCGTTATTTTGAAACGACAACAACAAACAAATTTACAAATCCCACTACCTACAGTGGATGTTCGTTAATCCCAAGACGGAATAAGGTTGGTTCATCTGAGCATTTATGGCGTTATTCCAAAGGTTCATTAATCCGAAGATGAAATGAGGTTCGTTATTAAAAAAATGAAATAAGGGCGGTTAATCCGACGGTTCGTTAATCCGAAAATGAAAGAAAGTGCGTACTACCGAACCCTCGGAATTTCGACCCTTATTTTGTTTTTGGATCAGCGAACCTTCGGAATATCGAACCTTGTTTTTGTTTGTTTTTTGTTGTTTTCAATTTTGGGGAAACTAAACATCGGAATAACAAACCTTATTTTGTCTCCGTCGGATTTACGAACCTTCGGAATAACGGGCCTTATTTCATTTTTTGAATAACGAACCTTATTTCATCTGCGGATTGACTAACGAGTTGTAACCTCATTGAAAGCAAAAATATTGACATGTCTATAGGAAAGTGGACATTTTGTCATCAATTTCCTTGATTACATAAACTAATATGATCCCGGACCGTGTGGAGGCTTGTAGTCATGACATAATCTTTGTCCTAAATATTCAGCTCAGCGAAAATGGTCGCTTTTAACGCCATTAACGATTCAAGATTTCTTTGTCTTCTGTGGCTCTTTGGTTACAGTTCGTTATTCCGAAAGCTTGTTATTCTGAAGGTTCGTTATTCAGTAAGGCAATCATCTTACCTTCGCTTTACACTTGGGGCACTGATTGTGTCACGACTATGAGCCTGCACATTGTCAGGTATATTATAAACCTATGTAAACAAGGAAATTGGCGATAGCATATCCGTCTTGACTGTGCAATATTTTTGTTTTCAGTATGGATGGACCGAGGCCAGAATGTATTTACATATTAGTTTGCCATTCGTGTTTTGAAAATTTGCCAGGTAACGAATGGTTGCAAGTGGAACTATCACTTTTGACGATAGATTCAATAATAAACTTGCTAGTCAGTGCTCGGTGAGGACTGTACGGCCTTACACACTTCTTGGGGATCCTACACTAGGAGTAACCAATGGAAGCATCGTGATTCGACGCTCATAGAGGATATATGAATTCATACTAGCCACGAGTTTCATAAAAAAACTTTCTGTTCACGTGCTACCAGTGAAGTATACTAGACCAAAATCATGAGAGCAAGAAATTTGCTAATATGAGCAACAGTACACTGTACTTAAAACAATATGACAACAAAATAAAGGAAATAGATATGCCAATAGATTATATCACACAAGTTTGTCCTTTCATTCAAACTTGTAAAGAGTATGTTTCACAATATACCAACCAATACAAACCTGGCCGTGGGAATGAAATACGCTTACGACGGGCAAATAAACCAGTGTGTTGACAATAATGGGTAGATTTCATCTTCTTAGACAATACTTTCTTGGCAAGACCGTTTTGAGGAACCATGTGTCAGGACAAGACACAGTCTAGTATACAAGAGTATGTATTCAATTGCAAATGCTGATACATAGCACAATAACTGAATGGTGTATAATCCCAATTTGCCAAAAGTTTCTCTCAGATTCAGTGCAGATGAACATCAGAGTAACGATCAGAATACCATGCAATCTATTACAAAACTGATTAACATCCGTCAAGTTGCCTGTAATACAATTACATCATTATTCCAATTTATTTCAGTTCCTTTATTATCAAACTCCTTGATTAATCATAGATTTTACTTATAAACTCAAAACGACAAAAAAAAATGTATCACCATTTGACACTAACAACAGCTACTTTTTGATCAGTTGTTTTTATCTTTCGTAGCGATATTGGGTGTAAAATTAATATGCAGAGCCACCAAATATTCAGCAATGACGGGTCTAATCAAGGTAAAATACATATAAGCTTTATATATCGTATGTAATATCAATCGAAAAATAATGGAACAAGATGACTGCATTTTTTTACTGACAACAAAATGCATATGAAAAATACGGTGTATATGTATTTTCGCTGACAAAATAGTACTCACCTATCGCCCATGTCAGACATACGCACATTATATGCATGGCACGAAAGTTACACGTCAATGGATACTGTATATCATCCGCTGCACATGGATATTTCTATACATACATTGTATTTAGTTAATAGAAAGCACCTTCTGTCAGACGAAAGCGGCCTATTACCTATCCACCGAGGAACTCCTCTGACCATTGGTCTGTGACTTTGGACTGCCATTAGTTCGCTTCCGGTCAATCTTTTGCATGCATATCGCTGATTTCCTATTGATGTTGGATGTAGTCGAAGTCGGCATGTTAGTAGGTGGCGAGCTCCGAACTCCATTCCTCACCGTCTGGTATCCGCTGGTAAACCGCGACACCTCGTTACATTCCGGACCAGCTGTCATGCCCGCGTAGTCATCCCCCGAATCGCAGTTATTCACCTGTATGATGCCGCAGAGCGTGACCCGGAAGATGAGCTTGTGGAACGTCCGTCTGAACTCGCGATTGCTGAACGCGTACAAAATAGGATTCATGGCTGAGTTGGCGTGCGAAAGGATAATCGCAGGAAGGAGAACTTCGTAGGGCACGGGTTGCCATAGCAACGAGATGCAATTCATGACGTGTAGGGGGAGCCAACTGATTGCGAAGAGGAGGATGACAATGGCAAGAAGCTTGGCGGCATTTCCCTCTTTCACCGCGAGACGCGACCGTCTCCGCGACATATCATCCTGGCTGCCCACGACTGTCCTAGAAATGGCGGCATACTGAATGCGCACCACTTGAAAGATTTTCACGTAGACGAAGAGCATCACGACCAGCGGAGGGAGCACGAAGCCGAAGAAGTTAAAGTACACCATGTACTTAAGATCGATGTGTTCTACAAAAATACAAAAGCCATGATCTGGCTTGCCCATGTTCCACCCAAACAGCGGCGTGAGTCCTATGATGAAGGCTAGTACCCATGTTGACAAGAGAATCATCAACGCGCACCGCGACGTCGCGACCCGCCGATACCGGAGTGGCCGCGTTACCGCAAAATAACGGTCCAGTGCCACCGCAAGGAGACCGAAAATCGAACTTTGGGTGAGCGCCACCACAAAGGAGTTGGTGAAAAGACACGCATAGAAGTTGTCCTGCGGGAGACCTGCATTGGTGGCCAGCGCGAATGGGATGGCGAAGAAACCTACGAGCATGTCTGCGATGGCCAGGGACACGATGTAGTAGTTTGTGACAGATCGCAGCCGTTTGTTGTAATACACTGCCCATATCACGAGGAAGTTGCCGAAGGTTGCGGCTATCGCTATAGGAATCTCCGTGGCCAAGCCGGCTATGATGTACTTGGCAGTAGGCTTGTAGCCGGGATCTTCTGTATCGTTATACGAAGACATCGTGCAAGGGTAACAAATCAGACAGTAGCGCTCTGTGTACTTGCAGTTTACAAACTAAATAGGACTGTTGAGAATGGACTGGTTCGGTAATATTTCCTCGCAGCGTCTAAATAGTGTATAGTCGCCCGTGACCTGAATAAAGAGTGACATGACATGACATGCTGGTTTCGATTGCGTAGATGTGTGCAGCCAGTGAGCATCGATAGTAGTCTCCCCTGTCACTATGTGCCTGGGAAGCATCCGAAATCCTGTCATCGGTGGCCGTTGCGCATGCAGTAGAATCGAATCATTAACCTCTGTCGTATTTCTCATGTACATGCACAGAAGACCTTGCCGGGTGACGAAGAAATCGTGGGTATCGATCACACCTCAAAACACTGCAGAACTCCCTGTGATCACGACTGTGGTATATGACATGTATAAATGCGGATGCGCTAAAGCTTCCATGACATCGAATTAGGTAATTTTTACGCTACAGACTTGAACGAGTGCTCAAAAACATCAACACTGTATTTCTCGTAGCTGGGCAGCAAAGAAGTGTTTGACAAACACTGTGTGACTAATGCAGCTACGCAATATCGAAGTAGTTCTCATTCGTGCAAAAACAGCAGTGAAGTCCTTGAACAAGCTTAATCATGAGTTGAACGAAGGGTGAAACAGCTGACAGCTTCCACCCTATGTCGGCATTGACCTCAGACACGGGCCCGATGCATTTCAAACCTGATTTCGGATCCTTTCCGGAAACACCCACATGTGTGGACGAGGTCCTGGATACCTCTGACAGTGCAGCCCCATTGTGCTGCCTCCATAAATAGACTGGAAGTAGCGATGAGTGCAGTTGACTGATGGCACACGAATTTCCGCAGCATCTACCATCGAAAAGGGTCCTGCATGGGGAAAAGATAATAAAGTAAACCTTATTGTTTGGTACTGATTACTCGCGAATGATGCGTGAGCAGAGTTCGTTATCAAGAGTTGACCACGTGTTACGTTCTTCATTTCAAAGTTTGCACAATTACAACTCTTTCAGATTCGAAACATTTATGACCCGCGTGGACAGTGTAGTAACGATAGTAGACTTCCCATATCTGACTACCAGTATTCTGCACGTCATATGGGTCTTTGATTAGCACGTTGTTTCACAAGTCACAAGTGGTGCCATTTCAAAGTTTCGATACAAAACAAAACTAAAATAGTTGAATAAATATGTACTGATTAGGGGCTGTCGTGGCACAGTAGATAAAACTGCTGGTGCGATTCCCCTGGCCGTAGCTGTTGTGCCCGTATATAGGTTATAAGGCAACGTTATTCATAATACCTCAAAGCCGTCCGCACGACTGTGTGTGATTTAAAGCATTCACATACATTCACGTATATTAAACACGTATGATAAAGAGTGATTAAAATTCAATTTCAAATTCAAATTTAAAATGCATGTCACTAACACGAAGGCCCTACTATAGTTTATTTATAGGACATGGGCCATGTACCAAAGATAGTAATGTGACATATTAATGCTAAGTATGCAATTTCATAACGAGTTCTGCGATAGCGTTGAATGACACGTGCCTGCATATAATAACAAATGGAATAAGTTAAACAATGATTATTGCATCTACACAACTTACCTTAAAACCCTGAAAAGCCCTTAAACCCGCACAGTTACAGACACAAAAGAAAGATAACTGATAAAAGATATTAGGGCCTACAGAATAACAATCACACCCCCGCACGAAGGGAAAAAAAAAATCTAGACAATATCATGTTTGCAGCATGCTTTTATAGCATCGCTGCTTCTAATACCCTTAGTGCGCGGTTAAATGATCAAATTACATCTCACAACCATCTCCAGGGCAGGCATATTCAAGCACAGAAACTCCCATTGAACAAAGTTTCGAATGAAGTGGCTCTTCGACAACATTGTAAAACAGACAGTGAGAGTGCCAGTATAAATCCAGCAATAAAACTACGACATTGTAATACACTCAGCCAAAAAAGTGAACACTTTTTCAATGTCATATTTCCCATGGAATATTTGGATAAAAATTGTGTTTTATAAAATATAAAAAAGTGTTACACACAGTATTAAAGGTAATTTAATTGGCTATCAGTCTGGTAAGTCAATAAAAAGGGTCACTTTACTCATAAGTAAACACATACGTTGTTCTCTTTCAAAGCATAAAAGTAAAAATTGCAAAAAAAAAATTAACAAGTTGCCATTCATGCGTAAGTGCTCTATCAGAAACAATGAGAACAAAAGACAAATTTAATACAACAAGAAGTATGAATTGATTTGCAAAAAAAAAATAAAAATATGATCTCTATAATGCCTTTGTAATTGTGAAAATAAAGAAAGGCTAAAGATAACAGACGACAATGAAGAATCTTCTGTCAAATCCAAATTTAAATGGCATGAGAGAAGAAGCAATATTAACAAAAATGGTACAAATTTTGAATTGTTATTTCGAATTATAAATTGATAGATGATATTTGGTTCATGAATTTGTCTCATGAATACTTAAATTCGTAAAGCAAAAGATCGAAGGTAAGAAATTTTGTCCATTTAATCACCATTGTGGCTTTACTCTCTGTGTCTTCTGAAGTTTAATTGACAGAAAAAATTATTTCCCCCTTATTTTTCCCCTTGCGTTTCCCGCTTTGTTTTTGCTCGAGGCTATAGAGAGATACCAGAGAAAGAAAACATATTCTTGCTATTTCATTCATATCTCTCATTATGTTACATTGGTCTTTTGTTATCATTGTTTCATGAAGGGCATTTGGAAATGAAAGAAATGAAAGTTGTCCTTTGTATTGACCTACCAGGTTGATAGTTGATTAAAGTACCTTCAATATCAATGGCTGATCCAGATAGCCCGCCCCCTCCTTTATTTTTTTTTTGTTAAAACAAAAGAAAAAAAAAGAAAAACGGGGGGGGGGAGCGTGCATCCCTTTTTATTTTGTAAAGCCCCCCTTTTTACAAATTCGGCTCGGCCCCTGAATATGGTATATAATACATTGATCTTTATCAAAATCTTCTATTTAAGATATGAATTAAAAAAAGTATACACCTTCTGTTTACGCAGAGTGTAGAATAGATTCTTTTTTAAAACACCCGCCATGATACATGACATTGTATTTTGTTGAGAATACTTTAATATTCGATGCGTAGATGTGGCTGCAAACAAATTGTTTTGATTGCTTTCCTTTGTATTTGTTTTATCTTAAATTTATCTGTTTCTGTGAAATAGCTCCTCTCTCTCTCTCTCTCTCGTCTGGTGATCTGTCCCCTAGTGTTATATTTCCAATGAACTTGGAAGCTCCGTGGTATTTCTGTCTGTCTTTGAGTGCATTCTCTCATTTTCCCTAACACCTCGCGTCCTGTCGGTTCGTACCTGAATCAACCACTTCACCTCCACTCACTACCCCCCGCCTCCATACACACTGTCGGGATTCGCCTGAAACTGAATGTTTTCACCGACAACTGTGTCACGGTGAAAGACGTGGTATCGATATCCACATTAGCTAATGTATACAGCGATGGAGATGATGGACACGAGGCGAACTTAACCCAGTCACGGCCAACGCGCCAAACTGTCATTCGCATCGTACACGAAGAGGTTGTTAATGGTAATGACAGAGCTATACAGACGCTGTTTGTATCGTTTCTATTCTAAAACGTAGCGAACAGTAATCCATCGAGGACGAAAACATCAACAGCTTCCGGCTCCATATCCCCCTCGTACTGAAGCTTTTTAAGTAATTTTGATGCGTAAAGTTTAACACTGTATTGTTTAGAATTAAATATGCCTGGTATAAAGAGGGTTGTTTGACAAAACTATTTAAAATCAGCAAAATAGGAGTGCCACAGAGCATAGGTAATCAATGCTTTGCAAACACACACACACACGTTTTTAAAGCGAACATGGAAGTAACAGTGTTTGTATATGGGGGCACATACACAGACACACGCGTATGCATCCCTTTCCTACTATGCCAAAGTCTATAGACGTTGATATAATACGAAAGGGGGACATCTCACAGTAAAGATTACAACTTGGATTGGTTTATCAAGTTCTTTTTGGGTCCTTGTCGAAATGACATAAAACATGTCCATTTTCGTGCAATGCCGATACTTTAGGTAACAACTGGTACCAAGCTGTATCTGTTTATTTGACCAGAAGTGAACAGTAGTTGATATCATGTACTGCATATTGAATCAACATCCCAGTATCAATCCGAGTAACCCGGCCCGACAAATAAAATCTCACAGTCTGAACGAATCGGCCTCATTAGATCAACAGTCACTTCTGCACATTCACATAAACTTGGTACACTTACAGCACAAAGCCACTTTCAGAATATCAGGGCGGTGATTTGGCTCGGTGGATAGCCCGCCCGTCTGTCGTCAAAAGGATCCCGGTTCGATTTCCGGGTCTAACTGAGCCATATGCTGTGTGTAATCATACCGTCCCCTCTATAACAAGTAAGAGGCAAACACTTTGAGAGAGTCACAACTCATGCACGTAAAAGATCCCGCTTCATTAATTCATCGCAAAGAGCAAGGTGCACTACCCGGTGAAGTGTCCCGCCTGTAACATCCAACTGGACCCAATGGAAGACCAGCTAGTGCAGCTGATTATGGATTATCAAGCCATCTTCTCACAATGATGGAAAATGAAACAATCAAACAAACAATAAAACAAACAAATAAACAAGCAAACCACAAACTGTCAAAGTTCGTGATTCGAGATGCACCTAGTAGACCTACAGTGGTTTAATATACCTCTCGGCAAAGCAGTTTATTCTCATTTCCTCGCTCTTCAGAGAGTCAGGGGTACTTTAAGCCCGTCAGTCGCGTGGTTGCTTCCTTTACAAGCACCCATTCCTTCCGTAGCGGCCACGTAAAACAAACCAATTCAGATCAGCTGTCCTTCAATTTGTATGTTCCTTGAGCTGCGTCTGAATAATTTGCTAGGCGTTTTGAGCATCTTTCTAGATCGAATTTGACGCATCATCAATAAATATTGTCACTGTTATTATATCAATTACTCAGGCCATCTAGCTAACGTGGCTAAGGCCAAGAAGAAGTCATCTATTTCCATCTATGTTGCAGAAACGTTTCTATCTCAAATTTTGCTGTTTTCAGCAAACGGTTGGATGCACGAATTCTTGCCTTTAATTGTTTATGAGAACCATCGGCACCCCGTTGACTTGACAGCCTGATTAGAATTTTTAATATGTTATATGCGCAGTATCCTCGTTCAATGTATATTTCTGGTTTATGCTCCCATTATATAATCACTGCATCCGTACTTATATTAATATTTTGAACTCATTATGAAGTTGATTATAGATAATGTGCACGTATATACTTGTGTATCTATATGCCATATTTTCACTCAGTTCTTATGCTTTGGGTTCTTGTTTTTTTTTCACTTTTTCTTTTTCTTCTCTTTTATTTCTTTTTCCCTTTGTACCTTGATATTTTAGCTTTCATATCGTTTCGTCATTATTACTTTGTGTCCTATCTCCATTGATTGCATAGCAAATTTACACCGGTATTTTTTCATGGAACCTGCGTTTACAAGCTTTGCTTTTGCGGTTCCATCATATTTCACAAGTTATAGAGAATTGTCTTCTGTACATTATGTATGCTGACACACTTTCTGTCCATGACCCGACTTATAACATATTTTGTATCTTGCTTGGTTTGTATTCTTTTTTTGGATGTATTTTGATGTCAAGTGAAATATGAAAATAAACGTGCTGGAACTGTTCACTGTGTCTCGAGTGCAAGACCAGTGCAGTTTCAGTTATTCAATTCAATTAAAAAAAAGAAATAGGGCCTATATGAGAAAAAAAAAATTGAGAGTGAATCCGTGAATTCTCCTCAAAGCAACCCAAGACAAAATAAAGGATTTAAGCGATGCTTGAATGCAGTTTTGATCAAAGTACTTCACATTAGTGATGGTTTTGCTTCTGCTTAGCTAAGCACACTGACTATTCGATACTAACCACGATTAACTGAAACATAACACTTGATTCCCTTCACCTCATTGTGTACATTAGTTAGTTATCATACCATGAAACCACACACACACATGCACACACACACATACACACATACACTCATGTGACTGGACAGATGGGGATAATTACACTACCCATGGAATATATAGGTTTCCTCCTTGACACAGTAACCCACTTCCTACAACGTCATTTCGGTTTAGGATTTTGCGTGCCGTCCTTGTATTCACCGTAGGATTTGGTGCGCTGTTCGCAATAGACCATACATTTTGAAAATAATTAGTAAGCGCACGTAGATGCCGAAAGATATTCATATAAAAGATGTTCATATACTAACATTATCATTCTAATATAACTGTGCCCCCTCTTAAAGGTATTGTCTACCATAAGGAGCAGTGATTTAAAAAATGTTCGAGTTATTACATTTGCATGATGCATAATTTAGGTGAAAGTCAGTTGTATCACAAAACATCATACCATATAAAAACCTCGCAATAAAGCCTACAAGGAGATAGCACTATTTCTTTCAATAAACCATAACTATAGACGGTTTATTCTGGAAACAATGTTATTATGACAAAATAGCATTTTCACATTTTTTTTTTTTAGATTTAAGAATACTTAATAACATTGATTGTACTGAATGATATTTTTACATTGGTTGTTTCTGTCCCAAACTCACATTTTAGAACTATTTTGAAGCACTAAAGCTGGGTCTTTGTTTCATCTGCAAACGGTAAATAATGCCTTTAAGCACTATAGAGTAGCGGAAACACATCCGCGCATATCGAAAAAGATTTTTCTTTTTTTAATGCATAATCCACAACGTCCCATGTCCCTTCCAACATACGGCAGCCGTCATGCTCTTTACATTTTCAATCACGGACATTTTGTTGAACGCCCCGATTTCGCGACAGACTCTAACTATTAAACTATCATGCCCCATGTAGCCACGTACTACCTGAGTGAAATTAGCAAGACGGTCGGTGGGCCATAATTGAGACCCTTAATGCGTCCTGGTTGGTAAATGCGATCACCACAGTTCATTAAGTACAGTTAAGTCTACGCGCGTGGAGCAGGTGCGTGTGTGCGTGTGTGTGTTTCGTCATTCTTGCATACGTTATGTGTTATGAAATTACATTGTAAAAATACAATAACACATTGTAATAAATGGCTTTGCGACCGAATTGTTGAATTATTCAAAGAATATCAAATAAAGACTTAGGAAAAACAAAATATACGCGTTGGATAGCAATAAAAGGGAGGGGGACGATCCTTACTCGTAACATAATAAGCCTATACTACAAGCCATTTGGAAAGAACCTTCTTCATAATTTAACATCAAACCCTAAAGTTACTGCTAGAGTGTATAGAGATAATCATGATGTAGGGCCTACTTATGTCCTGCTGTAGACTTTGAGTTTGCATTTGAAGTTTAATTCCACATTAGTCCATTGCCAAACACCCGAAACTGTTCACCATGAGAAGGCCATCATAAGTTCAGCCGCTTTGAATAATTGTCAAGGTATAGACAATGATAGCACACAAGGGACATGGGTAATCACAATTCCCCTTCGGTTCCTACTGATGATGAATGATGCTAGGCTAATGCGATGTCTGACTGACAGTGAAAACCTTTTTCCATTAGTGCCATCATGCCTCATTTCATTGGAAATTACGGGGCTAAGGATCCACGAAATATTGAAAATCGCCACCACGCCAAAAATAATGAAGGACGATGGTGGCGTTCCACCCACCACAACGTGACTATTAAATCAATCGTGATGGTAGGAGCACAGCACGAGAATATCTCGCAGAGCGGACTCGTAGCGTTTTACAGGTTCGGAAATTGTCTTCGTGCTTTACAAGCACCCTGCTCCATGAAATACTGAATTAAAGGATTAAACGGGATCCCCACTCCTTGTTTAGATTGACTTCGTGAAAAAGGTAATGTCAAGCAAATAGGGAGTTGAAATTCACACAAACGCACGTACGACACACACACGCATGTAAAGTAAGGCAGAAAAGGGGTAAGATTACACGTATTTATAACAAAACTTTCATCCTGTTATCTGAAACTTTGTTCATCCGGACAACTCGCTCAGATATGGAGTTCTACAGTTACAATATTCTATGTTAGGTTTGATATTCAGGAACCACAACTTCTACTGAAACTGCACATATAAAAACATATGCTATGTTGATCAAAGTCAACTTGCACAACAGATGAGATTCTAAATTATATCTAGTTCCGATATCCATATTGTCACTGGAAATGAATTCCTTCACAATTAACATGCAAACTTGGAAAAAGTGCAATTTGTCATTGTTGTCTTTACAGTTCACGTGCTCAGTCATGCATGAAAATTGTCAACATAATTAGGTATCAATGGAAAGAGAAAGAGTTCCCCTTTCCTCACAACCAACACGGTGTTCTTCATAGCTGATAGGTATGACATGGTAGCCCTCCAAAGTTGGATTACCTTTTTTTGATACGCTCTGTAGTTTAATAATAGTTCGCTGAACTTCCAAAAAAAAAAAAAATCCTGCCGTACTTTGACGACCATTATTTTTCCTCCACTCCCACACTTGCATGAAGAGAGATAATTACGTTGATTTAAAAAATTGTCCTCAATCTTTGCCCGTTTCCATGGTATCCTTTCACTGAAGCGAGCAAAGTTAAAACGGGGTGAAAATACGATTACGGGAGAGTTGAACATTTATTTTTGGAGACAGTGCATCCCATGCCTCCCAGCCGGCAACCGACGCCGTTGTAGCTCGAGGTATCACCGCAAATAAACGGGCTCATCTGTCCATTCTGGAGTGGGCGGCGGTCAATCCAAATGGGATTTGCTGTCGGTCGTTGTGGGAGAATCGCTAGTCAAAGCCGATACCTCCACATCCCTCGTGCTCTTGGGTCCTCTCTTAGCATTACCCAGCTATAGACTTGAAGAGCTCGCTGCTAATCGAAAAGGAAAATTGATGCCTCGAGTCCAGACGTGGCGCCACCAGTCATTTTTGTCCACTTGTTGCTAAATTGCTAACACGTCATCCTAGTCATGGTAGACATACCGTGCACACCGAGCCTCCAGAACTCCCCCAAACGTAAAATAGATCGCAATGGAAGCAAAATCCCTTAAACATCTCGCTTCGTTTGTCTTTTTCCCTTTTGCCACAGGAATATAACAAACTAACAATCCCCCCTCAAAGTAAGCAATTTTGATAAAAAGGACGTAATACTGATTAGTGTAATGGTTTCTTAGAATTTCGGAACACATTACTAAAAATGTATCAACGGGCGTCTGTATTTGTATAATTTACCATCCAGGAGCTCAAGGGGAGGAAAGGGTCGGAATGTAAAGAATCTCTATGTGAGAGGGAAACATTACTGCCAAAATATACAAATTGCCCTTGGCGAGAGAGGACAAAAAAAACCCAAAACAAAACAAATTGTATACACTGCATTCTCTTTCAGATTGGCTCTGCGGTAATGACTGGTTCTGCTCTGTGGAACCTTTTTTGCTAACATTTTGTATTTTCGTTGTTACCCAACAGTAATCGTGTTGTTACAGCGATACTTCACACATTTCTCATGCATATACGTGTACATGTAAGTACATCATAGATCGAAACCGACAGTTCTGCAGGCAGATAAGAACTATGTTTTCACTTTAAGTTGTGATTTCTCAACCAGGCTGTAGAAGCTTTTTTACGTGTACGTCTGATGACGTGGTCCTTGAAACCCGCATATTTCTATTCGTAATTGTTTGTAAATTTGTGAACTAGAGAAGACAGTAAACTGAACAGACTCCACCCTGTTATTTTTAGTCATTCTGTGCGGGTTGCGATCTTAATGTTCATGATAATTTCACAGGAGTATTGACTGGCATGGTCATGATAGTGCAAGAAGGCATTTTTGAATAACAATGAAAACAAGGTCATTAATATGAATATTTCTCAGAAGAAAACCGTCATACTTTACGTCATGCACCTAAAATAGATCTGAAGATTGTAGACATTTTCTTTTTTCTTGCACCAACCGTGTCTTCGTGCCTCTTAGAATATGAGCAATGGACTGATCATCACATATATCTTACGTGTAATCAAACTTCTCAGCTCATCAGTTTAAACATTGCGAACGCCATGGGCGTAATCATACACTATACCATAACTGATCCCGAGTTTCAAACACAATATCTTCCCATGTCTGAAGGCATTATCATGTTCCTGACCAACCGCATAGCCTTCTCTTCAGTTCTGCTTAATGTGAAGTGAACGACCTGGTCCAGTCTGGAGTCATTTGTC
The DNA here is from genome assembly GCF_964275005.1 of Diadema setosum. NCBI lineage: Eukaryota > Metazoa > Echinodermata > Echinoidea > Diadematoida > Diadematidae > Diadema > Diadema setosum. The sequence continues at coordinate 27,600,459 of NC_092688.1, read as the reverse complement.
GGTCGTTGTAAACTGGCACAGTTATTTCGGTTCTGTTTCATTCTGTCGATACTGAAGTATGATGGATATCAAGTTGTAATAGGATGCACCTCAGAGGTCATGACGTCATCCCAAGTGCACTTACAGTCTGAGAAACAAAATTAGGGCCTGGTAGGTCACGGACACATCCAGGTATTTTGATTGATAGGCGCATAATTTGATAGCGCTGCCGGATGGTTATGATTTAACCAGCAAAAACATTGGGGCAGGCTGTCTGAGGCGGTCAGGGATCATTTTCTTTAAAACCCAGTCTTCGGGCATCTCAGGGCTACCTGAATTTCAGCGACCTTCAAAAACATATATATGAAGTGGAGACAGCTCTTCTTGTCAGGCGCATGCAGCCGTAACTGGGGGGAGATAGACCCACGGGGTGTTGCAAAATATTTGCCATTACTCAACTCCTTCTGAAATCCAAACCAGCCATGGGCAAATTGCATAATTCATGCGTTCATCGGAGCTGTGAAGACGAGTCGTAAAGGTCACATATGAGGAAACGAAGACAAGTTTGTCCTGTATTGACCTTCCATGAAAAGTGTTACATGCATCACGGTGTGTCTCGTGAACAGCCCAGGTGCTGACGGTGATTTGCATTGGGGGCGCTCGCGTAAATTTATTCCCCTTCTTTTCCCCGCGGATGCTACTCTGCTAGGGTACCGTGTACGTCACGGTCCCTGCCCATTGAATGTAAATAGATGTTCTATTTGAAGCAGTCTGTGCTTTCTAGTTCTGACCCAGAAGTAAGCCACCCTAGTAACAGAGAGAGGTTTACCCACAAACACAAAAACAAACAAACACACAAAACCAGACAGATAATGATGCCTCTTTCACAGAAGCGTTCCTCATGTTCTACTTAAAGAGCTAGAGTAATGAATTAAAGGTGAATCGAAGTTTCCATAATCATGACTGCAGAAAGTGACTAATTTTTGCACTAAAATAGATTGCAGTGCATAAGAAATTTTAAATAACGCTGCGACAACACAATTTCAGTTTGGTATAACGACGAAAACGTGAAATACGCCGGAAGTATTGCGATCTCAGAGCATACCCAATCCTGGGTGATACGTGATATTCTATACTCGGTTACATCAATAATATCGGACCACAACAGCAAATCCCTCCTGGAAAGAACATAGTGTCCCACAGTGTGAAACTCCTACACGTGACAGGGGCGGATCCAGGAATTTCGTAAAGGGGAGGCGCGAAGAATATTTTTGGTGCTATACTTCCGGGTTTGTTTATTTTTATTTTCATTTTTATTTCTTTTGTTAAAAAAAAAAATAAAGAGGGGGCGCACGCCCGGTGTGCCCCCTTTGGATCCGCCACTGCGTGAAACCCAGTTTGAACACAGTGTGAACATCTCATTGTGTACACAGTGTGAAATCTCTTCACACTGTTAAAATTCAAGTGTTTTAACATTGTAAATATATTGCGAATCGTCAAATCACAGTGTGAAATAGAACATACTATGTGAATACCTTGTGAAAAAAAAAACACCACAGTGTGAAATTATCTTTACACTGAAATTCGAGCGTTTTCACATAACCGACTAAGTGAACGAGTGAACACACTGTGGGACACTATGTTCTTTCCAGCAGGAATGTATCCATCGCATTGCGTGAGAGCGAATTGCATGCAGGTAGATATCTGCTAATACTACTTCTAGGGTACGATTCGAACATAAATAAAAATTTTATTTTCTCTGTAATGATTATTTTACAGTCATTAAAAAGAATGTCTTCACTAGAAAGTGTCTAGTCATGATATAAACGGGACAAAGTTGTACAATTGATTGTCGACACAGAGGAAAACTGTTTGGATATACTCCCAAATGATTTTTAGACTTTTGCATCTGAACATCAGTAAACTGTTATACTGGGTACAGAGTTTTAGGATCTACAAACAGAGATTCGGATTAGGAATAAGAATGTTTTTGGGTGCTCAAGGAAGCAGAACAAAAGAAAAAAAAGCATGCATAAATTTGTCACAGGTGGATTTGGCATTGCTACATTACTGGAATAATCATGTGAGCCTCCTATCGTATCATCCCTTTTCAGTGTATTATCTTTTTATGTATTGGTTTTTCTGCTGAAGACCACAAAAAATTCACAAATCTATATATGGCACTAATGATTTTATGTACTAGACGACATGGAATAAATGAATGGTCTGGAAAACCCCATTAATTTCTTCTGTAACCCCCCCCCCCCCGCGCACACACACACACACACACACACATACAAGAAACCCACATTACCGAAGAAAGAATGAAACCGACCATGTCACTCTTTACGCCTGTTTTGTTATATTCCGTGATGACAGTGTCTTACGTCAGAAAAGGAAATGCCAAGACAAAAATGACACCAGTCCATTGATAGCATGTGATTTCTCCCCTTTATCGATCTATCTGCCATTACACTGCATTCTCTATGACGGGGCTAGGTCCAGCCAGCGGTTCAGATCACATGACATGAACGTCATACACCCCGTCTTCTCCAATATCATTCTGTATATGGAATAAAAGTCAGCTCACCCTTTTTTCCCAGCAAATAAGCTGTCGATAATCGTGCAGTTATTGGTATGTCAATAAACGAAATTAATGAAATGGAATTAAATAATTGATCTAAAAGTCAAGATCAAAACAACTTCAGAGTTACATAGAGAAATGCAAAAAGAAGCTGAGTATCATCTAGCCAAGAAATGATGATGATTTGTAAGGTGTGTATTGGTACATTGAACGTTAGTATCATCTGCTGTTTGAAATCACAGTGATATTGGCTCGTATAACTTCTCAGATACAGGGTTATTTTGCTGTCTCCATCATTATTTTGGCTAATTTTATCCTAGGTTTAGTGGTGCGCATTCGGTTTCGGATACTAGATCTTGGAATGAGCTTTGGCTCATATACTTTTTTATTTCATGATGTATTCTCTGAAAATCAGGGATCTCCAGGTCTGGTTTAGGTTCTACACAACAGTTTGATTTGTATGATATTAAAGTTTAGAGGAGATGGACTTGAGAAAATTGTTCCTTTTTTCAGTAATAACAGTACAGGGGGTAAATTTTGATAGTGCAGAATAAAGTGTGTAACTTGCGGTTGAGAATTATAGGTGTAGTTCCTGTTCGCGCCTGATCTTTGATCTGGGAAGACACTCTTCCTATGTATGGGGCGTGGTGTCTTCCAGGGAGCTTTGTTCTTCTGGATGTTTCTTGATCATGGCGCATGGTCACTACTACTACTACTACTACTAATATATATATATATATATATATATATATATATATATATATATATTGTTACGACCAAAATCACTCTGAGAATGATCGCACAAAAGAAACAATCAACTAAAGTTCAGGCGGTTTATCAACAGTGATATTGTGGGTAAAGACTCGTAATCGGTTTTCACATCAGTACAATAATGATCAATAGAAACTGTAAATCGGTAGTGGAATCACTTAAACGTACTAAGTTATCCTTTGAAAATGTCCAGATATGATGTTCGATGCACAGATGAATGATTCTTGACGTACCAATGAATGATTCCTCCGACGTACTTCCAGAGGCACAGGTTGCATTAATCCACAGTATAAATCCGGGGTAAAATCCGCGATATGTGTCCATGCACGGTATAATGTTCACAGCGAAACGTGCAGAATCCAAACGTTATGACGACCACGTCCAGTTGATGCGTTGAATGATGATTCACTTTATAATGTCCAGAAAGGAATCCAGCCCGTCACAGCTTTGCCGTAATAATGTCCGTTGACACTAAAATATGGAGTCTATCTCCAATGTAGGCAAATTAATGCTCTGCAGGCAAAATGTCTCCCAGGCCTTATCTCCACAAACACAGTTTGTATAGCAGGTCAGCAAGTAACACAGGACTGACTATAACAAGTCGCTTCAGAGCCAGAAGTGACGTAACTCTCAGAGCAGAGGTGTTGGGTACTCTGCCTACCTCAGAATTTCTCCGGCTTATATACTATCCATTCACCCCTTTCTAGTACATTCTGTAATTGTCTCCAACCTGGGGCTACACACGTGAATATTCTAGCAAGTCCAAGTTCCAGGAATCCTGGATGACTCACTGCCTAACTATATGTGTATAACATCATTGCCAAAATTAACTATCAATCACATTGGGCTACAGGGACAGTGCCTCACTCAGCCAAATATGTAAGCACTTCCTAGAATTTTCTGGAATGGGTTAAATCATTCTAGATTGAGTGAGCTATAATATATTTCCTGTCACATGCATACATGTACTGTAGCTACATTGTATACCACGTAGAAAATTCTCCACTGATCTGGTCAGCCTGTATGCACTATATTTAATATCATATAGAATGTTCTCCATTAATCTGGTCACCCTGTGTACATACAATGTACACATTAAAACAACCATGCATACAGCCTTGATACATTAAACATGTACATAACTACTTGTGTGTACTTTTTGTGACAATATACATGTTTCCTAAAATGTTCTTGTCATTTTTCTTTTGCTTTATTTTCCATTTTCAACAATGACTGCTAATTACTTGTAAATAAAACAATAAAACACATACTAAATTGAAAGTGGACAGGTAAGAAATAGAAGATAATTATTAAAAGGTTGGGATAACTCGTGCACCAAATTGACCTATATAGGTATATTCTCTAGCCGCCTAATTTCATAACATCCGCATTGCTGAATAACTCGGTCGAAAGTAATAATGAAAATTATGTGTGTGTGTGTGTGTGTGTGTGTGTGTGTGTGTGTGCATTTTTGTTTCTGTTTTTGTTTCTCTTTTTTTTTTGCATGTAGATGGACGTGAATATAACGATACACTCTGTTGTTCCCAACAGACACATCACAGGGTCTTGTATGAAACGATAATTAATGAATACCATACTATCAGGGACAAGTTCAGTGCCAAAGTACACTAAGCCTTATTACCTTCAGCTAGCGATACACATTCACTGCTATGTGAGAATGCCATTATTTCCCCCGAAACAGCCTCGCTATCGATCAGACGGTCTCGTGCGCACTGGAGGATGACAAGTGAGTATTAATGACACCAACAATAGATCACGTGATACTGTGGCGTCACTCCCTGATGAAGACACCTCTGCCAGTGGAGGTGAACAAAGGTCCCACTGTAACAACTTGACGTCACCAAAGTCAAAAACACACAGGTGGGTACAGCAAGTCCATCATGTTTCTCCATTTTATTTTGATGACATTTGCTCCTTTTTTTATCGGGGGGAAGGGGTGTTGCTGATAACACAATTTTAACATTCCTTTTAACACTCCTCTTTCAGACCCTTGAAAGCTTAGTCAATATCAGATAGACAGACACACATACATACACATACAAAATATAGCATAATATCTAAATATATATATGGAGAGAGACCATTCATTTTCTTTTCTTTCCTTCTTTTTCTGCAAAATGTACGTCATAAAAGTGTGGAGGTTGCATTATGACATATCATAGGTCAAAGTATGATGATCTTAATACCACAAGTTGTTTAAGTATGCATCATAAGCAAAGATATATATTTGCTAGGTAACGACACAACATCCTACCGAAGCCTAGGCGTAATCTCAAATTCATGTGACTTGACTTTTCCATGTAAGTGATATGCTTCTCTACAAAAGAGACTTTCCCTTATACTGTATGTTTCTTAGCGATATATAGCTCTTAAGTGTGGCGATGAATAGTGCAGGTATTGTGATAATATTGATAGTGTGATAGTTATTACCCCGGGTAGCCTCTTCAGTGTAGCACCGTTCTCCCGAGTTCCCTGCCATTGCCAGATATCCATTACAGTGTTATTTTACACCTAGGGGAAGGACAGGCATTGTGAGTATTGAAGATAAATGAAGAGCCACATACACCAATGAATGACGTCTGTTGCGACACGGATTGTCGCCCCTACACGGATTGTCGCCTCCTGCTCGGGGCGACAATCCGTGACGGGCGCTGGCGGCACGGATTGTCGCCTGGCGACAATCCGTGACGCTTGTGCAGTTCCCAGTTTTTGACCTCGAAGGCGACAATCCGTGTTGGCAAAAAATTTGTTGCGACACGGATTGTCGCCCCGTCACGGATTGTCGCCCCGGGCTCGGGGTGGTTCCTCCGGTGTTAAGTGCAGGACATTGACGGCACATTTTGGTAACTTTCTGCTCCTCCACAATCATCACAAAAACAAATTGTAAGTGCAGTTGGTTGTTGACCCCACCGAATGAGTTCGGCAGGCTAAAGGCCGTGTACGTGTCACACCTTTCCCGGCAAGCTACGCGGGCTTGTTGCGAGTAAGGTTTTCCCAGCACGCAGGAAAATTATTTCGCCCGTAGTTGCCCGGAGCTGCGCACGCAAGTCCAATTTACCCGCAGCCAAATTTTACCTCGCAGGCAACTCCCACGCAGGTACTTCGCAGTCCCCGTATGCAGTCAGCGCGGCCAAGATAATGACATTCTCTCATTTCTGTTGGACTTCTGCCATTCCTTCAGATGAATTTCTGAGTTGTCAGCCCCCACGCGCCTGACACGCAGGTCAAACAGAATACCCGCAAGAGGAAGATAAGTAGCACGCATCCGGCAAGTAAGACACATAGATATGCACAACTCGCAGAAATCCTTGTCCGCCCTCACAAATTGTCCGGTATGCTGGAAAATCCTCACACGCAACAAGCCCGCGTAGCCTGCCCGGAAAGGTGTGACAAGGCCTTAACATGGTTACGGGTAAAAAGGATTTGCGTGTGCACCTCCGGGTGAGATGCGTGCTACTTTGTAGGTACTGTTACGTGCAGGTCATCTGCGGGGACCTCTGGGTAGTAAAAATTGTTCTTCGCAAGTCGCACTCAAGGCTTGCCCGGAAAGATGTGACACGGCCTGTAAGGCCGTGTCACACCTTTCCGGGCAAGCTACGCGGGCTTGTTGCGAGTAGGGATTTTTTTCAGCACGCAGGAAAATTTTCTGCGGGCGGACAAGAATGTTTACGAGTTTCACACTTATTTGCTGGACGCGTGCTACTTACCTTCTACTTGCGTGTATTCCGTTTGACCTGCGTGAGAACTTTGAAACCGATCTGTTTTCTGTTACGAGCGACTTACGGGTACTGCGAAGTACCTGCGTTGGGGTTGTGTGCAAGGTGCTGCCGGTAAGGGTCTCCTACTGGTGTTCTGCGTGTACCCCCGCAACACACTCGGAACATATTTTGAACATGCTCAAGGCCTTGTCATACCGTATCTGGGGAAGTTTGAGTTGCGGGGAAGCAAATTTGCTACCCGGAGCTCTCGGCAGTTGGTCCGCACCTGACAGCACCTAGCGCGTATCTCGCCTGTAGTTGCCCGGAGGTGCGCACCTAAGTCCGATTTACCCGCAGCTAAGTTTACAGCATGACCAAAACTTTTCCGGGTGAGTCGTGGGAATTGACCGCAGAGGTACACGCAGAACGCCAGTAGGAGGCCCTTAGCGGCAGCACCTCGCAGGCAACTCCCACGCATGTATTTCGCAATCCCCGTATGCGGCCAAATTAATGACATTCTGTGGTACTTTTGCCATTCCTTCAGAGGAATTCCTTCACTGAGTTGTCAGCCCCACGCACCTGGCACGCAGGTTACACAGGATACCCGCACGAAAAGCAATCGCAATTACTCGAGCCTTCAGCTCGGGTGAGCTAAATAAGTGTCTTGCCTGTCTTTACTGCTGCAGCAGAACCATATCAACCCCTTTACAGTATTATAAATCTCAAGCCCATCCATGGGTTTTTAGTTCAGTTACTAAAATGTGCAGAATGTCCAAAATGTGCAGGCAAATCCACTTTTAACTGCACATTTTGGTAACAGTTGATCCCGTCAGGTATAGTGCACTATCGGCACGTTTTGGTAAATTACCAAAATGTGCAGTTACCAAAATGTACCGTGACATAGTGACGGCACATTTTGGTAACTGCACATTTTGGTAATTTACCAAAATATGCCGATTTACCAAAATGTGCCGTAACAGGGAGGTACCCTCCCCAAATGTTATTTGTCTTTGTTCATTTTTCACTGCAGTCATTTCTAGTTATAAACTAGAACGTCCATACCACTATTCTTTGTCCCAGAATAGGTTTGGCATGCTTTATGCATGAGCGAATAATTTCCACACGCCGTAAAAAATTTGTCAATCGTTAGTTGATTTTAGCACAAACGAACTGCCATTGCACACCGCTAATACATACGTAATACAAACAAACACCAACAAACACTCAAACAAATCCTCATAACGCAAATAAACCAACTCAACACTTTTTTCCTTGATATTTATTGATTTCATTCAAATCATTCATAAATCGACCCATTCTGGGTGTAACATGAACAAAAAAAGTTACAAATGGCAATTCGAAACACAAACAAATCCATTTGTCAATTTATACCACAAATAATCTCACTTCAACATAGATAACTCGATTGTAGACCAACCCTACTAATAATTTCTTCACGAGAAAGTTTTGACATGTAGGGCCCTACCAAACCTATATTCCTTGAATTTGTTGGTTTTGATCATGTAACACCTTCTTACTTACAAGGGCATATACATAAAAAAAAACACAAATACATTACACAAATCTAGAATGAAATCAGTCATAAAAAAAACGACCACCCCTCCCCTCCCCAACCGAAACAAATCTAGGGCCTACATCTATCCTAAATATTAAATCCTACCAACATCTGTCATACCATTTATAACTTTCCTTCTTCAAATCCAATCCCCAACCCACCAACCCCTGATTAAACAAAACCTTAATCATCCCACATCCACATTCACCAACCCAAATACATACACACACACACACACACACACACACACACACACACACACACACACGAAGGTTCCGTTATTCCGAAGTTTCGTTTTTTCCGAGGCTTCATTTTAATATCCGAAACACACAATTCCCTATAATACCTAGAGGTTCGTTGATCCAAAAATGAAATTCGGAATAACGAACCTTCGGAATAATGAGCCTTCGGACGAATGAGCCTTCAGAGTAACAAACTTTTGCAATAACGAAATGTAACCCCCTTCCCACATACCGACGCACACCCGAACCGATACCACATTCCTTCCTGATGAAACGATTTCCCAATGTTGATAAGTAAGACATAATGGACCGTATGCAGAAAAGCAGCATCTGCCCGCACGCAAGCTCCACTCCGAATTCATAATTATACAAATCTGCCAAACAAACTCATCAAATTCAAAGCTGCTGATAAAATCAATATCAACGTTTATGCCAGCAACAGCTTACTAGTTATCCCTCCCCACGCGCAGCTAAAAAACACATACGCAAAAAACTGACATAATAAACACATTCTATCACACACACACACACACACACACACACACACACACACAAACGGACACTAAATTATCATGTGCACGCGCACATACACACTTCCTTGAAACCTCACCATGACTTTTTACATGGCATGTTTGCGTGGATGTAGCCGTGTAAGTAATGTGTTAGTATTTCAATGATTATGTCCAGAACGATATTACCCAGCAAAATGTGCTTCGAGGGCGGGCGACAATCCGTGCCGCCAGCCCCCTACACAGATTGTCGCCAGGCGACAATCCGTGTAGGGGGCGACAATCCGTGCCGCCAACGCCCGTCACGGATTGTCGCCCCGAGCAGGAGGCGACAATCCGTGTAGGGGCGACAATCCGTGTCGCAACAGACGTCATATCACTTCAATACACACTTTAAAGGTGGTTGTACTTTTTGTGTTTGTTTGTTTGTTTGTTAAAAACACATCTGCAAAAACAGATAGTTATAAAACTAAATGACCTGTTCTGAGTTTCGACATCAGCTCAAAGTTCCGCTTTCCCGCAGCTTCACCTGCCCAAGCTCCATTCCATTCTACTGGTTGGCTATGTATTGTCATCCTATGATTATTTGCCTGTCAACAACATACAGGAAATAAACCCTTTAAAGTACTTCCCTGGCGGAAGAGCTCTGTTGGATTATTATACTAGGGGAATCAGCCACTCTCGTATCAACGTGAAGTTTCATCCCGCCCCGAAAAGTCAGAATCGACGACACCAAAATAGGTATCATTCCGCTTTTGCGCTTCTCAAAATCTTTATCGTTTATATACTCTTTCCCCGTTCAAAACTGAAAACTGAACAACTCAAGACATGATTGAAAAAAAAAATGGACTGACCACAAACAAAGTTCGATAATAATGTACTGCATACCATGTCATTTTGACAAAATTGGAGGTGGACAACCCGTTGTAACAAATCCTTTAAACTGTATAGAAAGTTTGTAACTTCACAGCTGTAACTAAAGTTTGTTCGCGTAGTCAGTTTGTGCTGATACGGTCGTATTGTTTCCGCAAAACTGTATCTGAAACAAAATTATCAAATACCTAATCCTAACATCAATATTTCATCGATTTACACCGTATGCCTTTCCAGACACAGTGAGTAATTTGTACTCACGTTCCTTTGTACGTGACATCACTTTGAAATCAATAGGAAAAAATATTTAATCTATTACTCCATCATTCTACTCTGCTTTCTTCATTATGTTATGAATATCGGTTAAAATTCACAAATATTGATCTGATATCAGTTTCATACATGTAGTCATTACAGACCATGCAAGACGTATTTGGTATAAGAATCAATCGTTTTTATGTCGTTCTTTATGGTCGATATAATCAATGGCGGGCTGCTGTATTGGAGTTATGAACTGATGATGAACCAGCTTCATTTGACATTAAGTGGACTACATATTGGACTCGCAGATATTATCGTAAACTATCACTGGTAAACTTAGAAGAAGCAGATGGGAGACGCATAGGTACATAGGTAAAAAGAATTAGAGATACAATGAGGGTTAGAGGGCAAAACAGTCGCAGCGATGCCCCACTGAAATTTCAGGATTGAAGCAAAAATAAAGGGCATCACGACTTGAAACAAGAAGAACAAAACCGTACACCTTCGGCGCTTACAGGTGTGAAACCTGGATATGTGATCACCAGTCTGACCCACATCTCACAATGGCAGAAGGGTGTCAGGAGCGAGGGTGGGCTTGGGTTTCAACAATTTCCCGTCAAATTTCTCAGGTCAGAATACCAAAGAAAAAAAAAACATAGATGTGTGGGGGAGAGGCAAAATCGAAACGACGAACGTCACGCACGCAGGAACATGAATACATTCCAAGGCACATTATTCTGCCTCAGTGTGAGGTCACTTCTGTACCAATCTGATGCCAAAAGCAGAGCAAACAAGTCTCTATTTCACGATTATGACTGAAACTGCAGACTCTGGAATATGCATCTTTCCTAAATGATAACAATGTATGAATGCTTCCATATCAAGGTCGCTTGTGACGTATTAGACGTTCTACAATGTTCCTTCATGGTTGTAGACAAAATATGCTAAAGTGTGCTTCCACGGAAGAAGGAAGGCCTTTGGTACAATCCAGCAAGACTCTCGGAAAGTCATTTTGTTATTTATCTATCTATCTATCTATCTATATATATATTTTTTTTTTTTTTGGGGGGGGGGAGGGGCAAAAGTGTGTGTGTGTGTGGGTGGGGGTGGGGGTGGGGGGGGGGGGTGTGCAGCCCAGACTCCCACCCTGTTCCACGGCCCCTGTAGTGATCTGTATTAGAACCTTGATAAAGTCGTATACGAACATAACTAGGAATGAAGATTTACGGGTGCACGGAGCTGATAATTAGGAAATGAAATTAAAACAACCACTGCAAACGAAACTATTTTAACCGAGGTCTCTTCCGAAGCACTCAGTTGGTCACAATGCACGGCGTAACACAGAAATAAAGACAGGATGAAATGAATTGATTTGCTAACATTATTTGATATTTCCTTGCACCATGGACATCTGCTAATTCACAAGAGGTGTCATATACTAGTATATACCATGCCCCCGGACGACATGACTTTTTTTATATGCTTTTTCAATCATTAATAACAATTCCTGTGTAATTCAGAGTGCGGTAATCATATTACACTATATTCATTGTATTGTACATGAGACATCCTCTTTGCAAGGGAATTCAGAACACAGCAAACAACATATCAAACATCGATAGACTGATCGATCATAGCCATGCGGCGATATGACGGCCCTCCATGTTTTAATTAACTTCAACCATTCAGGTTATCGTATCAAGGATTTTCCCCCTCCTAATAAATGTTGTTTGTAGCAGAAATGGCTTTTAATTGGCGTATTTTCATAGTCGATTTTTGCTATGGCGAGTCATCTCATTGTTGCTCTTTTTTTTTTCTTATTCACCTTATAGCATACAAAAGCAGTGCGGAGATGAAACTCGTCACCATCTGTTGCACAGGAAATCCTCATATCCCTATAACACAACTACCAGTGACATAGTTTCGGTTTTCAATTATAACGGCTGTCACGTCATTGGCCTCGATACCCGAACGTGTTGTTACCCGTGTCTTGTCGGCTACTCGAACGCCGAAGTCTCTGACACGCTGGCCTGTATGATCACGGTGTTATTTGAAACACTAACCTAGCACAAACTCGTGGATGTGATCCATGTAAAAAACGGTATTTCTTCAGCTGTATCAACACTACTACTTATCATTTCCCCTTCATTCACGAGGGGCGAGGGAGGGGGAGGGGGGATGACACTGTACCCCGTTGTAGCTGAGACAGATGAAAGACCCTCTTTGCAATTACTGTATAGGACATTGATAAAAACTGTACAGAATTGGGCAAAATTACACAGCGAGAGAAGTGGACATGATGTTATTGAGAGGAAGAGAGAGAGAGAGAGGGAACGGCACAAGGAGCCACTCACCATGCATGACTGTGTACATTCGGCTAATCTCACTGGTTTCCAGAAGCAACTACCTTCTTCGATCGACACACCAAAATAAACACCACGTCTACCTTATTCCATCTTCCAAACTCCCCTCCAGAATGAAAGCGGAAAGGGCATTAGAAAAAAGCAGCATTCCATGCATTGGAAACACGCTTGTAACTCTTAATAACCAGCCACTCATTTAGCTGCGGAAAGTAGCGTATTGTGGTCGACAAGGTTAACCCACAAATTGAATGGGATTTCAGGCGGTGGGGTGGTCGTGGCGCGATAAGTAGTGCGTTGACTTCACTGGAAGTACAATTTGTACTAGTATATACGGCGGGATCTTCCAATGACGTTTAGGGTAGGTTCGCTTACAAAATTCAGAAAAAAAAAAAGGATAGCTCCTCTCTCTCCCTCTCTCTCTCTTTATCCATATATTATAATAGAGGAAGAGAGAGAGAGAGAAAGAGAGTGGGACCACCACTTTCTGAAAAATATTCTATATAATCTTACGATTATATAATACATTCAAATTAATGAATTATCACGGATACTACTAAAACACTGAATAACCGGTGCTTATCTACGTCGATGAAGAGCGAATTGTCAATCAGTTGCAACACATATTATGTTACTAGTATATTATAATCATTACCTCTCTCTTTATAAATACAATCTTTATTCATCAATGGTGAACAAAGTTCAATGACCTGATTATCAATCCTGCATACTCTGTCCGCCGGTGTAGTTTGAATCTACTGCAGCCCTATTTTACTGTCGGTCTGCGTAATAAGCTCATTCTCTGAAATGCTGAAATGTATTCTGCATACCTAATAAGGCGGTTCTGACGGAGATTTTGAACGCAACAAAGACAGCGTCTCGGGTGAAACACAGAGATCTTGTTGGAAATGAGCACAAGAGAATTGTGTTGCTATATACGTTAGCTAGCGGATGGTATAACTCTACAATTTAGTTCACATCTGCCGAGGAAAAGAAAACTCTAAAATGAAAACACCTTCCAGAAATAGAAGTTATTTAACAGCCTTGATTTTAGAATGTGTACTCCGTGTGTGTTTACCATGCTTGTTTTACTACACATTCAATTAGAGAAACACTAATTTTTAAGTTTGTGCTCACAAACGACTGATGTGTATTTTATCACGTAGCTGAGGTCGTGATAATAAGCAGCCTCTCCATAGATAACGCACTTTCTGTGGCTATGTTAAACAATGTTTAGTGAACAGACTATAGTACCTTTCCTTTCCTTTCCTGGATATAAGGTAAACATACAACCATATCAAGTTAACATCAAGGCGACAGCTCATGCCATGTCTAATGTTTATTACTTTCAGTGTCGCCAAAAGCGTGAAAATCTCTATCGGCGCTGACATACCCTCATATTTTGTGGAATACTCTCAGTCCTCGCGGAAAAGCTCGTTAGGATGTGAATAGTGGTTACCATATTTCACAAAATGCAAAGCTCCAGCGCTAAATACCGGGTTTTTTTTTCTTTTGATCACGATCAACCCATGTAGGAGAATAAAACTCACTGTGATCATTCCGCAGTGTGACAATTAGTATTGTATGGAATATGCCCCATGGCGTGTTGAAAATGTTTACGTATAAAAGGAGGCGAATAAATTTATTTCTTACATTACATGTTTGCCTTTAGTATAATACAGGAATTCAGAGTTTGCGCCGAAGAGGTCACGTTTAATCTCTTTACTAGAGCCCTTTATATTTTGATAAATTAACAAAACTGGTTTCCTTCCCTAGTTAATTTTCTCTTTCTGGTCCATCTTACAATGATCCAAATTCCTGCTTTTGCCCGAAATCATGTGCCGCAAATTCTTTTTCCCTACCAGACATTGATTTCATCAGACTTCTCTCTTCTTGAGCCTTGTCCAGGATATACCTGTATAGTGGTGATAGTTTTCGATTGAGTATGATCATCAGGCAGCAAATCTGTACATCTCAATCAGAACCACATTTTAAATGCTTCCCACTTCACCCTAGTGCCTGTCTTCTGTGTCTTCCATTATTTACATGTTTATAGCAGTACATTTCACACAAGTGGTATTTTTACTGAACCCTTTTCTTTCTTTGTTTTTTAAAGAGATTAGCTGATTACATCATCACCTAACTGCTCCCACATGTTGAAATCATGTTTTTGTTGATATTTGCAAAGTTAAACCACTTTCCCCTCAATGTCAGCACTGCAAGGAGGTTATGAAAAAAAGATACCAACTTGATTTGAAGGGTTTAAGCCTACCTTTCTGAATTGATATTCAGTCGGTAGGTGTAGCTGCCTTTCAATCGAATGTTTCGGGTTCGGGCACAAGTTCAAATCCAATAGAGTCTTACTGAGCAATGCTGTGTGATATCATACACCGTAGTAGAGCAGATAAGCCGAAAAATTGTGCAAAATTTGACTAAAGCATGAAACTTTCACCAGTGTTAGTACATGTTATAAGATTCATTTTAAGATCGGGAGGTACATGTAAGTCTGAATTGACCTCTGATGACCTTCAAAGGTCAATGACCTCAAAATTTGATAAAAATTGATATTTTGCGTCATTGATTAATGTTAAATATGGTAATGATGTACTAAAAACTCATTTTTGTTACAGTGGAATTGTCTTCATGTTCCATAGAACCCTGACAGGTTTCTACCTTTGACCTCTGATGACCTCCAGAGGTCAATGACCTCAAAATTTGATAAAAATTGATATTTTGCGTCATTGATTAATGTTAGATAATATGGTAATGATGTACTAAAAACTCATTTTTGTTACAGCTGAATTGTCTTCATGTTCCATAGATCCTTGACAGGTTTCTACCTTTGACCTCTAATGACCTCCAGAGGTCAATTATTGACCTCAAATTATCATAATTTTGATATTTGGTGCAATTGGTTGATGATAAACATAACGATGTCCTAAAAATTCATTTGTGTTACAACTGAATCGTTTTCCTATTCCTCAGATCAAGGGAAATTATTTACATGTCTCTGCCTTTGACCTCTGAGGACTGTGACAAGTCAATGACCTCAAAATATCAAAATATCAATATTTGATGTATATTCAATGGTTAACTGTATACCTGGTGTGCAATCATGCATTATACTATTAGCATTTATACTACATTCTACAAGAAGTGTCTTCTCATTCCACAGAACATTGGTCATTACCCTGTGTATATCCAACTTTGACCTCTAAGGACAATGTGAGGTCAGACTTTTAGAATATCACTAAAAATTTGTGTAGGATTGCAAATATTGATGTTTGGCTTCATTGGTTTAATCCTAAATGTTTAATCATGTACAAATCATGCCTTGACGTTATAGTCAAAGTATGTATGCACATTCCACAAAGCATTGGTTCATAGTAACAGGTCTCAGGAATGTGAGCAGTCAATTACTTCAGAAATGAAGCTTACGTGTCTTCAGTGATGGCAGTGACCTCAAATATAATATTTATGTTTGGGTTAGTTATGCAGACTAGCTTGCATGAAATTATGTGCAACATTATCCAATTTGCACTGGACAAAATTTGTACGCTTAAACATGGAAGGTGGGGAGAGGAGTACCATATTTTGGGTTGATGCTTAATAGTTTGTGAACAGGCATATGGCAAAATCCCTTGAACTGGATGAAAGGGTGACAGATGCTAACCAGAAAACAACAGGCCCACCTCATCAGATTTACGTCACGAGTCAAACAACCCAAGTCGTACAGCCCATGAGTTACGCAGCCCACGAGTCATACATCCCGTGACCTAAATACTATACTAGTAGATGAACAAGGTCAATACATCAAGACATCAAATATAATAGGCCCACAAGCTGTGCGGTCCGCGAGCTCGACACTCGAGGAAAACAAGGCCCACGAGATTAATATATGTATTACATCAGAAATCTTAATCTATTCAGTGTAGGTCTTGTGGACCTCCCCCTCCCCCCCCCCCCCCCCCCATGTGTCGGACTCTTATGGGCCTGGTTTGCCTAAGTGTCAAGCTCATGGGCAATGCTACCTAGTATCGAACTGGCGGGCCTGTGTTGGTCAGTGTCAAGCTCGTGGGCTGTATGGTTTCGGTGAATGACTCATGGTCCTGGAGCATACAGTGACGTCATGGACCATCTGGAAAGCGACATACTGCGAGGCATAACATGCATTCCACATGAAGCAACCCTGTGTCTTGCAACTTGCTATTGTCATCCAATTAAGTTTGGGTCATTACGTCAGGAAATTTTGGGCGTTTTTTTCCATGACCTGTTTAGGAACCTCAATTCCAAATAGGAGTGGAACTACTATCTACTCTAATTGTCTTCTTTATGCTCGATACTCTTTAACACTTGGGCCTGGCCAAGAGTTGTGCCCCCATGCCCAAATATTGGTTGTTTCCAATATGCCGCCATCCGGTTTGCATCCAATGTGTGAATCAGGGTACGCTGGCAGCGGGTAATATCACCTGCATGATCCGGTTAAGACTCTCTGCCAGCAAGTGATGATTCAGTGTAACCTGCTGAAATTGGTCTAGATCTATACCCTCGATCTCTTTCAAGACAGGGCAGCATCTGCGTCTTCAGTGAAGCACGCGATCGGCACACAGATCTCCTCCACGACTAAACTGGATAGACATCCTGAGGTCAGACCAGCGTTCTTATAGGTGCACAGCCACTGTATGCGATCATCAGAGTCTTCCAATGGCAATATCTAAACAGTTTGGGTGAAGGCAAGCTTGTCTCTATGATGAGTGCATTGCACATAGAGTACAGGATGCACGAGATGATAAGAAAGCTTCTTTATGACTCGCGGGATAGGGTACAAGCCTTTCTCAGGCAGAGGTTCTGAATTATCGGGTCGTGCTCAGTCTGCACACAGTGAGCTGAATACCATATCAAGTATACGTGTGTAATGATTGTGTGTAATGATATGGGAAAAATGAATGGAAAAATCAAAGTACATGTTTATGTATTCTACGTGGAATCTGTTCCTGTCTGTTGTCTTGGAAGAAATGCATCAATCTTGCAATGTTGTTGTTTACTATTTTCCCTCTCCATCACGAGTATATAATTATGGAACGTGTTGATCAAAGTTTTTGTGATGTCGGAAAATGCGGGGCTGTATTGCAGGTGGCCTATTGAAGGTGGCCTTCAATTTGTTTTTCACAGTATATTGGCATGTTTAACAGACTGTAACTCACCAAGATGCCTCTTGAAATGTTTTGAAAAACTTCTGCTTGATTTTACATGAGCGGATGATTATCAGTTGTCTTTCTGCTTTTTCATCTTGTGTGAAACAAAGTATTGTTTCTCTTCAAAAGATAGCGTGCCAATTAATCTGCACTTACTGTTGGTGCTCTATCGACCCTATAAGACATTCAAACCCACCTTCTTCCCAGACATCCGTAGGCGTTGTGGTGTCGAGCGGGATCTGAACATCTCTCATGAAGCGAGACTTCTCTTTTCTTTTCTTTTCTCCACTAACAATGTGAAACAAACATATCCGTAGGCGTTGTGGTATGAAGACGTGGTAGAGCGAGACTTCTCTTCTCTTTTCTTTTCTTTTCCCCACTAACAAACAAGTTTAGCAGGAAACATAGAATCATTCGCACGTACTGTTTACATTTCCCATCACATGCTTTTAACATCGGAATTTTCATGTACACATTTTGCCTGGAAAAGAATTACCAAGAACTTTTCAACACAATACATGTTCAAAAGAAGCCATTTGGTTCATATATAATTTACTCGACAGAGTGATTTATAGGGGCCTACTTATCACTGTCCACGTACTCGAACAGTTTTCGCTAAAGATACAAGTATGTTTACAAGTTAGTCAAATTTTGCACAATTCTCATGATTTTGAGGGCTTAACCGCTCTACTACCTCTAGTAGAGGCAAAACACTCGGTCCCTTGAATAGGACATAAAATGGAAGTAACATGTGCAGGTGAATGAGGGAGGCACAACCAACGCAGGTAAAAGATCCCGCTTCATTCATTCATCGCAAAGAGCAGGACGCATTTATAGACCTGGGAAGTGATCCGCACAAAATATAGTCCTACAATAAATTATGTACAACTGCATGGATCCAATGCATGAAAGACCAGCTATAGTACAGCTGAACACGGGCTATCTAGCCATCGTTAAATTGTCAGATGGAAAAATGAAAACAAATTAAGAAAAGGAAATCCAGTGAATTTGTATGCGGGTAAATGGGAAACACGTAAGACAATGATTTCATCATCAACTTAATCAATTTAATCAATTTAACATAATCAATTTACATAATTAAAGGCACTGTTTGTGCCATGACTCTGCCGCTTTAATAAGTGTATAAAGTATACGTCAGCAAGTGTAAGATTGGTGAGATTTTAATCTTGAAGTTTCTCCCGTATTCACTTAATAACGACTTAGGTCACCTCCTTAGGATTGCGAAATATAAAATGATTGCATGAGCGTGTATTAGAATTTTGGTGACTTAAGCCTTACCAAAGACGATAAGCTTGTACCCCATTCCAATTAAAAATGCTTCTTGTTAAAGCAAACCTCTGAAAATGAAACGCTTGGTATACCAGAACATGCCTGACACGTGTACCATCGACAGATATATACAACTATATTAGTCAGTTATAGAATCTTTGAATTGTCCAGTTTATTAGATAATTTTACGCTGTATTTGTATTTTCATTTTTTTTTACCTTTTAGTCATTTAATTCTTCAGCCTTCCGTGCTGTATCATGGACCCTGGAATCATTGTCTTTGGCAGTAATTGGGAATCGACATTCAAAGGACATGAAACAAACACATTTTGTGACTATAGCTAAGATGGAGGTCTCTCGACAAATCGACAGATTGAACTTTCAAAGTCATGACTATATTTTGATTTCCTTAATTGTTCTTTCTTCAAATATAATACTCAGTAACAGGCTTTTCGCGGAAATGAACCCTCAAAGCTCAAGGAGAAAAAAATTGCGTTTTTAAAAGCGATGCCATTTCCCCTGATATAACACAAATCATATCAAAAGGAAGGAGTATATCGTCACATCTGTATTACGGCATCCTCATCTTATCTGATTAGAGTATGTGAAAGTGACCACCATCACTGTTTATGAAGAGTACGTGAAACTTGAAAAGATCTGGACTTTCTTATTCTATGTTCGGATTAATGAGACTTCTGCTGTTCTGTTAAAATGTTTGTTGTTGTTGTTGTTGTTGGTACCCTCTCAGAATTAAGTAGGAAGTCGAGTCGAGTTACCTGTTCCTGGATCCTTAAAACCGCTGACTGAGAGGCAATAAACTTTAATTGTCCTGTCGTAAGCAAGTTCACCTCGACTAGTCAGGACACGGTCTTCACACAGACCTCCCATTACAGCATTTTAATTGCCATGCTCTTTCTTCCCCTCGCTTAAAGGTACAGTTTACCTTTGGGATCAGTTATTTAAAAATGTTCGAGGCATCACATTTGGTGCATAGAACTCTATGGGTAGGCTAATTGTATCACAAAACATCCTACCATGTAAAAATTTTGCAATAAATCCTAAGATATAAAGAGCTATCGCTATTTTTCTCAATAAACCATAACTGTATACGGTTTAGGCTGGAAACATTTCAATTATAACTATTGTTCACATTTTGTATATCTAACAATACTTAACATTTGTTATACTGATCTAGATTTTTAAATTGGTTGTTTCTATCCCTAACTCACATTTTAGAACTATTTTGAAGCACTAAAGCTGGGTTTTTATTTCATCTGCAAATGGTAAATCATGCCTTTAATCGCAGTGCGAAGAGCCTGATATCTCTTTCTGTGTCGGTCATTTTATTATCCAAACTATTGACGTTGAAAAACAAACTTCATTGTCCTCTCTCGAAGGCATCTGGTTTCAATATCGTCTGTTTTCTCTCTTCATCATGGTTTTGTAAGTACAATAAACACTGCTCGGTTAGTTTCGATCTAGTGTGATATTAAAGTATCTGTCAATGAGACAGACTTGGAACGAAGGGTTCGTTATAAACGAATTACAAAGAAAAAAAAATTATATTTTAATTATGATGACTCCGTACGATTATACTCCAAGATAATTATATCATTTTCGCAAATGCATGAGGTTTTGCTGCTCTCGATGAACAGATGGTATTGTAATAAAAGCATCAATACGGTTATGGTATTAGTATATAGATATGGAACGCAGGCAACACAATGAAAATACAAGTAACATTTTTTGTTGATGTTGTTGTTTGTCTGCATAGGAAAGACCTGGTACAAATAATGATGGTGCGTGGTGAAAGTTGTCATCACTCGTGTCGATATATTAAACATGATTGGTTATGAGTAAGACGAGAGAAATAAGTTATATTTGAAGAGTTGTCCCTGATAGCTTTACCCTGTGCGGGGCACTGAGGTTATGTGAGACTGTTCCTCGAACATTCTGCAGCATGCACCAAAGAAGTTCGAAAACAACTACCACCATTCAAGACAACAGCGAAAGACAATCCCATTCGTAGCTTTGACTAGCCAGTGTATGCGCGTTTTTGCCAAGTATGTGCCAAGAAGCGATTGCGCAATGTATTGCATCTAGGGTACGTCTTGTTACAGTACTTGACAGTCTGAAAATATCCTGAAGTCGAATATCAAGGCGAGGTTGTTATGTTAACCAATGTAGATTTTTATGAGTCCCTACCAGTACCTCGCAACTTTCTTTCAGCCATAATGACGTCACGATAAATGCGTCACGCACTCGTCACAGCTACTTCCTTCATTCGTGCAGCACATAATACCACTCCCATTGTATTTTACGTGAGAAAAGTTTGTTTGTTTGTTTGTTTATTTCTTGATTTCCATCTGAGAAGATGGCTGGATAGCCCATATTCAGCTACGTTAAGCTGGTCTTCCGCATGGGGTCCAGTTGGATGTGAGGTGGGACCACTTCACCGGGTTAAACACCCTGCTCTTTGCGATGAATGAATGAAGCGGGATCTTTTACGTGCGTGAGTTGTTACTATCTCATACATGGGACCTCCATTTTATGTCCTATCCGAGGGACAGAGTGTTTTGCCTCTTGCTAGAGGGGACGGTATACTTACTATCTCATACATGGGACCTCCATTTTATGTCCTATCCGAGGGACAGAGTGTTTTGCCTCTTGCTAGAGGGGACGGTATACTTACACAACATTGGTCAGTCCAGACTCGGGTTCGAACCCGGGCCCTTAGGATCGTGAGGCAGACGCGCTACCGACTGAGCCAACTCACCGCCCGTCACAAAGTCACAAAGATGAAGGAGTGGAGTGAACATTGTTCATGCTGTGATGGTGGAAAGTTTATCATGAACGACATTTACTTTATTGAATCTATTTCATTCAATCTTATTGAAGGGTGTCCTTCTCTATAATGATGTATTTTTCTTGTGATAACCAGTGTTAATGACTGATGAGATAAAAAAAAAAATAAATAGATACAATATAAACCATGATAGCTATGATAGAGATAAAGAATACATTTTATCAGTTGAAATGGAGTTTCGAATTGCGTTAGCAATGCATATACTAATAATTGCAGTGCAAAGATTACTTTCTACAAGCACTTGTTAATCTTAAGGCCACCGCACACTACACGATCAGACTGGTCTTAAAGTCTTAAGCCAAGCTGGGTCTTAAGGCCAGTCGTACGACCGGACACCGCACACTATACGACCCGACTGTACAGCGCGCGCAGTGCGCACTGCGTGAGCATGCATTTTACTGCATTGTGAATGGCTGAAAGCTCCCGACTGGTCGTAGAAATTCAACATGTCAAATCTCTACGACTGGCGCTAAGACCCAGTCGTACGACTAGAAAATGGCAAGACTGTGACGTCACACTTCTAGTCTTAAGGTCTTAAGACCGGTGAATCGGGGCAAAATCGTGTAGTGTGCGGCGGGCTTTATTCTATGGCCATGAAATACATTACGAGGAGATGTTAATAGCAATGTTCCCCTAGCTTACCCCCGTATGCCGTGCAATATTATAATAGTGCCATGAACAAACTTTTATACGTGCCACTGCTCTGTATGTACGCGAGGAACAATTTATTCCTTCACCAAGGCCTAGAGTCAAGGGAGGTTCTGGTTATATTAAAATGGATCTCTGTCTGTGTATTCATTCATGCCCACTTATTGGATTACATACAGCTCTCACTGTCAACTGATTTCAGGGGGGAAAAAAGTAGAAAAAATATTTTCCGCGTATATTTGGAACTTATGTTTGTACTAGACGCGCTCCGCAGGCAGGGCAAACTTGAACGCCGTTGTCCAAATCGTACACAGTTTACGTAGTGACAGATGAAAACACCCTGTTAATTTTTTCCTATTGAAAGATGCGACATTTTTAGTTCAATTATAGCTTTTCGTATCTCATAGTGGCATGCAAAAGTACTTGGTATCACATACAATGATAACACATCTGAAGCAAACCTACAAACAAGACGTACCTTTTTTTTTTAATATATATCACCAAATATCAACTTCCTGACTTTTGCATTTAATGGTTTCTCGACTCAAAGCAAGACAATATCATATCATCTCATAATATGTTTCTACAACAGATCGACACTATGAACGCCGGCTACCAGATGTAAACAAAGTCTCGATATAGGTTGAGATGTAAACAAGTGTATCGGCCGACATTCTCATTCAAACCCACATGGTCAATCACAGCACCACAGTAAAATGCTTCAGAAAAGTTTCGTTTAACTTTGCAACTGACACAGGAGGTAGAGAACGTACCAAACTTTTGATCTAAAACAAAGATTGATCTTCACATTTTCAATTTTTCAATTTCAATTCATTTATATAGTACATTTTCACTAATATATAGTACATTTTCACTAATATTAATTAATCTAAAAACATCCCGGCTATTTACATCATACGTATAGGTCATAAGAAAGATTATGCTGCCACATAATCATACTGTCACAACATGCTTCTGATACCGCAAACCTTTTCCCCTTACATGTATATTTCAGATAAACGAATTGCACTTGGCAACTCAGTCTTTGCTCTTGCTGCTGATGCTGCTGTTGTTGTTGTTGTTGTTGATGTTGTTGTTGTTTTAAACGATAACAAGCCACTTCTGGCGGCGCTCCATCAACTGTAAGAACGAATCACCGCCATCTTAGCCAGAGATGGTAGTTTTTATGATGGCATCTCGAGTGATAATGATACCCTCTCTCAGTGACCAGGTTCAACATCCTATAGTCGGCTTCCGAAGTATTTCGCCTGAAGTATGCTTGGTCTCCGCCTCCGAAGGGATATAGTACTGAAATCGTCAAGCCACGCGGAATGCCGCTCATCGCATCAATGACCAAATCTGCGGCAAATCACGGAGATTCCATGACCTGAAACCGGGTCAAACTAGCCAGGGGATTTGACGGACATGTCAGCGTCTGGCTCTGAGCTGTGCTAAAGTCTACGGCCCGCCATAGCAGTCGGGGCCCCTTTGGGTGTCCGTTGGGCGTGCTTCCAGCCCACGATACCACCTGATATTGCCGTGATGGCTTCATGCAGCCCCTACCTGGTAACTTGTGAGAGTGTGCTGATTCAAACAACCTCAAAGCAACGTAAATTACTGGATGTTATGCAGCACTATACTCTCTTATCTCGCCATATATAGGATGAAAAGCGAGTGAGAATTCCTCTTGCTCGGAAAATATTAGTTGTATAACCATTCAAGCGCCCAGGGAGCATTGCAATCAATTTAAACACGTTTCTTCACGAGGATCAATTAAACAAAAGTTTTGCGCCATAATTATATAATGGCATCACACACTTCACAGTTGGACTGTTTGCAATGGTTCCGTGATTAGCAGCAAAAGGTGTACATAATAGTTGCAATTCTCCCTATCGCATATAGCCGATATCAGGCGATATCACCCGCGTTGCCGATATCTGATCGATCGCTTTTGGGACTTATACTTCCGGTTTTGCGGTTCTGGAAAATCGTACCAAAGATCTCACGTAGTGTAGGATCTTCATCGTACATTTAAAACGCACGTCATGCACAAGCAAACATGGATCGACCTGATGACCAATTTCGGAGAATGTCTGTATCGCGATTAAACTTGTCTGTTGGGAACTTCACCCACGTCACGTCCTTCATCCATAGACATTTTCCATAATTTCGTCATTTGGCATCATCGGCCAGCATTAATGGACCGCTTCGCAGAAGAATCCCATTTATCAAATGAAAAGTTATAGATTAGAAAATAACTCTATTATTCGCGGTATTTTGATACGATCTATGACTACTAGGTTGTACGTCGGCGTTCAATGTGCATAAAAAAGCGTACATTTACCATTCGCGCGCTCACAACCGGAAGTTTATTTCCCAAGAATTAAAGGAAAAAAAATAGAGCGCCATTCGCGTTCAGATTCGGAGAGGTATATGTGATAGGGAGAATTGCCAGCATTCGTAATTAGCTCATGCGCACGTTGGTACAAATTAATTTTCTTTTTTCTCAGTTGGTTAGGCACTTCACTCGTATTCAAAGCAACATAATGCGTACCGGTAAGTTTGCCGGCGTAACAATTCATGGAATTCATGTTGAAGAAAGAATGATCTCGTATAGAGAGACCAGGTGACCAGAATGGTCCGTCAAACAACCTTTGGGGGAAGCATCCATTTCTTTGTTTTGTATTGAATGCATTAAAACATGTTTTTATTCGTATTGCCAATTACCAGATTTGCTGTCAGGTGGATGTACTGGCAAGTATCATTTACAAGCATGCATGAATAAACATTATATAACAGATGCTTATCTCCGTGAATTTAAAGAACATCATGCGTCTTGGTTAAAATGACATTTTTCTGCTCATGCGCAAAGTAGAACTACGAACTGCGATAACCTCATGAATTGCACGACATGAGGTTTCATACTATACTAGCACCTACTCACCTACACGTTGTATATTTCAGAAGACTCTCAGAAATGATATCAATACACAGACTCTTGTCAGCTAAAGGTTACCTTTTTTCTGCAAACTATAAATAAAGAGAAGAATCCTGCATTATTTAGATTCAAATCCTCATGAATAGAGATTACTTAAGCGATTGACAAGATTAGCAGTTTATTGGCAAACTCTGGTACGCTGTAAGACCTAAAGCCCTCACTTGTAGAAAAAACAAACAAACAACAACAACAAACACTGAATGATTGATATGATTAGCAGTTCGTGGTAAAAGTGAATGAATGACAATATCAGAATAATAATATTGATCAGTTTTCCATCTGCACAAAAGGCGGAAATCTCGCTCAGGTCTTCTAGGTCGTCATGTCTCTATTCTATGACCTGATGTTTATTTGCCATTTTAGATGAAATGAATGTACTGGGCGTCTCCTTGGGTGCTGACCCCAAGCTCCGACTTTTCCGAGCCGATCTGAATAACGGTTGGCTATATTTTCAATACAAGATTCCTGCAGAAATCAATAAGGATAATCGATAAAAGCAGGCAAGTGTTAACATGTTACAAAAACAACTGTGCCGCATTCTGATGCGATAAACATCCTCGCCATATCATTCCTTCTTTTTTTTTCTATACTATGACCAGCAACGGTCCTTGGGCAAATGTTTGCCACACGATTCACTAAAGAATCAGAGAACTATTTCACCCAAGTACGTCGTCAACAAAAATTAATGGAGACGGATAGAAATCAAGGGGCGGGAAAGGCTTGCAGGCATACAGACGACGACTTGCAGACAAGACGGATCAGCACATTTTCGGTGTATGAAACATTAACTAAACAGCATCAAATATTCATGAAGCAGCAAAGGCTATCTCGGGACATTCATCAATATGCGACACCGCGCTGCCACTAATCGTATTTGTCAGACGTAATGACTGTAAATGTACTCGCGCGGATAATGCGAGAGATGCCGAATATAGCGCATGCAGTCGGGGAATTGTCCGATACTTCTCTGAAGCCGTTCTTCATCGCAGTCGAAGTAGCGCGAGAAAATGAGGGGCAACATTAGATTGGCTTCATAACAAAACATGTCACAAAAGATTGCTATAAATAAAATGATACTCTGCGAGGCTTCACGCACCAATGCAAAACTGAGCAGGAGCAAAAGCACTACGACAGCTAAGAGAAAATTACACAAAAAGTAATCCATCTGGTTCTACCAAAATATTATGAGCAGCGCAAGATTTAAAATTTCAAGCTTAAAATTCCATAAAGTGCAAATGTTTATGGACAGCTTGTCACCAAAGCAATTTATTTCTAAATAGGTCATTTTGATTGATCAAACTAAGATAGACAAGGACTTCCTTAAATTATTCTATAAGGTTTTCTTCGGAACGGCGATAATTCAGATAGATATCACTTATAGTTTGTAATGATAAATGACAGCAAGACAGGGCATTATTAAAAGACCTATTTTGCTGGCTTTGACTATGAAGTTGTATGAAATGAAATTCATCCAATGTTGCGAGGGTTTTTTCAGTATGTGAAGGAGAGGAGCATCTAAGACAAGTATCAGCCGGTCAGGCCGTCTCAAAGTAACACCCGCCATAATGGGTGCACGTCACGAGACCGATACCCACGAGTAATACAGCCCACGAGTCATACAGCTCAGAAGTCATACAGCCCATCAGTTATACAGCTCACGAGTCATACAGCCCATTAGTTCGACACTAAGCTAACAAGGCCCACGAGACCGACACATCGAGCCCCGTGTTGTATCTGTCGAACTCGTGGGCTGTTCTTACCTAGTGTCGAACTCATGGGCTTTATTTACCTAGCGTCGAACTCATGGACTGCAATATGACTCGTGAGCAGCCAATGGACCTACTTTCAATGTCGAACTCGTGGGCTGTATGACTCGTGGGTGTCGGTCTAGTGGGATGATCCCGCCCTAATAAGGCTGTTTGCATGTTATTGTTTTGCTCCTGTTTTGTTTTTGTTTCATTGTCTTGCCTTTTTATGATGTATACACAATCAAGCTTATTGACGAGACAGTTGCACAAAGGTTTCGAAACTACAAATGAGGTCGACTGACTAGAAACACCCCCTGAAAAAAAAAAAAAAGAATAAGTTGGTCTATGCTCACTGAAAGATATGGCGTGATTTGTTCAAAATCTGAAACCACCTCTCTCAGTTTACTTACTTCATTGGAACGAGACGAGAATCGACATACGGCCCGCATGCTCGCGTGTTCCTTATTGCATGTGACAGTATTGAACGGATGACTTGATCAAATACGTAAGCTCTGAACGAGCGCTAAACCTGACCACCAATAGAAACAATAACAAGCACCAATCGCATACCATTTATCGTAATCGAATCGACAATCATGAGCTGTTGCTGAGCGACTTGAGGCCAGTTATATGTTCCTTTTTGAACACTACTATCAATGAAATCATCACGTTTCTACTGGAGCGGCTTCTCTGCACAAGACTTCGTTACGAAAGGTAAAACCCTTCAGGGACGAAAACGAATGATTCTTTCCAAGCCCTGTCTCCCCTTTCCAGCCTACTGGGGCGCCTCCACTCGTTGCATTTCACCCTTTTCTTTACTCTGTTTTTGTTATTACACAGGAGCAAAACAGCGAGGGAATTACTCGACTTTGTCCATTAGCATCAACGCACATCATGCATCAATATTCATTTGGCAGAATCCTCTGTTTGATCGTAACAAAGAGACAAAGAATAGGAAAAGAAATAAAAGACGAGTGCGGTTTCCAGAACTGAAGAGATTGAAGAGACAGGTAATAGACATGGAGAGGTAGAGACGACATAGAACGACACGGGTGTGTTCAGGGATGACAACTTGGTAAACCAGTTAATCTATTCTGTCTCTGTTCTACGGGTGTGGTGGGCTTGGGTATACATCGTGCGGTAGCAGTCCTGGAAGCTGTATGCATTAATGAGAAGGCAACGTCTAATGCACTTACGGACGAACATGAATGCAAACTAACTCTCGGTTTTGCCGAAGCAGGCACTACTGCCTAGCTAGGTCACAAAGCGTTTCATCCTGTCGATTTTGACTGACATTAGTGCAACAAAATCTGTAAAAATCATAAGAAATAGACAGATATAGGCCTACAGTGCTGGTGTATGTCGATATGATTCAGGAAAATAAAGTCTGTGTTACTGAGAAACACGATATGCGAATGTGCTTATTTCCCTGTTTTTTTTTTTTCATGCCTGTACTCAGCATCTTAATCTCGATCTTTTCGGTGGCACTGATAACACTAGTACACTTGAAACTTCCTGGTCGTAGGGCCTACGATTGTGTTGATTGTTGTTATTTTTTTTTTTCCTGCTCGTTAAAACAACATCAAAACAACATCAACCCCCATCCGTTATGAGAACTCTGGATAATTGGATTTGTTTAGAAATTCTATTTTCATTATGGATATGAAAATGCGTGTAGATCCAACCGACTACCATGCATCCGCGCCGGTCTAGCAGTATCTCATGACGTGCGTTACCTGCTGGTGTGCACTGGGGGCGAGACCTTAATGGCCTGCGTAACAGTCGAGACGAATCAGCATCAACAATTGAAGGAGGAGAGAGAAATGGTAGAAGAGGAGAGATGGAGCCAGGAGATCGGGAGAGAGGAGAGGAGAGGAGGGGGAGAGGAGAGGAGAGGAGAGGAGAGGAGGGAGGGGGGGGGGGAAGTAGGAGGGGAGGGAGGGAGAGGAGAGAAAGAGGGATGAGGAAAATAGTTTGCCGCTTTTTTGCTCGTCACTCACATCACCCTTGATTTCCTCTCCCGCTTCAGATAAGTTTATCACCGAGACATCAGCACTGTGATCGAATGGGGGAGAGAGAGGAATACTTATTCGGTCACACATGCGCGCACACACACACACACACACACTCTCACCACACACACACACACACACACACACACATACGCACACACACACACACACACAGAAGAGAGTCCCGACAGGAGACTTTGAATGTTAATAGGGTGAATGGCTACAGCAAGAACTGACGTCCACCCACGAAGTCTTTGCTTGTGCTTGCGGAGAAAGTATAATGTAGATCTTCCAAGGGACCAATGAGGACGTGATGTGGTCACGTGATAACACCGGTGTTACAGGTGGAATAAAACTGACTCAAAGCTGACGGCAAAACATATCACATAGCGCTGTGATGACCACGCGATTCTGGCGGAGAGAACTGAAACGGCACCTAAGATTACCGTGATAGCTATTTTCACACACTCTGGTATTTGTTCGCATTCCATCATGAATTAGCATTTCAGTCATTACAATCGCAATGACCAAACAATTACACACATGTACACTTACCAGCGGTAGTAAGGTTATTTTGATTTAACCTACCTTTAAGTCATAGTTTGTATCACTTCAGGCAGTCGGTAAATTTTGTCGTTTTATCATTCCGGTTTGCTTCCCTACGTTTCCAGATGCTTATGGAACCGTCATGAATATCCAATGGGAAGGATCGGAGTCAACAGAAGAAGACAATGATCTGATACCCAGTCCAGTGTTCAACCATACGACCTGCACGAGACATAAAAGTAGATGCAATACGTATTATTACACACGAGAAAAAAAATCCCACGCACACATAGCTTTCAAATCTAATCGCAAATTCCAAATTGTATGAAAATTGACAGTTTGCAATGCTATTGATCGTATAATTGAATAAACTCTCTGCAAATCTTTGCAACAACAAAGGATGGACAATACTGAATATATACGTGATGACTCAAGGTATACAGATAAAATAAAGACGGGCTCAAAATTTAAGAACATCGCTGATTAAGCATTATCTGTCAGCTGCCATGGCAACTGCACCTTGCTATTTGTCAGTTGTCCTCGTTGTTGTATACATAATTTATTTGGAAGAGGCCCCTGACCTTTCAAGACATTCAGGAGAATCTTAAAGTTGCATGAATGTGTTTCATAGTTTGTTACCGCAGTAATTACAATGCTGGCAATAATGTAATCACCCGCGAGACACTTAGAAGAGAGAAAACAAAGGGAAGAGAAACCCCTGCAAGAGTATGACGTGTTGTTTAAAATATTAATTTTAAGTGTCATCACTTTATTTTGTAACGAGTAAAATGTCAGAACCCATTTATACACTTTTCGAATGCACGAAAGAAGAGGAAACTGCTGTTTCCCTATCCATAATAATAATAGGCCTATATACCACCATTCGCAAAAGTTGGTGTTGGCTCGCATGCTCTTCAGATAAAAATGCACTGTGGATATCTGTTTTTCCTTTTGTGTTATGTTAGAAACGCGGAAATCGTGGTTTGATACGCTGACACTTTTTTTTCTTTTCATTCATACCAAAGTATATTATAACATTATAGTAGGTCAGATACAATGAAAGGAGTGTACAGCATCACTATTTCCCCGAGCGTATCAATTATCTTAATGGTCCACCAAGTCCATACACTGACTGCAACGCTCATGCACCTAGAAAATGAAATTTCTGTTAGTTATTCTTTTTGTTTGCATTTCTCTTGCCTTGATTATTTTATGTAATGATATCTGTTTTTATTTACGAAGAAAAGCCAATATTGCATGCATCACTCTCGTAATAACTATAATATGGATATGTTTTGCCCTTCTTTGACATAATTTTAATTTATTGAGACATGGATTCCGAGAGCAAGGGCGAGGGCGAGGTTATTTGATTACCTAAAATGCGATTGTTGCTAATGCAAAGTTCGGATGTGTATGTTCCAGCGTGATATGATTCAGGTCATATAATTTCTTTCTGAACGACTGGATCGCCCTTTACCTCGAGACATTTCAGGTTACAGCACAGTAGAGAAAGGTTGTTGTTGCCTGTTTTCTGCATTTTTTTCCATGAAGGATAACTTCATGTGAAAAACATCCACTGGCTTTTCCTTCCACGTCTCCGAATACCAATGGACATGATGAAATCGAAATTGAAAACAGCCAGCAAACAAAGCCTGGCTTCGCCTGTCTATGTTACAAAGCCACTGTTTTTATGGGATTGAGGTCGCCGGAGGCTTGCCACCGGCAAACATGAATCCACTGGTAGAATTGGCGCACAGTTTTCATCAGGTGCAGCAAACCATTCTCTGTTACCTTTGCTAAAATTGATGCTGAGCAAAGGTTGAATGGTGCTGAAATCCCTGCGATGTATACCTGTCTTTCTCCATGAATGCCTAAACTGTACATCTATCTGTATGTGTGTGTGCGCGCGTGCGTAAGTGAGTGTGTTTGTGTGTGTGCGAGTGTGTTCGTTTCTCATAATCACAATCTTATTTCCTCTTCTCCAAAGAAATAAATCAATATCCCTCATCTCACCCTATATAACATGCATTGATCAGAAGGCAGTCCCCTCGTCCCAGCCGGTAAACTTCAAACAGTGTGAGAGTGGTAAAGTATATTGCATAAACTGCCTCTGGGCTTTCGCCATATTCATATTGATGAAAGGGAGGGAGATGTCGTACCCGCCCCCTGGGAAGAATTTTACTTACGTAGAATTCAAAGACATACAAGCTTTCGCCAATTTTCGTCAGTAAGATGTTTTTTTTTTTTTCAAACACCATGTCACAAATACACCTGGTTTTCACTAAGATCTGTTTCATTACTGCCGTCAAACTTTATTCGGCATCTGCGAGATAATAGAGATAAGGTACGCTTTGTTTCTAATCACACATCCATGTCCATCACTGCTGAATTCTACACTTCATGATGAAGTTCATGGCATTATAAAAGAGTACCAACAAAAATAGTCCAGGCTGATTAATGAAAAAGCCAGGGACGGTGATTAAAGCATCCCAGCGAAAGACTGGCTAAAGAGCGTTCAGAGTATGCAAAGACCAATGACAGAGTGATGCAAACAAAACATGAAACCAAGGAGGTATGAAACTAAGTAATAAAGGCATCGCTTTCACAAACAGACGACACTCCGGTGCCAAACTTAGCTTTCTAGAGCGAGAGCAAAACAGCTCCAGCAAACTTCGCAAACGTCGGAGGTTCCCTTGTTTGCCAAACAGCATGTTGTCTGGCGCGTTGATTGGGTAAACATCCTGTTTGTCTTACTGGTACTCATTTCCAGAAAGGCATCACTCTCATCATTTCCCCTCTCTACAAAGACGTGGAGCTACAGATCACGATCCAGTATCCCTGTCTTGTGACCTTGTCTAGTCCTGTAGGAGAGGTACTGTCAAATCTTTTGTTCTGTCAAATGTATGTGTATATCTTGGTCTGGTTCTTTGTCAGCATTTCTTTCGAGTCGATATAAAGAGAATACGATGAGAGACAACATCTGGAATAGACTGGAGAGACATTAGGGCGGTGAGTTGGCTCAGTCGGTAGCGCGTCTGCCTCACGATCCTAAGGGCCCGAGTTCGAACCCGAGTCTGGACTGAGCAATGTTGTGTGTAAGCATACCGTCCCCTCTAGCAAGAGTCAAAACACTCTGTCCCTCGGATAGGACATAAAATGGAGGTCCCCTGTATGAGAGAGTAACAACTCATGTACGTAAAAGATCCCGCTTCATTCATTCATTCATCGCAAAGAGCAGGGTGTTTAACCCGGTGAAGTGGTCCCACCTCACATCCAACTGGACCCCATGGAAGACCAGCTTAACGTAGCTGAATATGGGCTATCCAGCCATCTTCTCAGATGGAGAAAAAAACACATTACAAATACCTCAGCACTGACTGACACACTACCGCAACCACAGGTTAAGGTGGCACCCTGAGCAAGATTGTCTCGTGATACTGTCCGGAGTTACGAGCAAAGGTTTTAGAGAAAACAAAATAATGATATCACTAAAAATTGATGATGATGATGATGATGATGATGATGATGGTGATGGTGATGATGATGATGATGGTGATGATGATGATGATGATGATTACACACAATTATGATAATAACATAATCCCCGACCTGTGTTAATACCCCCAAGAATTATTAGGTACCCATATACACTTGGGTCAGGAAAGACGTTGTGGCTAAACATCTCGTACAAGGATGAGCACAACAGGCGAAATTAAAACCCATGCAGAATCCCTTGTCAAACATCAAGGGTCTAATCCTTTGCAACATGGCCGGTGCTGCAACGTCGTAAGAAGAAAATGATTTCCATCCTCGCTGCCTTCCTACCAAGTAGTACTTACCTCTCGTTTCTACTCGTCAAGCCCCCTCTCATCGAGTCAGCCCTACGAGCCAGCTAATTCTTTTTTTCCCCCGACACTTCTTAATTCCATTACTGCGCTGGTTTCCGCACCTGTCGCATACTACCCTAACCCATCTCACAGCTCTTCGAGTCCCATCAACTATTAAAAGTAGGATCAGACTTCTTCATGTGTTTCACATCACCTCCTTTGTGTGTCTGTGCGCCAGACGTAGCCGCTTGGCTGACTTTGGTCATAGAGGGTGGGTTTTTTGCCATTTTAAGGCTTTTCATTACTCCCTCCAGGAAGCATCAGCGTCATAGTAAAATTTCAAACAAACAACCGAACATCATACTCAAAATATAGTTCCAGATTTCTGCTTCTGACTGCAGTCAATAATAAATCCACTCTACACCAGCCGATGGAACACGAGCTGACGAATACTATTTTGTGTTATCCTAATACACTACATCATGCTTTAAAATGCAACTTTTCGAAATAACCTACAGTTATAGAGGTCATAGTTGTCCCTTGAATATCCAGTATAACAGTTATCATAAGCGGAAATATCATTTTTTTGCAACATAATGACATGTACGTACACACCAATATACACACTCACATACACACACACACACACACAAACAATACTTGACAGTTTCACCTTTACACAGTCACCATCTCTAAGATAACCACAAAAAAGAACTAATGCATCAGTCTTTGTCGTTCACAATATTCATCTCTATGCCAAGCGTAACATATTGCGATTCATGAGACGTTTCTGCCCCGCGTGTCCGTGGATGTTGAAGAAGGGGCGAGCGGTGACGTTTCGCTGCAGTGCGGTTTATCAGGTAACATCCTTGAAGTAAGCATCACTGAGTTTCCTGGAATCGAGATGTCTCGCCACCAGCGTCGCGGTGAGTTTGTTACCATACGACCCTCCCTTCGAGGGAAGGTGGAGGACTTTCTTTTTTTGTGGTTAAAGGAATCGTTTCTGTATCAAAATGGGGAAAAATCAACGCTTGTAACAGGCCGTATGTAAACGATATTCTAGACCCATCACGTTGGCCAGTTAAAGTCGCAAGCAATAAAACTGAAGAAATCGTTCTGTATTATTGAAATGATTCGGCACCTCCCCTCCCCCCCCCCACACACACACACAGAGCAGCAGCAACAAAGTTGATGTGTTGATATCTGTTTGAAAATGTGATGTTTGTTATCGGAATAATCTTTAAATTCCAATAATATTTTGAAATCTTAAACGTTTGCGTTTATGTTAAAATGATGTTTTAATTGATAGAATTAATCAGAAAAAGCCTACGGGGCAAATATACCAGGCTTCGTAGCAACCTGTCGCATATATTGCACACAACATTTCGGCCTTCCTGACGTTGTGCAAAAGTGCTATGGACTTACTGTTGTCTCAGAATTAAGCAGCTCATAACATGTGCTGCATTCAACAATTGCAGTGTCCAGGGTTGGGCAACAACTGCACGGCTGCGAGTTTCGGTTGTTACTCTAGTACTTGCAATAAACATTGTTCTAGCTTGAAATAGTTATGAATCTTTTGATGATTTGTCATGAGACCCAAACCAAGCAATGCATGTTAAAATTACATGCTAGGAAGGTATTGTCACTTCAGGTACTCGTTTTGTTGCTATCTTACAATCTACTCTAGATAACTGTGCATTTATTTCCTGAGAACGTTAATCAAGTGAAGACAAAAACATCAGTTCTTAGATTATTCAAATCAATAATAACATGAACAGAAAAATATCGATTTTGGTTCACGAAGTGAAAACTGGACAAACATAGGGCATATACGTACATTCACACAAAGGCAAGGCGTTCGCATATTATGTAGATTGAGTTCCCTTTCTTCAGTTTTTATTCTCAATGTAGGGTGTCTTTCATTATTGGAAAATATTAAGAGAAGCAGGTGGGAGAGTTAAAGATGCCATTTTAAACCGATGCGTCTCGTGGTGTACGTTATGCGCATGTACATATCGTCACCATTTGGGTTTGCGATCTGTCTACCCATCCGTTTTATTCACGATCATTCATTTATTGAAAAAAAAAATGCGTTCAAAGAAGGTTACTGTTTGTTATTAGAAAGAGGCTTTTGAAAGTGTTATGAAGAAATATGAATCTCCTCACACGTTCTATTCAAGCTTTGGGTTTCCCGTCAGTCGTCTGTAGTGGAGACTATTGTGGTACTGAAGATTTGATATCATAGTCGATAGCCCACCTTCTTTATGATTCGGGGTTAACCAGTTGACTAAACAACCGCCTTTCTGTGAACTTTACAGGATACGCATTTAGACTATGTAATGGTTAAATTCTATCAACTATACCCGATGATTGCATCAATATCGGACTTTTCGAGGACCCGCGCCCTTTTCCCTCCTTCTCTTCCCCTTCTCTTTCCCTCTCTTCATTCTGCGAAGATACATACGGATTGATGACAGTAAAGAATTATTTATGATCAAATTGATCTCCAGGCATGATCGAAAGCTGGTCGTCTTCTCTCTAGCAGAGTAGATAAAATAATTTACATCACCATAATCTTTACATCACTATCATCTACATAGTTGAAAAGGAAGACCTAAGTATTTTGACAGATGTGTTGCATGCGTTTGTTAATCGGGTAGCATTTGGATATGGAAAAAGCTGTGTAAAAATAGGGAGGGGATCAAAATGGAAGGAAAAACAATAAAACAGTAAGAGAAAAAGAAAAACAAGGAAAGAGAGCTGAACGATCGAGCCCGTCCGGTCTCCTCCAAAATAGTCCATATAAACAGAAATACTCGCACCATGACGCCAAATAACATCTGAAGTCAAGCGTTTCACATCTCCGGTAGACAAGCCAGCGGGGAGGAAAATCCCTATAAGATTACCCAAAAAACCATGTTGGTAGGAGTATTGACTTCGACCGCTCATTTTCCTCCTCCACAAATGATAAGGACCAATTACCCACATCCGCGTGCGCATCCCGCCCTCCCCTCCTTACCTGGTGTATTACATTCAGGAATGATCAGAGCAGAAAAGCGTTCCAGCGAGCGAAGAGCACTTGTTTCCGGGGCCCGCTCTTCTACGTCTTGAGGAGCCCCCTTGAAGAGAGGAGGGGGTGACCCGTAATCACTTTCTTTACGATCCTCTTCAAGAAGTCTCATCATCAATCACCGGAGAGAGATCAAATAATATCTCTGCTACGTCGAAATAAGCGAAGGGCAAAGTCGTCTGTATGCTACATCTGGCTGGTACTAATTGTCTGCGCAAGATTTGGGATTTCCTTCTTGCAAACGACAGGCTCTCTTTCAAGAGCATTAACATGTAGACTGCTGATGAGACAAAACATCTCTTGCTGAATGAAAATGCAGCACGGATTTTTTTAAACAGAAGTCATTGATACTCTGCCTATTTTGAGGATGTTAATTTTTTTTTTTAATTTTTACAGTCTCAGCCAGAAATAACCACACAAAGTGATGGGATCAATATCGTGATTGCGGCAATTTTGGATGCATTCAAAAAATAATTTACAAAAGTAAACCGAGATAATTTTGTTTGTTTAGTTTTATCCCCTGGACAATCAAATGAATTTCAAGTAGGTGCCTTGAGTGTCTTTGCGTATGAGGAGGAGGGAGGGGTGGGTAGGGGAGGAGGAGGATGGGGTGGGTAGGGAAGGAGGAGGAGGGGTTGGATAGGGGAGAAGGAGGAGGAGGAGGAGGAGGGGTGGATAGGGGAGGAGGAGGAGGGGGTGGATAGGGGAGGAGGAGGAGGGGGTGGATAGGGGAGGAGGAGGAGGATGGGGTAGGTAGGGGAGGAGGAGGATGGGGTGGGTAGGGGAGGGGGAGGAGGGGTGGATAGGGGAGGAGGAGGAGGAGGAGGGGGTGGATAGGGGAGGAGGAGGGGGTGGATAGGGGAGGAGGAGGAGGAGGAGGAGGAGGGGTGGATAGGGGAGGAGGAGGAGGGGGTGGATAGGGGAGGAGGAGGAGGAGGAGGAGGAGGAGGGGTGGATAGGGGAGGAGGAGGAGGATGGGGTAGGTAGGGGGAGGAGGAGGATGGGGTGGTATAGGGGAGGAGGGGGAGGAGGATGGGGTGGGTAGGGGAGAAGGAGGAGGATGATGGGAGAGGCTTAGGTCTATCACAAAAGTGAGATGAGGGAGACAGTGAGTGGATGAATGAAATATTACCCAATGGCACGGTTGTTTACTTGTCACCACACACACTCGCAATTATATACAGACATACGCACACATACGTTGCACTGAGCATTTACTAGAATCTGCGGGAAGAAAGATTGATTATTTTGTCCTGCATGGACAAATTACCTCTAGGGGTCAGAGCTCATCAGAGAAAAATATTATATATATATATATATATATATATATATATATATATATATATATATATATATATATATAGATATATATATATATATATATATATATATATATATATATATATATATATATATGTGTGTGTGTGTGTGTGTGTGTGTGTGCGTGTGATTGTGTGTGTGTGTTTATAACCTTTCGGGCATGCAAGAAAATCTCTTCTTTCATCATCCTATCGGTTCTGTCCTCTTTGAAAGGGAACATAACCGAGATAAAGTTGAGCAGTGACCGAAAATATCGGAGAGCTCCATGTCCTCGACAGGGTTCCTGTTGAAAGCCCTTTGTGTTCACTCATGTCACTATAGACTATTGTGAGGATCAAAGGCGGAATATCGTGTGAATTTGAGTTTTGACAATATTTCGTCACCATGAAATGCACTGGATCCATCCATCCAATAAATATTTGCGACCTTACACCACCCACATGGTGGAAATGCAACAAAGAATAATTAAGTTGAGGGAATAATCACCTTTCATGGCTAATATCTGAGAGATTGAGGAGTAAAATCCAGAATATTCGCACTGTCTTGTGGACGAAAAGATTTTTTTTTTTTTTTGGGCCTATTATACACAATCATGGAAAGGTTCACACGTTGTTGGGCGCTTTTTGATTGAATCCATGGGAAAAATATAGAAATTTCAACCCACAAAAAAAGGGACACACAAACAAACTACAAACACAAAGTACAAATAAGCCCAATAAGGCATTAAATTGTTAAAAGGAGCGGAAATCTCAGCCGCAATGTAACAATCAAATATTTAGAAGGTCAACATTAGATTATGAAATGCAAATATTGCCCTGATTATAGTATGCGACACCGACCGAGATATTATGTTTCTTGGATAAGGGAATTAATAAAAAAATCCACATCATATTGTGCTAAATCGCTAATCGGATTTGTGGAGATCCATCCATAGAGATACTACCCAAGTGAGCCACGATATAATACGTTTCAATCTACTGGGCTGTTATGAAAGAAATGATAAAGAAAAATGGCACCATCATGTATGCTAAATGCCATCCTTGCCTCAATCAAAAGAAGAAAAATAAACTCGGTCCATTTTCTTCGTGTAAGCCGAATGTAACAGCCGAAGTACATAGTATACAGTAGTGTAAATATTGAATTAACATGAATATAATAGTTTGTCATATGGAATGATATTGATATGTCTTATTTGAAAATTTCGATGATTTCCTGCCTCTACCACCGTCACAACACACACACACGCGTAAACCCAGACTCGGTTGAGCCACACACGGTTATACACAAGAGAGAAAAGTTCATTAGCACATACATTCAATAAACACACACACCATCAGGTTTCAGTGGTCCGTACTTACATGTGTGAAGTTATCATGTCGAAATGATAAGTGCACTCCACTCGGTTTGTTCGATAGATCAACCAACTGGTAGTTCAAGTTTACATTTATAAACATATCATTTCAGAACCACAGGTGGAACCATCGGTCCAGACGGATGTTACCTAAACTGTTCAGTCTCAAACATCGGAAGACCTTTGGCTATGTCTTCCATTGGTATGTCATCTTCATGCTCTCACGTCTCTGCAGTAAAACGAAGTCAGCCCAAGATCGCATCACGAACACTTAACTGAATTACTGGTAACACTGCCCCTTAATGGCTTGTACGTAGAATGGTCAGGGTCGAATACACAGTACAAAACTATAATTTCTTTCTTATCCGCACAATATTCAGCGCAAAAGCAGACCTACTTTTTGGAACATCGTTCTCAGGGACACGCTCGAATGATGGTGATTTTTTTGAAACAATACTTGGCTGCATGGCTGCACATCTCCATTCTCTTCATCCAGGCACCACATGCTATGTCTGTCGAGGTTTGAGTTAGAAACCACTGTTTTCTAACATCACACACTGTATCGAGGCATATCTCTCTCTGTCTTTCCCTCTTCTCTTTCTCTCTC
Source organism: Diadema setosum (assembly GCF_964275005.1). Lineage (NCBI taxonomy): Eukaryota > Metazoa > Echinodermata > Echinoidea > Diadematoida > Diadematidae > Diadema > Diadema setosum. The sequence continues at coordinate 27,560,108 of NC_092688.1, read as the reverse complement.
TCTCTCTCTCTCTTTAGGTAAATCAAGTAAGCAAACAAGGAAGTCAAACATGCACAGTTTCGAATTCTCTCTTAGTCAACATTAGCCCGTAATACATAAACGCGTGACGAAGAGCCGCATAAAAGCAAGAACGAACTTCACATGAAGATATTTTCGGAACGAAGCAAATACAACATTTCACTACTGGTTATCAGGGACCGTGTACGAAGCCGGCATGACTACTGTGAATTACTTGCTTAGAAATATGCATCAATATTTGTTCAATCGCTCTTTAGTGTATGCTTAACCAGACTTCAAACACAGTAAATAGTTCAATCTCAGTAATGACGTTTCTACGCGAGAAAGGTCATAAGAACCGATGAAGAGTGAACAGGAAATCTGATTTTTTTTAAACTATGCTAGTATCGTACAGAACCAAGGCTACTCAATACAGGAAGAGCTGGCTCTGGGTATGCTAATATTCTATTCGCTACCAGGGTTATGACAATCAAAGTGCCTCCCTTATACGGTAACATAACGCATTTGTATCTTCAATCATATTGACGTTTAAAATAAGGCAGGTACCTTGTGAGACATATACAAAAACCTCTCATTTGATGTCAAGCTATAGCCACAAAGGTTCTGTTCGGTGTTGTGAGCATTGATTTTAGGCCAGCCGTTCTGACCGGTCCACGGTAGGCTCTGACCACACCCTTAAATTGAAGCACTTGCATTGTGCAATGATAGAGTATATACTCGGTACCGATCGGAGATACTGTACGGGGAAACGAGTGGCGAACTGTATTATCTCCATAACCGCATGCAAATACTCTACACGGTGACCACTTTCAGCTGGAGTAACTGAATGTTTCTTTCAGCTGACTTCTCAGCAAAGAACTTAATGGCATATTCACTTATATACAGAATGGACAGAAAATATCACTAGACATTAAAATGTAACGCAACGTATTGAATTGTCTGTATCTTAATATCTTCTTTCCTTTCCTTTACATGTCACCGTTTTGCGCACTGAGTTAAAATAAATAAACACAATTATTTCATTGTTCTGGCGCAGAATACTACCTTATTCCCCATATATACAATTACTAGGTGTGTGTGTTTATCCTCCCCCTTTACCATGATATACATAATGTGTATATACCATTATGGTATACTGATATAACTTATATGAATACGAGCATATAAGAAGAGGAAAGCGCAAAGGAATATAGTGCGTGTGATTACCCGAGGTAAATTTTTCCGTCTAACTTACCCTCAGAGTTGTTTTTTCTTTTCAGTTTTACCTACCTAGAGATTTATAAATCTTCACTCTCGACAAAACAAAACAAAACACACACACAAAAAAAAGCCAGACGCCTCATTTGTCGGCTAATCCGCTGTGAAGGCAGGCAAGGGTGATACTAACACTCCTGAGTAGAGCGCGAAAAAAAAAAAAAAAGATACCACTGCCTGAATGGCGACAGGATTATAACGTGTAGCAGAGGTTGAAAAATAACTGCCTTACGCAGGTAGGAGTGTCTTATTGGAACCGATATACATCGCAACGGCGAATCCATAACGCACAATCTTCTCTTCATAACGCAAACTTTCATGTGAGTCATTTTACCGATCGACGGTAATAATCAACGGTGTGAAAACTCTCTTATATACCGTGGTATGCGCGTGATTATGAGAGCTCCATGCGCCACAACTTCTCCAAATTTGCTTAAGTAACAAAAATTCGCGTGTTTCTCTTCAACCTTCATACGCATAAGACAAAGAGACGATATATGCATACAATGCGGATTTTTCCCTCGCCATGTCTTTGTTAGTCACATTGAATATCACAGAAACATGCAGGTTATGCTGAGTCGAGAGGAAGGTGTATTCCAATGTCTTTTGTTAAACATTTCAGTACTTTTGCAATGATTGACAGACGAGGTCATCTCAAGAATATTGGTTTGGAAGGATTTTTTGTGGGCGTTCCCAAGTAATCTGAAGAAAAATAGAAGAAAAAAAATCGTTAAAGATATATGGAATGTTTCTAGATATTCGTTTCACCGCAAAAGTGATGTTGAGGGTATCATAAATCAACACAAATCAACATGAATTTGGATTTCAGGGCCCCTTTAAACTCGATGGCGGTCTCAGGACGTGCTCGGGAGAAAAAAAAAAATGACAAGGTATGGAGAGAAGACATCGCGGTGACACCCTGCTGTCAACATCCAGTTGGCACTTTCCTGACCCAGTTCAGTCAAACTCAGATTTAAAGTGAAAGTATTCCGACAAGATATTAACAAATCTTTACAGTACAAAGTCAAGATCATTGTCCAGGGAAACCGGTAACGAAAAGTTATTCATAGTTATGGGATGGGAAAAAAATGAAGGAAGACAAAGTTACGTTCATGAAAATGTTTGTTGGATTGTGACTTGTCTAAGATGAACGCTGATGGAATTTTAATAAAAGATTTCATCCCTCTATAACCCTTCACATTCCTTTAACATAATTTGTCGATTCTTAAACATTGCTGCGTTCAGCCAGAAATCAAAACTTAAGTGATAAGTTTTTCCCGGGACTGAAAATAAACACTTCATAATGTATATGGTAAGATCACAAACACGATATAGTCCAGATATTGATTTTATAACCAAATAAAATGACAAAACGTAAGAAGTCGAAATCATGTCTTGATGTCAGTCAACATTCGTCGGCAAGTATGTAAGGTTTAAAGGGCTTTTTAGTTTACCGATTAAATCACCGAAAGAATGTCATGTAAATAAATCATGAAGTGAAAACTATATGAATATCACACATTTTATTACCTACTAAAAAGGTGGATACAGCTATAAATGTACATCAAATATGTATGCAACAAAGAGTTAATCGGTGTCATCACTTAATTAATTTGTACGAATCGGAATGGTGTCAACTTTGACCTTCCGATGAAATGCGTATACAGATGTATAAATTAGGTGTAAAGAAAACGTGGGTTCATGGGCGGACAGCGGATGATGGATACACTTCGATTAGTCCAGGCATCTCCGAGCAGCTCGTCCCAGCTGTGGTCACACAGCGGTTCAGATGGAGTTGTCACTCATGCTGCGGCACGCCAATATCTTGACCGTTAGTGTCGATCGGATTCTAGTGTTATAAAACATATTGCCTCCATAGCACTATCAGTATCAAGTAGCCTTGAGTGCCAGTCTAAAAAAATACTATGAATTGAAAACTCGTAAACTGTTGCTAACCGGTGGTTAAGGATTGTTCTTTTATTGAGAATGGACGAATAAGCTTGGTGACTTCTTAAAATATCAAAATACTTGGAATGCGTCATGTGCATAAGATTGGACCAATCACGACATTCGAGCGAGCCAGTCTTTACCACATGTATTGACGTTAAGCACCATTGGTGTTACCAAGAATTGTGTTTGTCACCAAATTGGGCGGGGTATTAAAGTAAAAAAAAAAACAACGACTAACAACGCCAAGACCACAGATTGCCTCTAAAATTTCAGTTCGTCACTGCCAACGCCTTAATTATCGTATAAAAGGGTACCCGCCTATGAGAGAGAGAGAGAGAGTGAGAGAAGAAGAAAACCACCCCTGTGTCATTCTGCCTATAAAAAAAAAAAATCCTGATGTCAATATTAATTCTTATTTAAGTGACATTCGGTTCATTTGTTGTTGTTGTTGTTGTTGTTGTTCTTCTTCTTCTTCTTCTTCTTCTTCTTCTTCTTCTTCTTCTTCTTCTTCTTCTTTTTAGTCCCGGGATACTGATTTGCCAATTACATTCAGCTAAGATGTGGCAGAGGAAGACAGTACAAATACCTTTCAGTGAAGGAACCCTCGGCAAAAGTCACAGCAAGTGTCTCGTCAAGTGTGTTAAAGCTCAAGATGACAGCTTAAGTGAAAAGACGATCAAGAATCTCATCGAGTCGTGTCATTAGAGAGGATCTCTCCGCTCACTCCGCTTCCCTTATTTGAGTGGGTATATAATTGTGGGGTGTATTATGCGCATCCACAGTGTCCAAGAGAACGCACCGACAGGGTACAGCATTATAAAGCATGTCGTCTGGACCACATGACACATTAGCCATTATTTTGCTCAAAATAGCCGGAGAAATTTCCATATTTTCGACGACTTGAGAAAATCCTGCTTTGAGGAGACTGTCGAAAAGGTATCAGCTGTGCCGACTGTTGCGATATAGAGAAAAGTAGTGATGTCGTACATTTTTCTGTTTCACCGCATATCTTTGAGTTGACGACAGTTTGGGGATTACCACTCCACTACCGCTGCAACTTCTTGAAATGATTAAACAATAAACATTCAAAGTAATATACAGCATTTCCTGAGCCATGAATACACAAAAACAAGCGATATATTGGAAAAAATGTCATGTGCAAAGATAGACTATGTCGCCTACGAATAATTTTAAGCATTTAATTCAAATCATTGCGAACGAATATTCATTAATCTGAAAGAACTAATAATTGTCCATTCTGAATATAGCATGACGAATACAAGATCAGAATCTTAACGCTGGCAACCTTGCCTGATCAAGTCATTCAGTCACTTTGTAATCATGCCTACACAGTATGTGTCAGTACACCATGATGAATGCTTTATTTTACGTCACTTGATAGATATTAACGTTCAAAATTTTTTTGATCTTAAGTCATGAAATGGTTGGGAAGTTTTGCAGCAGAAATCATAAATTTGTCCATACTCAACTGGTAACTAAAATTCACTGCATACTTCCTGTATTTAAGAAAGATTAAATGGAAGTGATTAAATCAATCAAATCTGGACAAAATAAAAAATGAATGTCCAAAGATTTATTAGATTTGAGAGAGGAACGGGAACAGGAGAGAAAATCAGTTATTAAGTTAGTGACTGATGGGTCAATGTGCTATAGAAGATAAAACTCCTGATCTTGGTACCAAGATCGAATCCTGCAAAGTGACTACGTCCTTGGACAAGACGATATATACCTAGAATGTTCCTCTCGTATAGGTGTAAAAATGGGCGGCTGACGATGGCAGGATGTTAATAATAACAGAATGACAGGGCCCTTACGGAGAGCAGTGATGACACTGAAGAGCCTAGCATGAATTAATTGATAAGACCAAAGTTACAATTATTTATATTATTATTATTATCATCATCAACATCATCATCATAACCTCACCACTCGTACATTTTCCATTTCTATTTCTATTATTAGGAGGTTTTTAAAATTTTTGCGGCGGAACAATGTTATACGAGCAATCAAGGTCTCCAAACATTGTAAGACATGTTTTTACTGTACTTAAAAAAATCATTATCAATGAATAGAAAAATTATATATTAAAATATACAGCACAGAATGATAGAAATATGGTTTCTCAGATTCAATGGGATAATAGGGAATGACTTGTGGAGAGGCTGATGTATACCCTGATCCATCAAGACTTAATTGTGGTAAGTCGTGCTCCTCAGAACTAATTCCCAAGCACCGCAGTGTGGGAGTTTGCCAGCCTGCCGAACAAGGAGATAATTCTTATTAGGCAACCGCCATGAGCTTGAAGCAGAAATCTTCTCTTCCGATAACAAAATATCCCTGGGGGAGACAGGATTTGTTTCAGTGTATTAAAAGCCAAAAGACTGACTGACATGACAATGTTGATCTGCGACTGAAAACTGGATAAGCTTCCTTACCTAGTTGTTGTTGAGTTGTTTGTATGTGTGTGCGTTTTCGTTTACTCTTCTAATTTGCTGGAAACAAAGTCAGAAAATTGCGTAGCATTGAAACTTGTTAAAGCTGAGAAAAATTTCTTGCAGTTAAAGAGACAATAATTACAGATCAACGATACTCTACCAGGGATGAAGACGATTTAGTGGTTTGGGTGCTAAGCACTGCATGAAATCATTTTACAATTCATTAACCATTAGTATACAATCAACTAATTTTTAACTAAATGTACGGGAGGTGCGTAATATGCACTGACGTTGCTTTATACTCTATGTCAACAGCTAATCATATAAAGATAACAAACACTTTCCGTCTTTACAACTTCAAAATGTCTCTTAACTGTGACCACAAAGAAATCTGAAAACGACTGAATATCACTTCATATCGCGGGGTACGTGGGAAATCAATTATAAAGTGGACTTATGCAAACTTCACAACAACACTGTACTATGAAATTACTTGATTGATATACAAAGCTATAGTATAAAGCATCGGTATACAGTAGAACATTAAAAACGTTACTTGTAATTCTAAACCCACCACCACTCGTCCCCAACAGGGATGGCAAGAACGGCGTAAAACGAATTATAATGTCATGTCAGACGACATAAAAGTCACAGAGAAGTCACCACCCTAAGCTCTTAAGACATGTGCCTGCTTCAGAACGCGGCACCACGGCACCTCGGCAATCAAAAATGCGGATTAATCGTAAATTACAATATCTTTCTGTCGATTCGTTTACGGCGATCTGTCGGTTCGTTTATACAATCACAGGATGAACGAATGAACATCACTGGAAGGGCGCGCGAAACTAAGCAGAAATTGTCATTAACAGAAACGTGAGCGAGAGGGGGAACATAAGTCCTTCTTATATTCGCTTGGTTGTTTATGTTATTTCGCTATTTGTTTATATCGTATAGACATATTTGGAATCATGGTTCTCAAAATCGTGTAAACATGAGGTGCTCAACTAGACCAACAGTATCGAGTGAAACCGATACGCGCATATTTCTATTTCCAAAATCACCTTGAACTTGATTCATTGGAATGATTACTGATATGATACATCACTTGGCACGTTAAGACGTGACTGGGTTGGTCGGTTGGCAGAATGCCTTTCCAGATCAGCTCTGCCTTGGAGTGGAAATCGTTCTTGATATCGACTTATTTTTACCATGGCTTCAATCACCACAATAAATTTCTTGATTACCGAAAAGCCGAGACTGATAGGAAGAAGTTATTGAGACAGCAGAAGACCATAGACTGATGCTGACCTGTCACAGCTATATTGAGGCTGAAAAGAGTCAAACAGAAAATTATTGAAGTGAAAAAAGAAAAAGTAAATAATTCATCCTTCGTTTCGGAGAATAAAGCCAAAAATCACTGTATAAGTGATGGCGTCTTTTTGTTATTCTCGAATTGGATGTAACAACGTGATAATCGACGCGCAGGGCAATGCTGCAAAGGGATTCAAATGATAAATGGCATCGCGAGCCTGTCTTGACAGTAATATACCGGTACAAACCTAATCACGTCTGTGTTAATTGCTCTACTCTACATTCTCGCAGTCTCAGGTTTACCTATCGCAATGCGTAAAGTTTGGCGCCATGGATGATACTCAGACACATAATGAGTGACTCGAAGAATTCGTATGGCAACGCGCGCTGCGATCCGCAGCGACGAAAGAAGTTTACTGGTAGCACATAACAATTATACTCAGGCATGGCATTCACGTACTGCGAACATCCTCGTCTTTCTGTCGTCTCCCTCTCAAAGTTGATGGCTCCAAGAGATATCGACTCGATACTTTTGTGACCACGGACCGTTCAATCCAACTGAATCTTAAATGGAGCTCCCCAATGGCGCAAAGGTTGACTGCTGTCGTTTGTCACTCTCCCCTTATCACTTCGGAAAGACAACCTCTATCGACGAACAGTGAGTCTTTTTCCATTATTAATAATTTTCATATACCTCGTAAGCAAATCATACTGTTGCTTGCTTTGCACTGGGTATCAAAGTAAACGCATGTCCACACATGAAAGGTCATTATATCACATAATATTTATGTGACTTCTGACTGTATAGCGCATTTTATATCTCGTGTTAGATTGCCCCATCCCATCACAAAATTCCCATTCAAGATTTATCATTTACGGTTACTAAGGACACTCTATTTCGACCGTTCACTTTTTTTAAGACTTCTATCTTTTACTCGAAGCGTTATGATCTTGCTTTTTGAAGAATATGTCAAGTCTAGATATGCTAATCTCTCACTATAAGTTAATCAATATTCCCCGAAAACATGGCGATAACGACAGTGCGGTTAACAGGGTTAAACAACATCTAATGATGCTGGCTTGCTGTATCAGCTGATTAAGTCAAAAAGACAATGGTGTGTCAACAACGTCTCTACTCTCTTATGCACTGATTTATTGTGTGTGTTTGTGTGTGTGTTACTGTTTGCTGCTTCAAATTCCTGCAAAAAAAAAAAAGCAGTCACAAGATAAAACAAGATTGAGAAATATGTTGAGGTGTGATATAATTCAGGGAGTATTCACATACTACCTACAGGGTGCCAGTACAAACTCTTGAAAAACTCTTATTCCGTAAACCTTACATTATAGAACAAAAAAAACCTAAAAAACAACAACAAACAAACACAAAGATACAACATTGCACATACGCAAAAACAAACATAACCTCTCAAAAAAAAAACAACAACAACATAGGAGTCCGTACTACATGTACATAATTATTACATATCAAGACTCTTTGTATTCGTGAAGGTGACATACGTAATGATATCATATTCTTGAGTCATTGTGGACTCTACGCTAGAGAGTAGGAATGCCTAAGTTTGCAAACAAACGAAGGAATCAAAAAGGTTGAAAAGGGTGTGAAGTACGGATAAAAATAGGATAAAAAAGTGAGAGCGAGGAATGCAATGAACAAGAAGACAGAGAGAGAAGATTGAAGCAGAATTCAAATTGCACCTTAAGAGATTCTGAAACAGCATGAAGAGAGGCAGAGATAGAGAAGTTTCTTGTTGAAATCCGAAAAAAAAAATGAATGGAAAAACTTGAGGGATGAATAGTACGAAAGAGCGGGAGATTGATGCAGAGACACAGAAGCATATTGATGAAATCCGGGAAAGATGGACAGATGAACTGGAGGATGAGGATGAATCAAGCGGAGAAGTGAGAGAAGGGAAGGGGAAGGTTTATTTCACATCATCATCTCACCCGTGAGCTTTCCTCTTAGCCATTCACACGTCACCTCTCCTTACTAAGTCCATCCTCGTACGGCCCCCACTACTCCGAGATCTTCCCCTGTCTACTCCCGATATGTATCCGCGGTGTTGCCAATACAACAAGCCAGCATCCTCGGGAGATCTAGGGGATAACTCTGTTTGGTGATAGCCATCTAGAGGTTGGTGGGGTTTATTGACGAACTCATCAAGTCGAGATATCCAATGACGGTTTGCGAGATGCATGGGGAAACTAATGAATTTTCCCCCGGTGGATGTTACACCCAAGCTTTCCTTAGAGGTCTGCAAGGAGCATACCCACAATGTGGCAAGCCGTCTGAAGCAACTATTTGATGAAAGTATTCCAACTTGGCTCCTCAAACCAGACTATCAATTTCAACGGTGCATTCACCATTCCATGATAATTAGGTCCTCATGATACTTCGATGAAAGAAGTCTATTCGCTTTATCAAAAAATAACGAGCGGGCTGGAATTCAAGCGAAGCACTTGAACATTTGATTTTCAGAACGATCGGCTTTGACTTTGTGCAGTTTGCGTTTTTCATATCAACGGTCGAAAGGACTCAAATGTCAACACATTGCCAGTAATCGATCATGTCATTTGATGCGTAGCAGTGACAAAAGTCAGGACTAAAAAAAAAAACAAAAAAACAAAAAAAAAAAAAACACACCTAAAACAATGATGACGGTTGGAAGGGCATTCTACACATGACTGCCAAAAAGTGTGGCCACCTTGTGCTACGATCAGGACTAATGAAGCACAGCTCGCCACACTGCCATGACTGGACTATTCATGCATTCAGTCATGAATAAAGAACAGCAGGATTGATTGCCAGAGCATATCAGTTGCTCAGCACCAAAGGTTAAAGAAAAAGACAACCAAAACCTCAAGACGGAGACAGCTGATGAGTAGACACACTCACACATTCTTTTTTTTAAGTATGTTATATACTATATACAAAGATCGTGCCACGCGTAACAAATTTGATTGCAATTCAATCCGTGCGAACTGATGATTATAAATTGAAGTCATCCGCAGTGACGCAATGCAGTCGGATTTGTGTCCCTGAGAGTCTGGCGGATAAGGGAAACAGGAATGGATACTGTGATTGGCTCCGTGAAGCACGTGACCTTAGCTTACAGTGTCTAGGCTTTTTTTAATGAATGATGTAGAGTAACATCTTTCGTGATATCATTTTTTTTTTGTCACGCCAGCTTACATTTTGGCTGGACGTCTGCGTTTTGTTAGAGACTAGATCACCGGCGTCATGGTTCCTTACTCATCCCGAATTGTGTTTAGCGTTTTCCCGATGTAACTATACTCTTCATCCTTTTCTTGTCATGGTCCAAGACGTCTTCATTTCGATTGCCTTGTCACGACATGGTGTTGATGAAATTACTGTGATCGTGACTGATACTGTCCTGTGTATTTGTTTCTTTATTAACAATGAAATATTAGTCATTGTATTCTCATTCGCCATTCAGAAGGCTATTTGATTTTGAAGTGCATATCAAAACATAGATTCAATTTAGATGAGCTAAATATTGTACTGTCTTTCCAAATGTGCATGTATTATCTTTATAAATATTAATCTCAAAACAAGGAAAAGAGAAAGAGATGTCTCGCCTGCATGTCTCAATTTGTATATGGTTTGGAAACTTGAAACAACTTCAAAGCAGGAGAATGTCAAAAAGATTTGAAGAAGCTGAAGAAGCTGACCTTTTGACCTTTAACATTATCCGACCTGACCCATATTCAAACTTGATTGTCATCCGAATGGGTAATGTACATATGGTACCTATTTCATGGTCATAGCTCAAAGCTGTCGAATGTAAGTGAGAGTACATCATAACATTGTGAGCATAGTGTTGTTCAATGTGAGTTCAGTGACCTCTTGACCTTTGAACTTGTCAGACTTCACCCATATTCAAACTTAACCATCATTTTTAGGTGATGTACCTGTGGTGTGAGTTTGGTGGTAATAGCTCAAAGCTGCTGTGGAAAGTCATTGAGAATACACCAGGTGTCGCGGCGACGCCCCAGCACCCGACGACGACGACAACGACGACGACGTCGACGGAACAGTAACGGCTCTGTCTCGCTTCCGCTACTCAGGCGAGACAAAAACTACTGTGCAATGTGACATTTGTTAAAGTTACTTTATCCACTCTTAGAATTAGGCTTTCATGCGATGTTGAACTGACACAAACTAATTTATTTTACTCGTACACAATCGTTGCAATTTTACGTTTGAAGTGTTGTTTCTTCATAGTCTTTGCACTTATTACAGAAAAATATCAAGTAAATACACAAATGAGCCTTTCAGTTATCACAACATTAAGATTTGATTTTCATCCTCTCTCTCTCCACGCAGAACTATGGAAATTGCAATTTTTATGGGCTGCGAAATTTTCCTTCTGTACACAATCTTGACATTGTAGTAGGTCCCAGAATTTGCCAAGCACTCCATTTGGCATCGTTTGTCGAAATCAAATAGTTATTTCTAAATTCTGCTAGTTAAAAGCATACATTACCAACAAGTTACACAACACTATGAAAATACCATCTCCCCCTCCTCCGCCATGTCTCTCGTTCTTCTGTCCTTCCCCCCCCCCCTTTCTCTTTCTTTTAACCTTTTCAGGACCACTTTGAGATACGTGTTGTACTAGTTATGCATCTTACACGCTTAAAGGGGCGTTCCAGACGATTTTCATAATTTCACATCATGTGGTACATAAATCAACAGCTCCATTTTATAGACTTGTGGAACTTATTGTGGCCCTTGAGCAGAGAAATCAATAATCTGAAAATCTTGAACAAATTACACTGAACAGTGTTGATGACATAGAGTCTCACATATTTCAGAAATGTAGCAGTGTAATTCCATTACAATACTGCTTGCTTTTAAAAAGTTCACCTGTTTAGAATCTACATGCATGCCTTCTTCTTTTGTTCTGCTTCCTTGAGCCCCAACTCATGCATTCTTATGGTGAGGCTGCCATGTCATCATCCTTATTCATTGCAATTTGTTATAAATTTTGAAAACAATATCATTCCTCATCCCAGTCACTATAAATTCTGAGACTCTGTACTCATATAAGGTATTGATAGTTGTTGAAATGTAAAAGTCTGAAAATCTTCCGGTGCCAGTGGCACAAACAGACATAATCGCTTTTTATATTTACATGATTATATTCATAATATGAGCACACGCATATACCGTCTCATCTCACACTTCTCTATTTCCTGTCATATGCTTCCTCTTTGGCTCTCACATTTCTAGCCATTATGTCTCAAAATTTCTATCACCTCATCATGTTATTCTCTACTGCCTCCCGGCACACCTCATTTTTCTAATTTCATTAATTTCAGCAGGTATCCACTCGATATTCCAATTATGTACAATGCGCAGCCGGAAGACCGAAATACTCGGATAACTCGGGAAAATGGGAAACAGCCAATAGTTTACGTTGACAACGAATGAAAAGAGAACGTCGCAAAAAAAAAAAACAAAAACAAAAACAAAACAAACAAACTCTATAAATCTGTGCAATCAATGAACATGAAAATGACTGTGAAGGTTTCTCAACTGCTGATATATTTGAATGAAAAGCAATAGACTGAAAAAAAAGCAAGGATGATCATCACAAAACGAAAGAACCGAAAACCCCACGAAGTACAGATTCTAGGTAAATAGTGTTATTAACTGGTATTGGGTTAAATACATAAACCGACATATCTGAGTCTCCGTGATGAGACGGTGGAAATTTTTCCTCGCCAATCGGTCGTTGTGGTTTATCAATCATGATAAGTATTTTATGGAGGTTAGCATTTGTAGCTTTTCAATTTCAATTTCAATTTCAATTCATGCTTTATTTCATTTTTCGAAAAGAACATAAACATTTCACTTTCTTTGGTAACAGAGAATAAGGTTGCATAGTCAAAACAAAGTAAATTGAGAAAAATATAATCGAGGAACCTTGGAATAAGAAATACGTTGTAATGAAAATTGACCGAAGTGATAAAGACGACATAATACGTAAGACATCGAAAATTTGAGGGACCCACTAAAAAGACAATGCTTGTAGAATGTGGGCCCCTCAAGTACAGAATGTCAATAGAAATTGAACTGGTGCAAAAAGGGGAAGAAAGACTGGGAATAAAGTAAAAAAGAAAAAAGTCTGGAAGCCCACTAGGAGAGCATGGACCGTATTTGTTGGCAGACTGACATAAAGCTACATATGTGCTCCATCAACAAGACGCAAAACTATTTACTTAATGGAGTACAAACAACACTTCAGTAACATTTAATTACTGCAACCTGAACTCCTTGAAGAAATTTTCCATTGTTTTATTTATTCCAAAATCTGCCATGGCATCTTTAACTAGTCAGCGAGAGACGTGAATCATACACATAGATTTCCCTAACACCGTGAATACTGCTTGAAAAATCTTGCAAAGCCACCTTCAATTCTCAGAAAATGTGTTTTAAGACGAATATGACTGAAATACAAGCATTACAAGCCAGTATACATCACCTGTGCCAACAGTGGATAGATATGGTTATTGTTTTTAAGCATTTTACCTAATGGCAAAGTGTTGATCCATTTCGCTTCCCCAGCATTGATTAGAATCAAAAATTAAAATCAGCCGAAGATGTTACTTATGAACTCTGATCATAAATTGATTTTTGTGAATTGAAGACAAAACGTTACTTTATCAAAAATTGTGTATTACTAAATGAAGATAGAAAAAGAGTGCCTCACTTTTTCGACAGACGACCGAGCACGGCTTTGTGAATTTTGAAATTCACGGAGGAATCATTTCATTTTATACGTGTGTGTGTGTGTGTGTGTGTGTGTGTGTGTGTGTGTGTATGTGTGTGTGTGTGTGTGTTAAATGTATTGCGGCAGCCATACAACTCACTCCTCCCCCACAGGAGTCATTTGTTCGTTCTCATCTATCGATCGACGCTTGACAGCGGGTCACCTAGAGGGAAAGGTCGCCATTTTTAATTCACATCAGATTTTTTAAATTTTCCGAGACCTATATTCAACTTATTCAAATTCATGAATTTCTTCCGTCGAGATGTTTTCATTGCAACTGATTGACAAATTGCCCTACATCGACGTAAATAAGCACTGAATTGATCAGTGTTTTAGTAGTAGCCATGATAAAAAAATCATGGGCGTACATACTCGAGCAGGATTCGAACCTACGACCTCCTGATCACCGGACAGGCGCCATCTCCACTAGACCACCGAGCTTTCGCCCGACAGCAAGTGATGGTTCTAATCCTTATAGCATGCAGCGGGTACTGCTTTGTTATTCAAATTCATGAATTTCTTCCGTCGAGATGTTTTCATTGCAACTGATTGACAAATTGCCCTACATCGACGTAAATAAGCACTGAATTGATCAGTGTTTTAGTAGTAGCCATGATAAAAAAATCATGGGCGTACATACTCGAGCAGGATTCGAACCTACGACCTCCTGATCACCGGACAGGCGCCATCTCCACTAGACCACCGAGCTTTCGCCCGACAGCAAGTGATGGTTCTAATCCTTATAGCATGCAGCGGGTACTGCTTTGTTATTCAAATTCATGAATTTCTTCCGTCGAGATGTTTTCATTGCAACTGATTGACAAATTGCCCTACATCGACGTAAATAAGCACTGAATTGATCATTGAGTATGTACGCCCATGATTTTTTTATCATGGCTACTACTAAAACACTGATCAATTCAGTGCTTATTTACGTCGATGTAGGGCAATTTGTCAATCAGTTGCAATGAAAACATCTCGACGGAAGAAATTCATGAATTTGAATAACAAAGCAGTACCCGCTGCATGCTATAAGGATTAGAACCATCACTTGCTGTCGGGCGAAAGCTCGGTGGTCTAGTGGAGATGGCGCCTGTCCGGTGATCAGGAGGTCGTAGGTTCGAATCCTGCTCGAGTATGTACGCCCATGATTTTTTTATCATGGCTACTACTAAAACACTGATCAATTCAGTGCTTATTTACGTCGATGTAGGGCAATTTGTCAATCAGTTGCAATGAAAACATCTCGACGGAAGAAATTCATGAATTTGAATAACAAAGCAGTACCCGCTGCATGCTATAAGGATTAGAACCATCACTTGCTGTCGGGCGAAAGCTCGGTGGTCTAGTGGAGATGGCGCCTGTCCGGTGATCAGGAGGTCGTAGGTTCGAATCCTGCTCGAGTATGTACGCCCATGATTTTTTTATCATGGCTACTACTAAAACACTGATCAATTCAGTGCTTATTTACGTCGATGTAGGGCAATTTGTCAATCAGTTGCAATGAAAACATCTCGACGGAAGAAATTCATGAATTTGAATAACAAAGCAGTACCCGCTGCATGCTATAAGGATTAGAACCATCACTTGCTGTCGGGCGAAAGCTCGGTGGTCTAGTGGAGATGGCGCCTGTCCGGTGATCAGGAGGTCGTAGGTTCGAATCCTGCTCGAGTATGTACGCCCATGATTTTTTTATCATGGCTACTACTAAAACACTGATCAATTCAGTGCTTATTTACGTCGATGTAGGGCAATTTGTCAATCAGTTGCAATGAAAACATCTCGACGGAAGAAATTCATGAATTTGAATAACAAAGCAGTACCCGCTGCATGCTATAAGGATTAGAACCATCACTTGCTGTCGGGCGAAAGCTCGGTGGTCTAGTGGAGATGGCGCCTGTCCGGTGATCAGGAGGTCGTAGGTTCGAATCCTGCTCGAGTATGTACGCCCATGATTTTTTTATCATGGCTACTACTAAAACACTGATCAATTCAGTGCTTATTTACGTCGATGTAGGGCAATTTGTCAATCAGTTGCAATGAAAACATCTCGACGGAAGAAATTCATGAATTTGAATAACAAAGCAGTACCCGCTGCATGCTATAAGGATTAGAACCATCACTTGCTGTCGGGCGAAAGCTCGGTGGTCTAGTGGAGATGGCGCCTGTCCGGTGATCAGGAGGTCGTAGGTTCGAATCCTGCTCGAGTATGTACGCCCATGATTTTTTTATCATGGCTACTACTAAAACACTGATCAATTCAGTGCTTATTTACGTCGATGTAGGGCAATTTGTCAATCAGTTGCAATGAAAACATCTCGACGGAAGAAATTCATGAATTTGAATAACAAAGCAGTACCCGCTGCATGCTATAAGGATTAGAACCATCACTTGCTGTCGGGCGAAAGCTCGGTGGTCTAGTGGAGATGGCGCCTGTCCGGTGATCAGGAGGTCGTAGGTTCGAATCCTGCTCGAGTATGTACGCCCATGATTTTTTTATCATGGCTACTACTAAAACACTGATCAATTCAGTGCTTATTTACGTCGATGTAGGGCAATTTGTCAATCAGTTGCAATATATTCAACTTATCTTCAAGCCTGATGAGGATACTCTTCTCTTTCAATAAGGATCCCCCCTTCATGTCATCACATAAACTTTGTTTTGCTCTTGGCTTTAGTAGCATTCATGCATTCCAGAAAATGGAAACCTTCGTGATTCTTTTCTCTTTCCATGAAAAGCAATCGTCCGTGCAGAAAAAAGAACAGAGAAAAAAATGGGACAAAAAAGAAGAAGGATGAGAAACATTAAACAAATATTTTCGGCAACACACCACTCTTACTCCCTGTTGAGTTAGTGCAACAGCTTAGGCAGTAATCGATCATATTTTTTCTACTTCCTCCGGATTGATCGATAAGCAATTAGGCCTGATCGGCGGCAAGCGAGAGGCTGACTGAGAAGATGAACGGCGGGAAAGATTTATTGTTTGCGTCTCTCCATCTTCACCTGGCGATTGTGGTTTCTGGCGTGTTTGATTTCAGCACTTTCACTGCCTCCCTCTCTTTCTCTCTCTTCTTCTATCTGTCTCTGCTCTTTTTTACCTTTACACGCTTCCATTCCATCAACTCGATCCGTCATAGTCAACTCGGAGTGAGGACATGACGAGGGTTTTAACAAGCGAAATGAATCCCAGCAGTGGTTCCCGTAACACACTTCAAAAGGTAACAAACCGAAACAACAATGCAACTGCGCCATATCAAAATCTGAATCAGGGCTACCTTTGCAGTGTAAAGGACAAGTTTATCCAAACAATTCATACATTTCAGAATAGATTTTTACTGCCTAAAAATGCACGTGCTCTTGGCTTCCTTTCTTGATTTCAGTGATTATCATTATGAAGTTGTATTATTACTACTATTGGAAATAATGATGATGATAATTATAAGATTAAAGTAATACAGCGTACAAACATAATGAAATAATAATAATATCAGTAAGCTTATGAAAACGATGGTGATGATAACGATCATAATTACATATTATATATACATGATTAAATCTCATTAAATCTGAATAGTTCATGTAATACATAACTTCACTCAATCCATTCCAAGAACTTCGTTACATGCCATTTTAAGGTTAAAGCGCACAGAACATTCCGTTACTTTGTCTCATTTTTGTCGCATGGTAGATTCGCCTTACTTCACTCTCAGCAGTTGATCAAGAACAGCGAACAGTAAACATGGGATGGCGTACAAACGGGGACAGAGTCATTAAGAAGCTTGCTGGCGAGGTAGGGAGAAACGAAATGGCTTTAATATACTTTTAGTAATGATGGGTGAGACGCGCTGCCATAATGATCAGACTCACGGTCAGATCTGACTCAAATAAATGAAAATAAACCCTGAAGAAAAATAATTAACAAAACTCATAAGGCGTTGATGTATAACAAAGAGAGATCTTCTTCAAGGTGGAAAGCGCAATTACATCTACAGTATACCTTTCTACCTTGTCCGTAATCCCTACACCTGCTGCAGCCAAACCTGCTGTCTCAGGTTGCCCTGGTAGATTTTTTAAAGGTTTGAGTCTGTAGAAACTAGTTTCACCAATTATTCGACATCGTAGACTTCATCTCTTTGTCCAAGTCTTCTTGGAGATCAAACTTCGATACAATTTGCAGGCAGTAGTGACAGTAGCGGAGACAGTAGTGACAACTGTGAATGATTCCAAGAAAGTTGTTGCTTTTTTGTTTGTTGTTGTTCAGGGTCTTAATTTGTTTTGAATATTCGGACAATAAAAAAAAATACATCTGCGGTATTAATCAACGATGTCTGGATAGCAAGAATCTTGTGTGAAGAAGAGTCGATATGTCGTTTCAAGATGTCACCGCCTCATTGTTATAAAGCCAACATAAGGTTGTTGCGAAACCAGGTTTGCCACGGGTCAATAAAAGTCACAAATGTGTCTCTGCTACAATAATTGGTACGGGGACTCTGAAGAACTGTGGTTTCGGGGTTTTGAAAAACTGTTGCTGTTTTTCTACAAGTATGGCAAATGGACGTGAAGATTTTCTTTCTCTCTCTCTCT
Source organism: Diadema setosum (assembly GCF_964275005.1). Taxonomy (NCBI): domain Eukaryota; kingdom Metazoa; phylum Echinodermata; class Echinoidea; order Diadematoida; family Diadematidae; genus Diadema; species Diadema setosum. Next base: position 27,541,716 of record NC_092688.1, on the reverse strand, counting down.
CTCTCTCTCTTTCTAACCCTTGTTCCACGAGCATCATGTTGGACCCTCTTGTTTTTCTTAATTGTAATGTTATTTGTTATCGGTTGCCAAACAGTCAAGCGTTGTGCTTATTACTGGCAATCGTTCTGTATGCAAATTACATGTATTAACATGTTACTCATGTAATTATACTACAGATGTATTTTATAATTGATGAAAATGATGAAAATTGTTGAAAGTATACTACAGGTATTTTGTTCTTTGTTAATGAAAGTGCAGAAAGTTGATGTATTTCCAAAAAAAAAAAAATGGCATACAGAAAATAAATAAATCAAATCAAATCAAATGAAATCAAATGTCAATCAGTGGGTTCGTATTACGTGCATGTGCGTGTGTGAGCATGTGCGTTGTGCTGTTTGCTGTGTGTGCACCATGTGTGTGTGCATAAGATAATAAGTAGAAACACAGAAGAAGGAGATAACAGGGAGACTGAAAATGTTATAAAAACAATGAGTGAATGTTGTACCAATAAATGCACGTGCACCCCTCGGGGAAATCATTAGAAGATGGATGTGATGTAATTGGCAAATTATCTGAATTTTCCTCCAATTTGTTATTCTTAGGGTTGGAATCTTGCGAAGACTGTGGTAGACTGTACATGACTTCGGAGTTTATTCACCACTGTAAGTTTTCTTCATCAACTTTAATAACAGAAGAACAAATCAGCGACAAACACGCACACACGACACTCACACTTGTACTCTTTCTTCCTCTCACTATCTATCCATCTATTTATTTCCAGTTTCTCTCTATCCATCTGCCTATTTAACAATCTTGCTATAATTTTGTTCCCAAATTACAGAGAAATGTAATAATGATGAATATAATCATGGCACTTGGGACAACATTATGGTTGACAATACGCACATATTGCCGCCACGCAACATATCAAAAGAAGGTTTATCGCAAGGCATGGCATACCCATTAACGAAGCACAAGTATACCTGCACATAATAATCTCTCGTATTTGACGAGTACATGACAAATATTTCGGCGTCCATGTCACCGTACTTACGATTATTGGATACGACTGTTGCATTTCGGTTTAAAGTGCATACCTACATCAGATTCTTCAAGGTGACTTTCATAAATAAAGTGAAATAACACGAAGAGAGTCAAAGGAGGCAAAAATAACTTACAACAAGAAAGATGTGGATTTGTACAAGGTTATATTTCCATTGCAACTGCATATACAAATTATGTGAGGTAATGATGAGCTCAAAACTATACCTTTGTTTTTGAAAAAAAAGAAAAGGAAAAAGAATAGCATTGAATCGCACTTAATGCTGATAATTCAGCAACTACAACCCTTCCCCTATATAAGTAAATTATACGTCATTGTCAGTGACATGCCACCAAAATACAACGCAATGGGTAGATTTTTTTTTTTTTTTGATTTCATGTAAAAAACTCAAAAAAAAAAATCAGGAAGTTAAGTGAAACCTTGTGAGAGAAGACCGTCACATCATCACCTCGGATAGGACATAAAATGGATGTCCCGTTTGTGAGAGAGTCGCAACTCATGCACGTAGGGTGCATACCCGGTGAAGTGGTTCCGCCTCATACCCAACTGGACCCCATTGAAGACTACAGTACCTTGTGTAGCTGAACATGGGCTATCAAACATCTTCTTAGATGGAACATGAAACCAAGAAAGAAAGAAAGAAAAACAAACAAACAAACACAAAAACCTCATCAAACTGGCAGAATGATATCACTGTTTCGTTTAATTTAAAACTCAGAATTAAATCACTTTCTAATGTTACAGGTCATTTCTATTTATAAAAAACTCTACTAAACGATTTCTTTGATTTTATCCCGCAGCCCAACTTGAAAATGAAGAGGGTTCACTACAAATCGCAGTTCATCACTAGTTCTCTAATTGATGCGCTCTCAATGTCTTCATTTTTGCCTTACTTTTTGTTTATCAGCTGTACCATAGTCTGCTCTATTTGCATGCATGTGCAATAGTCTTTATGTTGCACACGGGCAGTCACCGGGATTTGAATTCAAGCGTTGTAAAGTATGCTATTCATCAATGCTGCTACTCTATCTTTGACACAAACTGCAATTAACATTTCATTTTCTATATAACGATCTCGAGACGATGGCGAAATCAGGCAATTTCTTTCAGCATACGACGGGACGCTACACATTCCTGAAATATCCATCTATGGTGGAGAGTGAAACCTATTTAAAACAAATCTACTAGTTTATAGGCACGGGTCGTAAAAAGATCATGGAGATCTAATGACAATTAATGCCAACCAAAAATTTTCTTTGGGTATGTCAAAAAAATGCCAACGAATTTAACCAGCCCACCTTCGTTTTTTGTTTTTTTTTTTGTCAATTGGGGCGCTCAGAAAATTAATCATCCAGTCTTTGATCAGTGCCCCTGTAGGAAGAGGGAAAAGTAAGATCTACGGGAGACGGTTTCACTGATCCCGCAGGGACAGACCGCGAGCCAGTGCAATCCCGCCCGCATGGATTCCCAAATGCGCTCGATAAACGATGCATATTTGACCTAGTATCCCACCAGTCTTCTGCCCACAGACGGCGTGGACATGACGTGACTTATTCCATTGGCAGAAATTTGGATTGATAATTGTAAATAAAGATGAATCTTCTGAATTAATTTCTCACCGTAGGAGACTGTAAAAGAGAAAACGATGGTGAGATGTGACGCGGAAAAATGTCCAGGGACGGAGAAATGCCCAGGGAAAGGAAAATATTGCCTCTGTCTGCTAAATTTGTGTCAGTTTACGTTGTGCTCGTGACTTTTTTCCACGACCTAGAAGTGGGACACAGCTAAAGGAAGTTATAACCTAGAATGGACCAGGCTCTCCGGTTGATATTTCAGCGTCTGCTGCAGGCTAGATGAAACCGTCTTCTTACTTCTGTCGATATCGCAGGGGACAAATCTTTCCCATTTTAAGTTCTCAAAGACCGCTGTTTTTTGCATTCGAGAAAGTTTATTCAGATTCCCATGTCCACGGGGCTTATTATCAATCTGGAATTAAAGTTTAAATCCACATATGGAGCATTTCCATGAAGGGAAACATGCGAGACAATCACGGGATCTGAAAAAGAAACCAACCTGTCTCTGTGCAGTGACAAAATAACGCAATGATAAATGAAATTCCTATGCTGTCAAACTTTCTGTGACCGTTGGAGCTTGATTATGGCCACCTCCAACGGGTGCCTGTTGCGTCAGTCGAGTTACACTTACTAGTTTGATAGCAAATTTTCCTAGTACACGTTTTGTGTACACAGCATCGAAAGGCAAAGCATCATCGAAAGGCAATGCTTCCTTTCATGACAGTGAGTCATGCTATTTCAAAAGAAAAAAAGAACAACACTAACCAACCAACTAACCAATCAACTAAAAAACCAACCAACCAGTCACCCAACCAAATAAATAACCAACTAACCAACCAACTAGCCAACCAACCAACCGACCAACCAACCAACCGACCAACCAACCAACCAACCAACCAGATCAACCAACCAACCAGACCAACCAACCAACCAGACCAACCAACCAACCAGACCAACCAACCAACCAGACCAACCAACCAACCAGACCAACCAACCAACCAGACCAACCAACCAACCAGACCACCCAACCAACCAGACCAACCAACCAACCAGACCAACCAACCAACCAGACCACCCAACCAACCAGACCAACCAACCAACCAGACCAACCAACCATTCAACCATTCAACCAACCAACCAAATAACCAATCAACTAACCAACCAACTAACCAACCAACCAACAAGCCAACCAACCAACCGACCAACCAACCAACCAACCAACAAACAAACAAACAAAAACAAACGCCCGGGTAGGCTGCATTCGACAGAGAGAAACCATAAGACCTTCAACAAGCATGATCTACCCCCAAACGTTCGAGTATTAAAGAGAGGCGGTGACGACAGTGAGGCGGCAGCGGAGTTGGGACGAAATATATGACAGCAATGACTGGTATCGAGCTGCTAATGAGGTAGGCCCTGCTGCATGCATTATTATGGATTTCTAGACTTGGTGCGTTAGTCTGCTCTGTTTATGACTCTCCCTCGCTCACTCTGAAAAGTCAACAAGTTTCGAATGTCACACAGGTCTACATGAAGTGTCCACTTCCTATGACCCTCATTAGAATGGCCGGTCCAATTTTGTGACAATTTCATTCTTAATTGACATTTTTATATTATCAGAAAGAAATAGGAACAAGTAAACTAGGATCACAGTCTAAGCTTAAGCCTGGAGCGATTTCTCAATCTAAGACAAGAGAAGTCTTTTAGTGTCAATTCTTTAACAGAGATTGAACCTTTTAAAGATGGGTAACGGGCAAGAAATTAAGGAGAAACCATCGGAACTTGACTGACGACTGCCTAGACTGGTTTTAACGGTTGGAAATGGCGTTAATTTGTCACTTCGCTCGAGGGCAGCATTGCAAAAGGGAATCACGTGATCAGCGATGTAACCGACCCTGCTCCGCTCTGTCCGCACACGAGTTTGTCACCTCGAGGTAACGGATTACACAGTGGGCTCCTGTCTGTTAACCTCTCACGCCCTGGGTGTGCGGAAAGACACGATTTACAAAAATTCAGCATTAACCATCAGAGCGCCACCAGTGTCATCTCTACCTCACGGTGCTCGAACCACCAAAGAAACCAGGATGCAAGGAGCCCCGAGTTTAACAGTAGGCGACAAAGCGAAATGCAATGCTGACAAACATGGGATTCCGACAGCATTCATCAGAGGGATAACAGACATTGAAAGTAATTATGTAGGTGTTTATGTTTTGCTCCTATAATTGGTTCGAAGGTGGGCTTTTTTTTCAGGTTGCGATGAGAGGAGTATTACGGACAATGCCCTCCGTACTCCCTCTCACATCATCTCATGCAATTCATGCAGTGTGCCGAATGACTTTAAGCCAAAGCTATTGATGTAATTTTGGAAAATTTGACATCGCATCCATACCTGATTATCATTAAATATTTTATTTTAATGTCAATCCGCAGAAAACTACAGCATCATGATGCTAATGATAGGTTAGCTTGCATTATCACGGCTGTGTTTACCGGTGGAGGGTGAAACAGCAACGTCCACGGAGGTCACTTAATTTCTCGTAACAGAAGGTTGTAACCTAATGAAGTAGTTAACGACACAGTCACGCTCCATGCACTTACTTGCTCACACGTCATAATGAGAATGTAACATCACACACACATACACACACACGCGCGCACTCATCCTACCTTATACACATAATCAAGCATTAGACCATTTTACTAACCTAATATTAACATTTCTTCCACACCATTACAACAAAGGTAATTTCTAAAAACCAGAAAGTTTGTCTGACTGGCGTCATCGCACGAGACTGACACTCGCGAGCCATACGGCCCACGAGTTCGACATGGAGAATAGGTCCATAAGTCATACAGCCCATGAGTTCGACAATCGGCAAACAAGGCCCATGAGCCCGACACTAGGCAAAAAAAAAAAACAACAACAACAACAACCCACGAGTTCGACACTAAGAAAAAGAAAGGCACACGAGTTCGACACAAGGTAAAAACGCCCCTTGAATTTGACATTACATTACGGGGCTTGAAGGTCCTTTTTACCTTTGGGAACAGTGATTTATTTTTGTATTTTTTTTTTCAAGATATAACATTTAATGCATATGTATAGGTCTGTTGTACCACAGAACATCCTATCATATAAAATTTTGGCAATAAAGCCTAAACTATAAGGAGATATCTGCATTTTCTCAATAAACCGTAACTGTAGACGGTTTAGTCTGCAAACATTTTTATTATAACTATTGTTCACATTTTGTATATTTAACAATACTTACAGCGATTTTACCGATTCAAGTTTTTACAGTTGGTGTTTCTATCCCTAACTCACATTTAAGAACTATTTTAAAGCACTAATGCTGGATTTTTGTTTCATCTGCAAATGGTAAATTATGCCTTTAATGTGTCAATCTCGCTGGCCTTCTTTACTTAGTGTAGAACTCGTGCGCCTTGTTTGCCTGGTGTCGGACTCATGGGCTGTATGAATCATGGGCTGTATGACTCTTGGGCAGTATGATTCGTGGATGTCGAACGCGTGACGTGCACCCGCCTGATATCAACAGTCATGCATTCAAACTCGATTCCTAAATGTACTAACAGTTAGATTGAACAGCTTGTATGTCTAACACATATCCATTGATTCATTAACATTAGTACACCGACCATTTATACGCTCACATAGATCGGCCAACACACTCATTTTACACAGAGACGACTGGTGTTTGACACCGACCGTATTGCTGACCACTAAGTACGTATCCACCAGACACACTGTGCAACAAGGATGGGAAGAATGATGGTGATGATTATGATAGAAAAGAAAGAGAATGAGTAAAAGCAGAAGAAAAGCGAGAAAGGGGAAGCAAGAGGATAAGGACGAGAAGGAAAGGGGTGATTTGCATTTCTTAGGCAACCTTCAACCAGAACCTGTTAATTACGGAATCTCTATAGAGATTTCGGCTCTTTGCGCCGTGATTTTTTTTTTCTTGGAAGTGGCAAGGTATATAATTACTGCGTGGGTATGTGCCAAATTTCTGTTCAAATTAATATCAAGTTTGTTTTAGTTTTATTGGTGTATGATAAAGGTTTAGACATGTTTGTCATGTCCATTGAGGACGTAATACGCTTATCAGAGAGACTACGGGACTAGGGGAATATACGGGACCACGGGACCACAGGACTACGACTTTTAGTCCTCTCCGAAGGATAAGGCAATAGAGGACACAGCGCTCTGTCTGAGGACAACGGGCATGATCAAAAGCAGTCTCAATCTATCATACTATCATTAGTCGATAATATCTTATTCCTTCTGCAATTAAACACGAAGACTTTCCCTCACTCGTTACGATTCAATTCAATTCAAATGATTTTATTTCCATATAAAGCAATATATATAACGCTTACATAAGTACATAATATCTTAAGAAACTTTGAATGACATAAGTTTCGACAAAACAATCTCCATGATGCGGAAACATAACACCATATTTGGTAGTTATAAGAATGAATAATCTGTGACAAATTCAAACCAACCCCCTACATAATCACGTAATCATTTTCACATGAGTTTCTCGTGATTCATCATTTTTTGTTTTTTTTTTTTGTATTCAAGCACGAGTTTTTTGTTATTGTTGTTTCTGTTCTCTCTTTGTACATGTGTAAACGCCAGACTTTAAGCCATGGTTTGTTCTTGTATTCCACACGAGTATGCGTCGCACGTAATTTCCTTGCTAATTACCCATCAAAACACAGTGAGTGCCCTCTTCCCCGAAAAGTGTCTAACCGGAGAACGTCCCATTATTTCTCGTATCTGCCGGACTAATCAACCGGCACGCGCCGTGCACTTGGATGGATTGCCAGCGACTTTAGTTTCGAGTTCGTTTCATCAATGTCAGGCCGTGAGAAGTAGGGACGCTTTGATAGAGAATTTACTTGTGATGGAAAAAGAAATATCGCAGTGTCGCTTTCCTCAGAATCTTTGCCTCACTATGTCATGATAAACGAAGTCGCGAGAGTTAAGTTAAGAGTGCAGATATTCAACCGGGCATTCACAATCAGTGAAAAGTGCATCCATCATGATCGATATAAGGCTTGCGATATAAACGTTGAGTCCAGTTGCCCCGGGACTCCGTTGTTGTGAAATTGTCATCTAACATCGGTGATTGAAACAGCTTTGGTTCTCCCCGGCAATTTATTGTAGGAGATTAGCTCATCAAAAGAGCGGCCTTGGGCGAAGGCTAGAGGAGGCTGCCAAGACGACAATTCACTCGCAACTACTAAGCATGACAACAGTCGTGGCTGGATGGAGAGATGAAATTCATTCGAGGTGTCTTACGATCATGTGACGCACGGTTATTACCCGTGACCTTATCACGACGCACCCCTCTCAGACCACATTGCACCGAGAAAACACCTGCCCTTACTCTTTCGTCGCGACCCCTCGATATAACTGAAGACCAAAATATCATGAAGTAATTTTCTCGAGAATGTGAGCTCATAATGAGAGTCTCATTGTAACATTACTGGAAACTTGCGGGAAAAATTTAACGCTTCGCTTGCATCTACCGCTGTATTGCCACTTTAGTAAGAAAAAAGTCACTTGTCGCTACGTGAGGTGCACTTGACTTTTAGAAAAGACAAACATCCCAGCATACTAGATCAAATTTCGACAACCATTTCAATTCTCTAGAGGAAGCAACACGTGTTTGTGCATACAGTGAATTCTCTTCTTGTTATAGATTTAAAAAAAAAAGAACACACACAAACGAAACGCAAATAATTTTCAGCTAGTATTTACGTAGGCTTCAACTTTTCAAAACTTTATTGATCAACATATCAAGGGAAAACCATTTGATTTACTCTGTATAGAAAAGGCCATCGTTAGGGTAGTAAAAGAAACAGGAGTGTCTCTCATGGTCGACCATCGACAAACGCTTTGTACTTTACAAAAAAGAACAAAACGTGTTTATATTTCGGAACTTATTTATTGTTTTTTACTCATATCATTATATGTTCTGAGGTAATTACCAAGGAAATTTGAAACAGGAGTTTTATTCGTTTCTACCTATCCTAACACTTCCATCATTTTTTTGCAATGTGTGGTCCATTTCTACGGCGCCTGTGGGCGCCAAAATAGGTTGATTTGGAGCTATAGTATCCTTATCATTAACAATATTATAGTTATCATCATTGTTGATTTAATTAACATTCTCATCGTCATTTATCGTCATTATCATATATCATTATCACTGCAGCCCTAATGGATTACGTCGAATCATTATGGATTAGAAGATGCAGAGACGGCGTATGTAATCTTAGGCAGTTTTATGTTTTGATAGTACTTGTGGATTCGTACTAGTACATGCATATGATGTATGTTTGTGTGTTATTATGAATGAATTATACATAGTCATGAATATAGCCTGTGTAGACCTAATGTATAATTGTGTGGACTGATAGAAAAGATGAACTGAAGGTTGATAAAATGTTTTTCATTTATTATTCTGAATTCTATTTATAAATGTTCAATGTCTGTAATTTGTAAAGCACATTGAACCACATGGAAAGAAGATATTACAATTAATTGTATTGTATTGCATTGTATTGTATTGTATTGTATTGTATTGTATTGTATTGTATTGTATTGTATTGTATTGTTTTATATTGTATTGCATGGTATTGTATTGTATTGTACACAATTTATCAGAAAAAGCGGGGAAAAACAAGCAAAGGATACATCGGAAAACATCTGTCCGAAACATGATTTTGTCAGTCTGAATGACGAGAAAAACACAATTTACTCAACTCTGGCCACGCTTACTCTGCTATTTCTATTTTATACACTGTTTGTGGATAGAAGGGTTTGCGAGCCTTTTTCTCCGCCCCCCCCCCTTTTTTTTTCCAAACGGGAGAGCAAATACGTCTGTCTGTCAGTCTGTTCGTCTGGACCACATCTGCGATGCAATGGAGGAAATTGTAGGTGCCGTTCCGAGGCATTATTGTGCGAGCTTTCACACTTTTAAGAAGAAGAGCTTGTACTCACCTGTAGAAAACTCTCTTTTAATCGTATTAAATGTAGGCCCTACCGAATGTTCATCATACCTTGTCGACAGCTAACAGCAAATTCTTCATTTCATTACAACATCAGCTGTATCACAAACTCCACTTATACGCAACTCTTATGTCTATATATGCAAAAGCATGTATTTTCATATGCACAACACATGGGTAGGTTCACATGTCAAGGAAACTCCACCTCTTCAATCGTTATTCAGCCGTCAAGTCGTTCAAATTTTCAGAGAAGTATCACGAGTCAATAATAAGTATTACGAGTCAATAATAATCTATCCTGCCAAAAGTGATTTGAGTCACGTGTTTGGTAGGAACACCATTTTGAGCTTACAGTCACACTTGCAAAAGGAGTCACTCGATTGGCATGAAACGTGTGTGCAACAATAAATATTTACAAATGAGATCGTCTTACCCTGTGAAAGCCCTCTCCGACAGTCTGTAACCCCGTTACTCACTATACAGTTTGTTTCCCTATACAACCATACTGACAATAAACTGCTTTCCATGCTGCTGTATGCTTACTGTGAACCCCTCGAAAATTGTTGCGTGACATGGAAAGCTTTGCACAGCGTGGAGGAGTCACGGAACCAAAGTGGATTAGGGTGAAATAGAGGGAGGGGATTTGACAAATTTCATTGCTTTGCATCACTTATCATATAAAAAGGGAAGGATTGGCTTTACCTGCCGCAAACGGATGACACCTGATTGAATGTAAGTTGATGTGATGCAGCAGGACAGGACAGAGGGGTGGAATTGGATTTGTTAGGATGCAAGAGTTTAGATGCAACAGTGGCTTTTATTTGATACCGCGTGGACTCGGGATTCATTAAAGTAGTGCGTAATTTTGTTTCTGCGTTCATCTCTCCCTCTCCATCTGTCAATCGCTTTTTCTTTTTCTTTTTCTTTTACCTCTATCTGACAGCTTCCGTAAGGTTTATCGAGTCGGAATAGAGAGGCTTACCTACAATCGCTCTTCTGTATGTTTCAAAGACGTTAACCTCTACATTCTTATTTCCAACCAATCGCTATTTCATTTCAGTCTTCGTGTGCAGTCTAAACGAGATTCATCCTCTGTACATAAATGTCCACAATCTTCATCTAAGGTTTGTTTTTATAATACTTAATCCAGCTTTCTTACAGAATTGATAAAAGAAATGAAGAGTGAATCAATTTCCTTCCCTATTCATTCGTCAAATCCTATCATATTTGTTTGTTTCTCGCATCTGTATTTCTGGCGATCGCTTGACTTTAAAAGTACAGTGCACGGATACGACAAGTCTCCCTGTAGAAACTATGGCATGATCTACATCACTTCCTTCGCATCAAAATAAATGATATTCACAAGTGATGACAGTCAAATTATGGAAACGCAATTCCCCCGGTGATTTTCGGGGGGGGGGGGGGGGAAAGAATTGCGTCTCATTCTACGACCCGTCATCCGCGAAGAACCGGAGAAGGAAAGCGCACTAGACTTTGAGAATAAGAAGATGGTGATACATCAACTGGCAGAAGAGGGTGAATGGATAAAAAGAACGGTGCTACGAGATTGTCGACCACTACGTGAGGAGCGTACCAACTATTGGTGAAATACTCCACGGGTGGTAATCATGCATTCGCTTCCTACTCCTCAACTCCCATGCGTTCTCTGTACCTGCATTCTTAGTAATACAGTCATCATCAGAACGAGGCCCCACCCCCATTAGCGATCACTTCCCCACTGGACGATTAAAACGAACACCCTGAAATGGAAAAGATTAACTTCAATTTGCTCATGAGTCTCTCGAGGAAAAACTGCCTTAATCAGTTGATTTAAACATTAATGATCAAATTATAACTATCTTTGAATGCGTATAGTCATTCATTTCGCCTGGGATTTTCGATAAATGCCTCATTCCTTACAACCCATCTCGCTTGTGTACCCGTTCATTTATGACGTCATGGAGCAAAATTATGAATGAAATATTCACTCGAGTAGCTTGTTGGTTAGGTATACCTCTTAGAAAATGAAACGTGAGGACAATCAAAGCTGAGTATTCTAAGCTTATCATAGGATTTTGAATTAGATGATTTATCAAGAAAAAAAAAATCATTCATTTTTGATAAGAGCCCCTATTCGCTACTGTAATGATATAGTCCGTTGAATTAATTCCTTATACTACGGAAATCATCAACAACCAAGAAAACAACAATAAATTGATAAGACTGTTTGAGTGACGTTGTATCTGCAAAAATTAGTCAATTCAGATGAATGATAAAAGAGAAGAGGCGTGGTTTTAACCAACGCTTGATTTTCTCGTTCTACGCTTGGTTTCTATACGGCTGCGGCCACCTGAGATGCAGTATAGGTCAAGAAGGCGTCAATGATAGGAATTCTGAATAGAACCCTTTCCAGCCGACTGACGGAATTGACACGGGGAATCAATTGGTGAACAGATCAAATCCGTAACACCAAAAAAATGATGGGACTTGACAGGAAAATATGATGGTACAAACGTTTAGTGAAATGGGTAATTATTCAAATCAACATTGATAGATAGCCAATGATATTCAATGAATGTAGGTTAGTGTGAGATTTGAACAACCTAATTCTAACATGTCTATTATGCTTTCCTGTTGAACATTGATTTTGAGTAGGACTACTTCTAATTTCGCTCTTTTCGTTTTTCCTTTATATAGGGGTATATCGACCGGAAATTCTTGTGCATAGTGAAAAATATCATATCATACATATACATATATATATATATATATATATATATATATATATATATATATATATATCTATAATACACATCAGTTATCAGTTTGAAATGGTATGCATATTAAAGACACGAGATATCTGTCTCGCAATAGTGTACTGACCTCTAATAACCGGGCTTCAAAAGGTATACGTATACTGTACACGTAACTTTTGTTGAACTTTGCTCATGCAATTTCCTATATGTTTGTGTCATCAAGATCTAACTCAAGATGTTTTTACAGAAACATTCCGGCAAAGCGAAAGTTTTTATTTGATTATTCAAGATCATTACGTATTCACATAATTCATCAACCTCCGTTTCTGACTTTTTTTTGTCAGAACAGGAAATAGGCAAATGGAGCTTTAAATGTCATGACAAACTAAAGCAAGTCTACCAGGAGAAACGTGAGGGCAATTATACCTGAGAGAATTCGAAGTGCTTCAGTATCCGGGCTGCCTTTCAAGAGATTTGCGGCGTAGAGTGGCGGGAAGGGAGCTACAGCAAAGACTGCACCGCGCTCTGCTCTTCATGACAGAAAATAACATCAACTCTGAGTAAGAGCCACGCAATCTCCTGAACGTTTAGCATCCCAATGCATGATAGTGTGTCATTCCAAGCAGGGGAGAGTAAGTAAATCTGTAAACAAGACGATGGAGAGCTTGCGGGAAAGAGCGACCGAAAAGAGAAGAAAAATATAGAGAAAAAGAGAAGCATTTTCATAGGAGCGAACCGCATGACGGCTTTAATGCGGTATATCCGCCTCACTATGATCAGAAAGGAAGCGCGTTATAGGCAGGGTTTCAAGAAAGAAATGAGTCCGCCACAAACGGCGTGCTCATCTCTCGCCTCCACAGTAATTGTAATTATTCGCTCCGCTTTGATTGCTCTTCCCGAACAACGATTAACGGCCCCCGTCTTCTTTTCATCTTCTCCATAGACAGACAGGTCGGGGAAATCCTGTGGGACCAGAGTCATCAGGCTTCACTTCTTCCCAACATCAATCACGTGGAATGATCGAGCCGCATGTTTACAGGTTTTACGACGAGCGTGTTAGGCAAGACATTATGGAAGAAGATCATACACGAAATATTCAAGAATTTCCATTCCAATATCTGTTTTGTTTTGTTTTGTTTTGCAATCCATATTGCTTTAAATGAGATGAAAGTTACATGTAATATTATCATCAGAGACAATAAATGATTTTTTTTTTTTCTGTGCGAGAAGCAGAATTATAGGGTTACGTTCGTGGTAGTTTGTAGTGTGTTTTTTTGTTTTTTTGTTAATGCGTTCAAGTGGAAATAAATGGATTAGAAGTGAGCATTGAAGATAAATATATCACACATTATGTTCAGTCACGAACTCGTTATTACCCTCGGCAATATTCATCATATATCATTCTACTTGTGATTTATGATTACATCGTTTCTCCACTTGATAATGGTCTTCTTGGGAGCAAGAAGGACGACCGGGTTTTAGACCCTTTCTGGTCTCATTAAACGGCCTATATGACCAATACATGTCTTATGTCACGACAGTGCTGACGCCAGCCGCAACATGAATACAAAATAAACAAATTATTATATCTCTTAAAGATCTATAATGTTTGTTTTATGTTATAAGTGCTGTCTGGGGCAAATTATTTGTATAGGGCCCCATTTCTCTCTCTCTCTCTTCTTTCGATCTTTAAAATAACAACAACAACAAATTATCGAATCGACATGACTGAATTCTTAAGAGGAACAGTTAGCGTTGGGATGTATTTCCATATTGGATTATGACTTATGACTAAAGGACAGCTCAGACGTTATGCCATTGACACAGAACAGAATGTAATCAGGACAAGACAGCACACTACTCTCACGCTCAACTCTTCCCCACTAAAACTTACATGATGTTGATATTATCCTATCTTTGCACATTTTTAAGTTTTTTTTTTTTTTTTTTGGTGGTAGTCTGAAGTGGTCAGTGGAAACTCCAACATAGTGCAAACAGATAGTCGCCCACCTGCAACATCCAAAGTTTCATTAAACAAGAAAAAACAAACAAAAACAATCCATTGCTGGCAATTGTCAGGTGAACATTACGCGCAAGACATAAGCTCAACTTCAGACTAATGGTATCATGACTTTTGAGGCTTAATCCTTATCTCTTCGTAGATATTCATCTCAGTGTTTAAGGCTTAAAGAAATTTTCTTGTTCACAATAAGGGATGTGCATCTTCTCATTCTCAGGCAGGTGTCATAGAACAAGAGTTTCCAGACATGTATAGTGACACAAGGCCCACTGGGAAATTTTCTCAGCTAACTGTGAAAGCTATAAGCTGATTATAAGGGCGCGTTGATGACCTTGGTTTGATTTGATGGCCATGGATCAAAAACACAAAATAAAATACTTACCACCCTTTTCGGGAGCAGTTAACCTGACATGAAATGACGAGAGTGATGAAAAGATATTAACTCGTCCAAGTATAGAAATCCAGAGACAGGGACGGAAGTGGGTCCTTTGTGTAATGACAGCTCTCATATCACCCAGTAGATGAAATATGCAAGTTTCAAGTTTGAAATATGCAAGTTTCAAGTTTGTGGTTCCTTTTCCTGTTTTCTTTTTTTTTTAATTATTATTATTCTCAGAGTTGTTCCATGAATTGTCAAAGCACATAGGTTGGATGTCACTTATTCTCTGGTTGACAGCGCAGAGGCGTCAAAATTGGCACTCCGATGTTCGGAAATTCAATTTTGGAAGCGGGTCCGTGACGGAAGATGAATGAACGGCGGAGTGAGCGAGAAAGCCTCGATCTCCACAGATTGTCTCGCCAAATTGATTTCTCTCCTTTCTCTCTTAATATGGACTCTAATAACATCCATTCAGAACCAAATGCCTGACCAATCTATTCATCACCACGATGTTTTCCTGATGGAACTCCACACTGGTGAATGAAAACACGGACGATCTGGATAAATGGGAATCTTCAACACTCTCACTTAATTTGGTGTCCAGAGGTAGACGTTACTTCAAGAGTGGTGTTGGTAACGGCAAAGTAAGCGACAGATCTTCACTACTACCTGAAACATGTACCAGATGACATCGTGGCTTTGTAGAGAAGTAGACCTTTTAGGGTTGCAGACAAACATTACATGCCTATGTGACGAGAAGGAGAAGCTGCTTTCGAACGTACTGAATCCAGAATAAACGGTTGTCATACACGCTATATCACGAACTCTCGACTGATCCGTAATACGAGTATCTAAACTGAAATCAGCCCGACGGTCCGAAGGAGCTCAAACACATCGAAAGTTTGGATGGCATGTAATATTGTCTCTCATACTGCGAAAGAGAGACGTAGGCATAAATCCGGCATTTTATCTTGGTCGATATCACTCATGAATACCTATTAATTCTCTGAGGATTTCTGGGTTGCGAGTGAGCTAAGTGCGTGTTAAGTGTGCGCATGGTTATATGTGTGTACTTGATGAAGTTTTTTGGCAATATTGGATCGGGCTGATAGGCGTCCACTTCGGGCGACGGCAGACGTCGAAATGACAGCCAGTTTGCTGCGCTCTCCCGCTGTCCGCTTCTATTCACTCGCTCACTCCCTTCCTCTCTCCCGCGCGCTCTCGGCGTCTGGTCACAGCTTGACGAGAAACGCTAAGAGTATAGCAGTAATGCAGTGCGTCTATATGCTGCGAATGTCGAAAGGCGTTCCATACTTGCATCTAGTCATCAAATACCTCAAAGAAAGATAATTCTATTTTTTTTTCCTATCAAGGAGTACCAGAAGTGTGTTGCATCAGACGTTGTTTTATTTGCATATTTCACCACTTCTTTACGTTATCGCGCTTATAGACTCTAAAGATTTACTATTTGAAGAACATTTACAAACGAAATAATTGTATCACAATCACGAGATTGGTTGGTCGAAGACGCGTTTAGAGTCTAGCTCATAATTATTTGAAGAGCATGATACAACTACCACAATCATGAGATTGATTGATTGAAAACGCACACAGAAATGCACTTAATGAAGATACGTCGTACTGCCGTATTCATATTGTCACTATTTTTTCTGCTGCCTTATATTATCTGACCCCCCCCCCCCCCCAAATTCTTATAACACTCATCCTTCAACCACTTGCAATGATGCATATACACCTTGTAGTTATTATCAAATGCACAATGCGTCTTGAAACAGCTTGGCTGACTACTTTTTATTACTGTTGTTGCGATGTTCATCTACAAAAAGTATAAACAATGTATACTGCGCCGTCACTGTCAGTTATTTTTGGCACAAATTTAATCAATGAAAATTCTCACTAGAAAATATTGGAATTCACCAGGCGATTGTTGTTGTTTTCGTAGGAAAACTGACGAATGAGGTCGCATTGTCTACCTTTTGGTGGAAAATACAAAATCATTCTGTGCGAAATGTTTCTCCCATGACTGCATTTAAAGTGCACTGCCACCAAATGACTTTAATTACAACTATGATAAAACAAAGAATAGAGTTTTGAAACAAAGAGAAGGAAGGGAAAATTAAAGAAGAATAAAAGAAGAGAAGGACCTGGCGTTATGGACCTGCACTATATTATCATCAGACTCTGTGGATTTTGTGATATTATTGTTTTTTCCTAAATTTGGACACGAAAAGAAACTCCAGAATGTTATATCTGTTTACGAAAAAGTGGTATTTGCAGCATCAGTATACGATATAAAAGTCTTGCATTGATTTACACGCATATCTTTATTACTTTTTAACTTAAATTACTACAAAAACAACTTGTACAATTCAATTCAATTACAATTCATAAAGTAGTATACGAATGCTCTCTCATCAAAGCTTGGTTGTGTTATAGTAAGACAGCAAAGGATACAGGGGGAGGCAGTTGATCGATTGAAAACATCATTTTGCATGCAAATCAACAGTTATGTTATGAGTAGATGACATCTTCACCTCAGCTAATTCGGCAAGTGACTGCAACCAATACTATTTTACTATTAAGCCTCGGTTACACAGGAACCGAATATGCTGCGAATCCACCCGAATACACGTATTCGGGCAGATTATTTAATATTCTGTTCTCCTTCCCCGCATGGGCGAAAATTCGGGAGGGATTCTAGAACATTCGTGGATGGATTCGGCTCGTTTTGAAATGTTCAAAACTAGCCGAATACTCTCCAAAATGCTCCCAAATGTAGCCCCGACAAATTTCATTCGGATGGAATTCGGTTGGATTCGGGAAGGCATTAGGGGCATTAGGGGCAGATTCGGGCCTATTCGTATCATTAGGGGAGTAAAGGCCCGAATCGTCTAGCCGATTAAACCCGAGTATCACGAATAAAGCCGAATCTGCCCAGAGTGCCCCGAATACCTGCCCGAATCCATCCGAATCGTTACCCGAATACAGAGCAGAATAGGAGCGAGTGAGCCGAATAGGCCAGAATACGGCCGAATAGCAGCCGAATAGGTCGAATGAGCGGCCAGAATGACCCGAACAGCCTCGCGAATATACTGAGTAGCCAAATTGGCTATACACGTGCAGGGAGGCCATATTCGGGTCCGATCAGGGCCAAATTCGGACGATTCTGGGGCGTGTTCGGGAAATTCGATGGCGTATTCGGCGCATTTGGCTATATTCGGCCCGATTCAGTTCGACAGTGGGGTCGTCATTCGGCTCTATTCGTCTGTAATCGGGCCATTCGGGCCACTTTCGACTCGACTCTGGCCATTATTCGGGTTGGCATTCGGCTTTATTCGGGATGCCCAAAATTGATTCGGGTCAATATTTGGCGATTCTGCTCTGATTGGGAACCTATTCGGAACCTATTCGTTTCTGATTCTGGGAGCTCCCCGAATCAGAGACGAATAGGTTCCGAATCCACCGAATCCATCCGATTCATTCATTCATTCATTCATTCATTCATTCATTCATTCATTCATTCATTCATTCATTCATTCATTTCATTCTCATTTTTTTTCCAACAAAACATAACTCAAGATAAATCAGAAAATCCATTATAAGCATGTTTATACAGTACAGAGTGCGAAGGATAAACGATATAAAACAAACTAATAGAGATAAATCATGCATACATACAGGAAAACACAAAGTTATATTTTGAGGAGAAAAAAGAGAACTGAGAGGTCCACTGAAAAGGAGTGCTTGTAGATTGTGGACTACTCAAGTCCACAGGTCATTCAGGTCATATTGGGGCAGAATTCAGGTCATATTCGGGCAGAATCTGTCCAAATTTATTCGGGAGAATTCGGTTCTGGTGTAACCCTGGCCTTACACGGGAAAGCAGACAAACATGGCATGCCTGTGTGACGAGAAGGAGAATCTGCTTTCGAACGTACTGAATCCAGAATAAACGGTTGTCATACGCGCTATATCGCGAACTCTCGACTGATCCGTATTACGAGTGTCTAAACTGAAATCAGCCTGACGGTCCGAAGGAGCTCTGATTCGGGGAGCTCCCCGAATCAGAGACGAATAGGTTTCGAATCCACCGAATCCATCCGATTCAGGCCATCATATTCGGGCAGAATCGGTCCAAATTTATTCCGGAGAATTCGGTTCTTGTGTAACCCTGGCCATAAACGGGAAAGCCTTTAAGAGTCAACCCGCAAATGTCGTGGTCTTTAGTCTTAAGACTAAAGGCTGAGCAGTTGTAAAATTGGACAGTCTCTGCACAATAATTGTCAGGCACACAAGTTAACATCTGAGCAAAATGATACGTGAACAGCATATGTCTTGTCTTTTTGTCTATCGCGAATTACTAACATGGAACAAGAGATCTGTATCTAGACTTGTAAAAAAAAGCGGCTCGGTTACAATGAGTGAAACTTTTGTACAAACAAACATACAAGGACAAACAAAGAGAGAAAACATACTGATCACGAGTGACTAGAGTGGTCAGATTGACCAGGCATTCATAAGATGGATGGATGCTTGTTGGTGGAAGCAATCAAAACTGAATCATGCAAATCTCTCCCAAATAGACCGATGGTGACAAACTCATTTACGTATCTCTTTCTATGTATTTCAAACTTCTACCAACCACTTTAATTAGGCCATTAATCAGCCCCCCCCCCCCCAAGAATGTCTCTAGGTTTTGAAATCATGGAATCTTCGCTGATGAACTCTTGTGTTGCATACAAGCACATAAGGAATAACAAAATTCACATAAAGTTTTCACTGATATCGATTTTATGGGCATGCGTCGATCTGCAATGAAATTGTCCGTGTAAATTACATTTCCTCTTCAGACTAATCAAACAAACAAAAAATAGCACTGTTCTTTTTCTTCGCAGATCTAACACTATACCATTAAACAAATGAGAACAATCAGTCTGCAATTCAACAGTGAACGTATGAATAAACGAAAGAGTAAATGATAAATTTTAGCGAGTGAGAAGAGTGTGATGGGAAACGTAATCTACTTTGCTCTTGTAAGCCGTATGCTGTAGCGAGCTTGGAATTTACTATGTATCCTAAGCACTCAATTATTTGACATGGCACTGAAAAGACACTTTGATTAATTTCTCTCGGGAACCAAGCTTTTTTCAAGCATAAACATTTGCAGCATTTATCTACATGTTCAGGCGCTATAGCTTTAGCATCTAATTTCCTCCCTGTGCTCAAACTCTCTGTCTGGGAAGTAACTTTTGGTCGAATGAAATGAGAAAAAGTTAACGAATTGCTAATGTAGATGTCAACGCGAATTCATGGGCAAAGTTAATTATGTGTTCAAGGAAAAACTAAAAGCGCCCTTGGCATCGCAGTGTATCGCTGCCCCAAACACATACACACACATTAACACATTCATTAAGTAACACCAGCTTCTCTTCCACTAAGTCCCTCACTCTGCGAACGCCATTAATTTTTGTTTTATTCAGTGTGTAATAGTAGCTGGTTCTATAAAGTGCATTTCAACCACATCGCGGTGTTCAAAGCACTTCACAACATCTTATTACTATCCGCTGAGTGGAAGCAAACCCGCATATACAGTGCATTCACTCCATACCCTGGGGGCATTACAACATTACACTTTGGGTGCTCTCATTGCTATAGCAAGCCGCAGTAATGATACCCTTAATTCATACAAGGTAAACATCACACGCCCCGTACGACGAGGAGCGGCGTAGCCCTACATAATATTTCTCTCGAACGTTTAATGTGCTATAGCAATTTTTTTTACGTTTTCTGTTTTATATTTTGTACATGAACGTCTTTGAAGAAATAATCATCGTAAAAAATGCAGCTCTTCTAAATAATCACTATAATTGCTGAATCCTGGAGTATTATGATCCGTAAGGTATAATTTTTTTCAACTTTTGATTAATTAAAAACATTTAATTTAGTAACAAACTATGTACGATTACTATGGAAGAGGTGTAATGCGATGATCTCATGAAATCATGTGATTTGCATGATGAGAACACGATGAAATTAATATAAAACTGCATGTCTCATGAAAACTTTGTGAGACCTCAAAATTTCCTTGTTTATTTACATAGACACTTACACTCTGTGGCTTGTTTGGGCATAATCAATTTAAGAAAGGCAATATCAAATGGACTCGATTTCTTCTATAATTCCAAAGTAAAGAGAAATAGTTAGGAAAGCAAAGAAGTGTGATTGGCGGCGTACTATCAGTGTAGACAAATCAAACGCGCCGTGAAAACTGCGCTTACGTCAGATACACTAGTCTTGTGTATTACCTCATTACGGAGGAAGTTGGATCATATGAAAACTGTAAAAACACTATTTGTCCTCGGCAGAATATATCAATTATAATTACAGAGAGTTGAATAGTGATTCTAATTCATAACAACTACATATATAATTTCATTCGTTTTTAAGAAGTGTTTACTAATTTTGTCCTTTAACTCTCCCATAATGTGCTTCTTTAGCAATATTCATCAACATGTTTCTTTAATAACTTCCTTGAGCTTGCCTCCTCATTTTCAAAAATTCTCATCACGAAATCTTTCACTAATAGGCAATTTTTTTGTTTACTTATTCTGTCAAAGTCATTTTAACAAAAAGGTTAGAGCTAACCAATGAGCCTTCTCCTTCTACAGGTTCCTTCTTCATTCATCCATTCGTTTTCTCCTACCTATTTCTTTTTGCTATCATGTCCTTCTGCAATGTCTTCTTCACTTGTATGTACATGCTTACTAATGAGCTCTCACTTTCTCACTCACTCTCTCCCTCTCAATTACACGTACGCGCATGCGCGCGGGCGCCTATATAGACACACACACACACACACACACACACACGCACACATACTTCACTCTCCTCTTCGTTCTCGCTCCCTCTCCCAGCCCTTTACACTATCCCTCTCCCCTATATCCTACAATCAATAAGCAATGCATCCGGATGCGTCCAAGACTGCCGCGGGACAGAGATCCGAAGAAATCAAATCAAATTTGAGGCTTTTTAAAGAGCAATTTTCCGGGTCTGCGACAAGAGATCTTACAGATGTATTCCCCGAGGTGCAGACTGGAGATCCTGAGAAAGCGATGTCCCTTGGTCAGTAGTAAAGATTTGGTATTGACATCCAAGACACCACATAATCTTTTTTTCCCCTGTCTTTTACAACTTCAATAAAACCGTTTCCTATTTCACTCCGATTTTCCTCGGCAAACTTGCCTGATTATGTGGTTGAAATCATAAGCAGGCGAAAGATGATTGGAATACCATTTCTCTTATCGCTTACCAAGATGGATGGAGGACACTTTAAAAGATATTCGAAACGAATATTTCGACCTAAGATCCCATGTTGAAGCTTCGCACCTTCCCACTGTTTCCAGTGCTTTAAAAAGTTTTCTCTCTTGTATATCCCTTTCCCCCTTGTCATTTAAGAAATTTGATAAATTTTCATTCAAATCATTTTATCTTCATATCATTGTGTAAAGATCTATTCAAGAGTTATGTTCTACTGTATTTGACTGGATGAACCCTTCGGTGCGTTTACTTCCAATAAAATAGTGCGACGAAATTTCTGCAAACAACCAGGACAACTCTTGAAAAAAAAAAATAAATCAAACTAAAACCATAAATTCCAAAATCAATTACGAATACTATAGCTCGTTTATTGAGGTGTTTCAAATTACAAGTACGACAGCCACTTCACTTCAGAACGATATGAACAGCACTCTGCATGCAGCGGAAAAGATTGTGTTTTACTTCTTCGTTATAGTATCGCTTTGTCCAGAAACCAACAACTGAAATTATTTCCTACGAGGAAATTTATACTACAAAAGTCGCTTTCCTCTCTCTTATATGCTAGCTAGTAACACTGAGATTTTCAGTTATTCAAAGGCCATCTTTGTGTGTACAGAAAATTAATATACAGTGTATGTGCAAGATCAAGAAAACAACAAAACAACAATGGGTATTGCTACCCTCAAATTACAAACAACCCACCAATAATTATTTCAGGGGAAGCATTTTTTCCAGCTTATCCTCTTTCACAGTATATGTCCTTAGAGCTTTATCATGTGTCACTTTTATTTCAGTCTCATTATCACAAGAATTTTTTGGCTATAGTCATTCTCTCTTCGAGTGCAATGCAGATACCCCTTTGTGCGAAAGCAATGTAAATCTTCATTGATATACCCTTATTTCTTTTTAACAATAATTTAAACACTCACAAATCTAGTGACTATCAACATCCCGCCAACATCGATCTATCACTTAATCCCACCGAAAAAAAAAAAAAAATCTCCACATTCCAATTATCGGTATAAGCCCTACATCAAATAAATTGATATACGCTATTTTGCTGTTTGATCCAATAAAGTTATTGTTAACGAAGGATCAGTCAGAACAAAACTCGCCAGTTATGCATGTTTGTATTATAGTGCGGCGGCTGCATTACAGAGACTATCAACGCGTGGTGCTGCAAAACTTGTATGGCAGGAGGTGAGATATACACGTTTGACTCTATGTTTGGGTGATGGTTGGAATTTGAGTGTCGAGACTTGTTTGAACTCAAGAGTTTGTAGAAGAAACAACGTCGGAATGAAGTAGGAGCATACGTTTTACAAAACCGATCATTTGACTTCTATCATGTGGAAATGTTCGAAATATGTATGGAAATTCTTCAGCAATTGTTTGATATGATTGTTATGCCAAAGAAGAAGCTCTATCGAAAGCATACTTAATTCTTTGAAACTTTTTTTCAGAAACTGTCGCCGAAATTATTTTCACTTATGGTACAAGATTGTCTCAAGATGTATGAAAATTTCTGAATGCTGAATGCTGTCTCAGCATAGTTTCTATAGGATCATCCAGTTAGATGACTGAAGGTATAACTTTAAGCAGATACCTAGCAATTTGATTTAGTCAAGAGATATTGTGATGTTACATTTGGCGTAAGGTTCATGACAGATTAGTTTAATGAATAGATAAGTTTCGAAGACAAACATGCAAAGTGTGTCACTACAAGGAAAGACGGACCCGAAAAATAAAATCAGTGTCTGCTTTTGATTACCATAATATGATGTTTTATGTTTTGTTTGATTCTGTTTTATTCTGCATTTTCACAATTTCTGTACAAAATAAGATTGATAAATGTTTTGATACCAACATTCGAATTTGTTATCAACGACGATTAGTCAATATATATTTATATGTTCAAATAAATTACTTGTAATTGTGTCTAAATCAGTGACGAGAACGCTTGTACAAACGTGCATCTACACATTAAGTTTGCTTTAGTCATTGCCAGCGCTCTATATCGAGAGATTTCTATCACATGTTTTGTACAATTTTCCATTTCAGTGAGGTGGGAATTTAGGATTCGATGATGATAGTTGTAATTTTATGCAAGAATAAATGTAAGTGCGTATATTCATATGTATATGTAAGTTTGTTTGATTGTATTTGAATAATATATATATATATATATATATATATATATATATATATATATATATATTTCTTTATAATATGTTGTCAGTAGGTGTATATTAGTATCTTTATGAGAATGGGGATACACGTGGTTATTTTTCATTTATGTTTTATCTATGATAATGATGAAAATAGCTGTAATTTGTTGTTGTATATTATGTAATACAAATCATTTTCAGTAAATATATTCTGTTGATGAAATAATAACTATTTTGTGTAGGGACTGTCAGGAGTGTACTAAATCTTGAGGTTAATTTATAGTAGGAGTTAATTTTTTTTTTTTTTTTTTTTACTGATGAGTATTTTATGTTTTCTTAAATTGCGTTGTTATTTTATTCTTTTTTGAAGTCGGGAAATTAATATGTTGTATTGCAGAGACAGAAAACACGGACATATATGTTAACAGAATGTGTATATGATAATATTTGAATTAAATTGTAGTTATTTATGTGTTAAAAGTGCACTTAAGAGGGTAAATTAAATATTTGGGTTATAAGTATATAGGTTTAAATACATTTAGTATGCTTTGAAATATGATTAATAGTAGTGATGATAGTTATATGAATATATGATATCATTATGTATATATTTTGTGTGATACATTGTATATGTATTGTAAATAAGTTTGTATGATTGTATTTGAGTAATATGTATTTCGTTATATGTCGCCAGTGGAAATCAAATTTCTGTCTCAATGAATGAACAGATAATAAATTCTCATATCAAATACTCATATCATTGTTCAAGGTTGTTTGTCGTTTTAACGTTTTTTGTTGTCTTTCAGCAACGAAAAAGGCATGAAGCATGAAGGGGGCGCTGCTATACTACCGCATAAGTGTCAGCATCGCACATGCAGGAGCGAAGGGCCTATCACGCCCAATGAAATAATAAATCTGCCCACGATTCATGGATTATGGTATTGTATATTGCGCGGATCATATAGATATGTATGGTGTGAATATAACGAGTTTCTTCTCACCCAAGATAATGAAATGCGACTGATAATTAGCACAAAACATATATTTTGGAATACTGAAACAAATTGTAAACGCTCTATCATCGCGGCCATCAGACTTCATTTTCGTGTCAGATCAGACTCACCATGCTGTAATACCATGGGTCAACAAATAAATATCAACCCCCATGTTTTCCTGAGAGCTTCCGAATTTAGAAGTATAGGACGGTAATCGAAAATTTACTGTTACCACGGAATTCACATGGATGTGGCAAAAGTTGCATTTCTGCTCAGGGAGATCGTAAAGAATCAATCCTGAAATATGAGGAAGCACATAGCAAGATCATTGCAGATACTTATAACCATTTCCTCGGCTGTCTTACATTTTGGAGATTAGAAACGAAACACGAGCTACATGCCGCAGATTAGTTTACAAGACGGAAGAAATCAAACGGGAGGTTGCTATGGCTACCAAAACAGTTCAACTGTCCTGTTCACCATGCAGAAATTTTACCGGCGGTCTATACCAGATAATACACCGACGAAGAGTCGGAGAGGGGGAAATGGAAAAGTGGCGAAAAGGTCATTCGTCAAGGGTGTGAGGAAATGTGAACGTTGGAGACGAAGAAATTGAGTAAGAAGACGTCAAGTTGAGCAATACTCGGGGAGCAAACAAAGCTTGACGTCTTGAGATTAAAGAGAAAAATTGTTAATGACAATCATGGAAAGCATCCTGACCCTAGAACATAACGTCATTTTAAGCTCTGTGATTAGAAATGACAACTACACGACTAGAAGAGCTTTACATCGGCATCCCTTTGTGAAAACATAATATGTATAAGAAGACATAATTTGATGTATATTTCATGTTTTTATGTCGGTCTCTATGTTTCTTTTACATAAATTTGAGTTTTGCTCGCATGCGATGATTTCCTTCTGTATGAAGATGGAGAACTGATTCCGTATCTCTTCCCTCGAAGCCGTACATTCTGGTAGTGCGAAGGTCGTGTCGGCCCCTGGTTTCAGCTTTCAACTTGAAACATAACATAGCTGAAATAGGAAGGGAATCGACAGCATAGCTGGTGCGTACGTTCGTTATATATCGTGTGTTGCGGTACACCATGAATTCACATTCGGCACGATTATTTTGTCAGGCTCGTCTGTCCTCCAGTTCTTCACCGAAACAGAAGAAACTAACATTTTTCCCCTTATGGCGAACCTAACAAAATGTAGAGACACTTGATATAAGTGGCTCGCAGCGATAAAGTCGGCAAAGTTCAATGCCAGAACTTAGTTATGCAACAGAAACACTGTGATCTCCAGCAAGTATCATGAGAATTCTGCAGTGACCACCACAGGGCCGCGCTGGGGCTGTTTGTGGTTAGCAGAGTACCTCAAAGCAGGCTGCGGGACAGTGTAACTCTATCCATATTTACTCAGCTAGCTCAAAACGAAGGACGATCGACAAAAAGCCTTCTGGGGCATGTGGGGAAGAAAGCATTCTTGTTTTCCTGATACCTACTTTTTTCAAATTATGCAATTACATAAACAAAAACTCGCGCATTCAAAGATAGTATTCAAATTACGCATACTTTATTTGCTTCTTAATCTCAGGTTGGCTTTGAACTTATGAGATTCGATTGCATTTTAGCTACCGCGCGATATAAAGGACGATAAAACTGCAAGACAACGTGTTTTGGCTGAAGCAAGAGAAATTGATATACAAGTTGATACTTCAGGTGTGAGAGCATATTCTTGAATGTCAAATTGTTTCTATAAAGGACACTGCCATAATGTTTTGAATTCGACTATATCATAATATATGCCTCATCTTCTGACGTCTCCATTGTTGATTGTTGATGTTTTTAAAATTGCGACGTCAAACTAAGAATTCTTAATTACTGAATGAATGTTATTGATATCGATGTTTTATGTTCTTTTGAGAATACCTTCCCCTTATGCTTTTATAGATGAAGCAAAACTATCAAAATGAAATGATTGCTTGAAAAAAATACAGCTCGTTATATCATTTTACGGGGAACACGGCAGTACCCTTTTCCCAATTTCCCTTTAATCTTTGTGCATGTACAGATACTATCACTGACAATGCGAAGCAGCTAAACAGACGCAGCCATCGATTACAAATCAACCGAAATGGTCCAGGTGTGTAAAATCAAGCTCAGTAAATCGAATGTTAGTGTACAACAAGACCATCGTATCTTATCACATCCTTTCCTGCTCTACTACCCCTCCCCCGTCTAAAAAGAGCAAAAAGTGAAAACAAAAAATAAAAAAATAGAAATAAAAAGACACAGAGTGCTCAAGTGCGAGGCTGTGATCCCACGCTATCCTCAAGGCGCGTGTATCAAGGTATCACCGCACTGTTTCCACACACATTAAAATGTAACCAACTATTGACTTGGTCAACATCTAGACTGTGCTGAGAAAATAAAGCACATACTTCGGCATCCTCAACGATGCTAACTTTTAAAAATCAATATTGATTTCAAGTGCGATTATTTTCTTGCACCGTCGGTCGCAATTCCTTGCTTTCGTAACAAGGACATGAGGAGAAACACGAAATTTTGTCTATCACCAATAGATTCATTCACTGTCATGCGATTGAACGTAGATTATTTACACATTTTATCGTGTGATGCACTTAGATATTTTTTTTTCTATTTCCAGTTTTATTTTACTTATTTCTGTTTTTCTCTTTTTTTAGATCCGTCTTTCCCCCTCCTTCTCAATTTAAAAAAAAAAATATTTCAACATCATCCTCTTCTTCTTGTATGCCCCCCCCCCCGGACTACGTTAAAGCGGGAAATACACTGTAGACCTTTGTACAAAAGGTCCAGGGTTCCACTTCAGCCTGTTGCGTGCATTCTTAGGTTTTGACACTGCGAGCCACGTCGTCTTTTACAGATTCAATTCAATTCAATCTTTATTTCAGATTCAGTATAGAGATATGTCTTTTACAGGTGTTTATTTGGTACTCTTTCCTTATCTCCCATCTGCCTATTATGAATGCTTGTTTCTTCCCTAACGTTCTTTTCATTATGGACATAGAAACACCAGTCAGAGACGCCAGTCAAAGGACACATAGGTACTTTGGGCAAGTATCAATTTCATTCTAATTGCGATGAAACGAAAATGCACTGCAATTGATTTTTTTTCGGACCCAATGCAGGAGCTCATGAACATAATTATTAGTTTTACTCGTATGGTGTCAAAAATCCATTTTCTTGGGACTGAGTGAGGAGGAAAATGACATCACACAACGGGTCTTGCTTTATATACGCTCTCTGACTCCCCACGCCGGAATGATGACATTTTAATTCCGAAAGCACCGCCAGGCTTTCTGATCCCATTTCGCGCACCGGCGGGAGAAGGCGGGTATATTGTAGGGCGAATCTGATTTGTCGATAAGGTTTGTCTCACCACATGATCAAATTAATGGCGACGAGGGAGACAGATTATTTCAAATCGAAATCGCAGATAAGGTATCGGAATCATCGGCCGGCAAAGGCGAACGCAAAATTGAATTATCATCGGATATGCGGAGCAAAGTCTCCAGCATGCTACAGAGCAGTCTGTTCGACACACATGAACATGTTTCCCCTGTAGAGTGGTGTGAATGGATGCAGGAATCAGTCAGTGACGGAAATGATGGTGACGTTCAGGTCATAACACATTGAACGATTTGAGTAGAGGCAGCCATAATGAGAATATGATACGCTCTTGGTACAGTATGCGTCGTTTGATTGATCGAATATAAGTCATGCCTTCCGCAACGGAACCGATTCCAGGTATAGTATCGCGCCAAATTGTTTTACATCCAGAAACACATTAAAATTATGAAATGTTCACATCGAGCAGGAATTCAATGAACATGTTGATAATATCACCAATACTGCAAAGGTCAGTTATCATAAAAAGGCCAAAAACACAAACAAACGTTAAACAAATCGATGATTAGCATTCTTTCTACGTGCACGTGAGTGCAGCTATTGAAGGTCAGGATGACATTAATATCGTCAACAAAAATAACTCCTCAATCCTTATTACCTGAAAATAAAACACAGTAAATTGGAAACCCACACAAGAGCAAGATGACGGTGTAAAATCGCTCTGCTACTTAGAGTACTTTTTCGAATGTCGCATTATTATCAAAGACGTTTAATCTTTTCTGTGTCAATTTCACACACATACCTATGTGGACAGTAAATGAATGCGTTACACAAGGGGTTAATTATAAATAGGAAAAAAGACAAGCAGATAAACAAAGGAACTGAATGTGCTACATGCTGGCTGGATGGCGTCATCAGCGAGTCTCAAGACGAAAAGTCCTTCGTACCGCCACGGCAACTCTCGCTCGGCTGGTTCGGCGCCTCTGTGCCTCCAACCGCGTGGCAGAGAAATCTCTCTACGGTGTGTTTATCAATGGCAACCGCCAGTCCGCTTGATCAATTGACTGCTGTGAAGTTGGCCCGTGTATTTATTGGTTATAATGGAGTACATGATATATATATATATATATATATATATATATATATATATATATATATATATATATATATATATATACATATATAGTAAACGAATCAGTAGAAGTTACTTATTATCATCAACATGCCGAGCAGACCAATTTTCTTATTACGTTTATATACATATATATATGTATATGCATAATTGTGTCTTCATGTATATGTACAAACATACACTGACATCGAAATTTGAATTTCGTAATGATTAATTTCTACATTTTCCCGTGCACTCACTGAAAAGAAATAAAAAAATCAAAATTCAAAAGCTGCTCTCATTTCTCGTTAGTAAACCTTTTGATAATTCACTGTAAATCAGGCTGACCTAATGCTGATTGCCACCTGTAGACGAAAGCAGAAGTGAAAATTGAAAGAGCACACTACCTACCCTCGAACAAGCATCACCACTTTGTCTCGAGAAAGCATCACCATGAATTAATCACGCCATATGACGAATGACGAAATTCTGGCAACGACTCGCCGCTCTTCCATTAGTAGACACAAGTACTAATTATTTGGCAATGAGGTGTCACTGTAGAAACCCGCTATAAATGATTAGCAACCACGAGGAGCTAATGGCATTGGCGTGATTTCAGAAATTGTAACCTCATTGAATAAAGCAAGAAATGGACACGCTAACAAACGTTTTCAAAGAATCCCGGGGTGAAAATTCAAAAGAGCATTTTTTTTTAAAATGTAGGATATGCGTGTAATCATGATCAGTCTCCTAATTACTAATCGCCAATCCCGTCTAACATAATTTTTCTTATTTCATACAGCAGGCTTTATTTTCTTCTGTCCCTAGTCTGCTTAGTCAATCAATAAGTATATAAGTGAAATAGGCCTACATTTAAGTGATATGTGAATGTAAGTGAAACGAATGAAATAATTTATTGGATTCTTTCTTTATCAGCCTTTTTTCATCTTTCTCCTGCGTTCAGCCATCACACTAATATTTAACCTGTGCAGGGACGTGTTGAAGAACAGCCATGGCTGACGAGGCTTGTGCCGTGCTGAAATAAAATGAATGAATGACTGAACCTTTAACTTATCTCTCTTGGCTCTACATGATAGTTCGTATAAACTGTTTATCATTCATGACAAATTCAACCAAAACCTCTCAGTGACCGTTTTTAGCATAGTACTACTGTTATTAATCCCATTACTGATAAAGTCAGTTTCATGTACCGACTAAACGCACATAATCATTAAAGATCGGTTTGTATGATAGGGAGCATTTATCAATATTCTGAACGCATCAAAAATCTCATCTTTTTATGTGCGCAAACAAAATTTCGTTCATCCCTCCCTGACGTTTGCTATATAAAGACAAAGTTTAGAAATATGTTAAGAAATTGAAGTATAACATGATTGTTGTCAGTACCCATATGCTAAACAAAACAAGGAGGTTGTGAGACACAGCTGGCAACTTGTATCGAATCGACAGCGATATTTTTAAACCACTCGATATGCCATGGTATAAAACGGAGCCGTTCAGCAGTAACTGCCGACAATTATACCTCAAAGCAATTTTCAACCCGAAACACCTAACGGTCACACAAACTGGAGGGAAACGTCCTTGGTAAACACACACCGTAAAACTGTCGCAATCAGGAAGCAAAATCCCCACACCCATCACAGAGCTTTAATTTTGATCCGTTTTTCGATGTATCAGCTTTGAGGAGAGTTTATATTCAGTCTTTTCATCTGTTTCGCAGTCATCTCCAGGATTCCATATTTTTCCACTCTATCTTTTTTTTGTTTTTGTTTTAACGAGGAATATCACATAACAATCCATCAAATCATAACCCGTTGAAAACGAGAGAGCTTAATTTCGGTGCGCAGCGTTTGATATTATTCTCACAGCAGTAAGAAGTTTTGAGACAAAGGATGCCCTTGATGGCCATAGACTTGGCATTTTCCTCCTTTTTTTGATAGTAAGACGAGAAAAATCCTGAGCACCATTCATCATTACTGCTGGAAGAAACCTGCACCGGGATACAAACCTCGGAGCAAAGATCCATCACACTTCCCTTTAAACCTTTTTTTTTTTTCTCTCTCTCTTTCTCTTCCTGATATCTTGCTATGTCAGATTTATTTGCAGCTGATACCCATACTATGTACAGGATGACGTGTAATGTGGGATATACCCGCTTGTGTGTAATACGTCAATATTTCTAGAAGTTTCACGAGTAGCATATTACAATCAACTCATCTTGAAAATATTCAGTATTCGTTTCATGTCAAAAAGATTGGACTTCCTGTTTCCCCTTGGCATCCTTAGTTCTTTATGTTTTAATTTATTCTTATTGATCATCATTATTAAGTACTTTTAGATGGTTCTGCTTTATCAAAGGTTTGACCATGTGGCATATTGGTGAGGTAATTGAATATTATTTGAAAAGAGTTAGAACATTTTACAATATGAATTTTGCTTGTCTTCCACTAAGAAATCATTGTATTTTTAATTGTCAAACCACCTCCCTTTGTAGACGGTTCTGTCACATTCTATTATTTTCCTCATCCCATTCTGTACCGAAAAGTCTAACTTTAAGTCTGAGAAAAAATTTCTTTAGATACCAGAAGAACTGTTTTGCTGTAGATGATAATGCATTTATTCGCTGGTATCTTAAATATCAGTTATCTGCGAATGGTATTTCTGGCATTGCATGATATGGTATTATATTAAAACATCTTTGAATGACAACTGATTGCCAAATTACCCTACATAAAAATTTCGACTGAAGAATTTCATGAATTTTAGTAATCTTTGAATTAATATATATATATATATATATATATATATATATATCTTGAATATAAAGAAAAACCAGTTGCATGATTTTGACAGGTTTCCATGTCACACATTTCTGTTCAGGTACGAAACAAGGCACAGAATCGGGTCGGGTTTTGCTGACGTAATCTCTCCTCTTTCAGCAAGTATTGCATTATCATGTTATACACGAAAAACTCGAGAGCTAACAATTACACTTCAACTTACCGTTATATCTACTTGGGTCTTACTTGTTGACGGAAGATGATCCGTGATCCAGTTTTCGCATCTGAGTGGTCCTTGTTGCGGGCAACACTTCTCGACTCCTAAAACCATGCCCCAAATAATCACAGTCTCCCATGGGCGCACTTACAGGATAGCTAATCATGCATAGAAACTGGGATCACAGATACCGTACCTGTTCTGAATACAGGAACATTGTGCGGTTTGGCCTTATAGTTCGCACTCGCATTATTTTTGCCCATGATGTCTTTTAACGTGACACCTCGGATGTGCCACACACAGGTCCCACAGTCGAGTCCCAAGCTGACGCGCCGTTGAACACGTAGTACACAGGCGGTGCGCGGGTCTTTTTTTTTTTTTTTGGTGAAAACCATGTCTGACAAGGGCCCTGTTTTATCAAAATATATCATTGATTGTAAATTTCCTTTCCACACAGGCTGCCATAGACTTATGATAGAAATCAACTATATAATCAGTTATAGCCCTTCATGAAACAGGGCCCAGGTAAACCACTGACCTGCACACAACAGGATTATCGTATTTTTCTCTGGTCTGTAACAGATTTTTTTTTTCTTACATAGAGAGGGCTTTGTACTTCGGCACCTTTAAAGATCAGTTGTGATCAAAGGTCAATACTATGTTGCATTCATCCCTATTCATTGTATACAATCGAAATCGCAAAACCTAACAAAATTTTCCACGTCTTTCACACGTTCAAGCGACTTGTGCATGCACGAATCACTTGTGATTAAGTCTTATAAGCCTGATTCTTTTAACATTATACATAAATAGGAAGTAAATGGCTTATACGAAATACGCAGAATCAGTTGAATTAACACTTAATATCTGTGATGTCCTATATCTAGTAAGTAGTACCCAAAGCTAAGTTCCTCATTTCCACATCACGAGTGATTTCGCTGTACAGAATTCAAACAAAATACCGTAAGGTTTATAACCTTTATCCCATTAGTGTTCAAACGCTGTTGTGTTGTGTTGTGTTGTGACATAATAGCTGGCACCGTATAATTATTCTCGCTACAACCCGTCTGTTTTCGAAAATGCATCAGTACGGGGCGTGTTTTATCACTAATCGCCTGTAATCGTTATCTATCGTGTGTCGCTGATGTTTGTTCGATTTATTCCCGTTAGAATAACACAGTATATATAACACTCCTGTAAACAGCAGTAAGCAGTGGGCAGTGAGGTTACGCAGAATACAATCCAGAACAAACCAGCTGTGTAAACTTTGGCCCTTGATGTGTTTGTTTCCGTTCATCATTTTTTTTTTCGACATCTACAAAGTTGATTAGATGTGATGTAATTGTAAAAAGCTAATGACTAAACCTGACTTCAAGCTCTAAAACTACCAAAAGCAATGATGATCAACAGGTGAGCACGAAAACGTATGGCAAAATATGAAAAAGCGTTGTAAATGGCGACCGAGGCGAGAATCAATACCGCGGCACGAAAGGCCAACCATGGAGTCTGTAAGTAGCTCCATGGGCCAACTATGCAGTTTTTGTTTTTCATTGTTTTGTTTTTAAGCAAAGCTATGCACAATTGGGGCTACGACTTTGTATAAACGGTGTAGATTGAGAAAGAAAATAATTACGTGGTGTGGAGATAAAAAGGGAGAGGACTTGCTTGTTTTTAAAAGAAAAATATAAAGTTTGATGTTCAGGTTCTTTTTCAACCATTGAAGAATCAGCATAATTTTACACATTCATAATGCTGATAATTGATATAAAATGTTACCTTTGACGATAAGACTTCGGTATTTTTTTTTTTTTTTTTAGATGAATACGAAATTCGAAAGAACCTAAACTTAGGGTTAAACATTATAAGAGTTAGACCTATGAAGGTAATGAAAGACGGAACACACGCTCTCAGCTTTGATTAGGTGTAAACTGACTATAGATCTTTAAAATTGTGTTTGCCACAATTATCATCCCAAAGTAAAAACTGCAGCAATGTAAAATATATCTTGCTTAGCTCTGCTTTAGGATAAAAAAAAAGTAAAAGAAAAGGAAGAGAAATGTATATGTTTATTGCTTTATCATTATCATTAGTGGTAGTAGTACTAGTATATAGTAGTAGTAGTAGTAGGAGTAGTAGTAGTAGTAGCAGCAGCAGCAGCAGCAGTAGTAGTAGTAGTAGTAGTAGTAGTAGAAGTAGTAGTAGTAGTAGTAGTAGTAGTAGTAGTAGCAGTAGTAGTAGTAGTAGTAGTAGTAGTAGTAGTAGTAGTAGTAATAGTAGTACTATTTATTCAGCCAAACGAAAATCACGATAGCAGTTATATTACATAGATTCACATGGAAATGGTACAGTGAGACGCAGGGAAGTGGAAGTTTCTCTTCCACTTCCCTGGTTGACGTATAACACAAAAACGAGTAGTACGAACAGGGAAGTAACACGTGGGCTATGTATATCTGCTTGCCACTATATTTGTTAATCATAATTACATATATAAGCGAAACCATATCAATTTATCTATTGTTAGATAGATCCATAATCTATTTTCTTTTTTTTTCTTTTTTTTTTTGTTTGCTCTTGTCGTGAAATGCATAATCTGTCGTTCGCGGATAACGCTATGTGATTGCGTCATGGCAAACACACACATCACACACGAAAGAACAAGACAGTGATTATCAAATCGTTATCTCTTGATGGTTCAATGGTATATTGAGTAGCAATGGGTCATTAAAATCCCGTGAAGTGTTGTGATTACCTCATAAAACTGTCGACGTATTTGATCAATAGGTATCATCGTGTTTATTTCCTACGCATTGGTACAAAGAACAATAAACCTGAGGAAACTTGCAGAGCGTTGCAATATTACAGGCATTACTTATCATTTGCGGATGAAATAAAAACCCAGCTTTATTGTGCTTCAACCAATGTAAGAATGTTTATCAGTATAAGCAATGCTGTGAAACTATTGCTAGATATACAAAATGTGAACAATAGTTATAATAAAATTGTTTCTAGAATAAACCGTCTATAGTAATGGTCTATTGCAAAAAATAGTGATATCTCCTTATATCTTAGGCTTTATTGCGAAAATTTTATATGGTAGGATGTTCTATTATACAACTCACCTACACATATGCATCAAATGTGATAACTTGAGCAGTTTTTTTAAATGACTGTCCGTGATGGTAAACAGTACCTGTGAGGCTGGCGTCTCACTGTCCAGAAACTGTCACAGGATGGTCATACGAATATGAAATTTGATTTTCAATTTCGCGCGCAGTTACCCCGGAACGTGGTTAAAAACCGATCAAAAGCCAAATCAAGTATGATCTTTTGTCAGCAGCCTGAGAAATTCCACTGGTTGCTATGCGATGATATAAAGATGCCGTCACGAATAACCCCATGTTTATACTATCAGAGCTGAATTTGAACGTTTCCTTTATCGTGTGTCCATCTTTGTTCCACTTCGGGACTGTGTGACGCCTGCTCAAACAATGACGTTATACAGACTGTGACGGTACATGATCTATATCACATACGGAAACCATTTGTGTCACATAATTATTATCAAGTCTATACGGAGAATTACTAGATCTAGGAAGTAGAAGGTTAAGACAGTCATGAACTCGATTCGGCCATCGTGGAAAGAAAAGTCGACTGAAAGAAGTGTAGTCATCACGAAGTCAGCCTCACCGAGTGGACGAACCGGTTGCTCTACAGAGACTCAATGAAGACAAGTGTAACGAGACAGCGAGCATGGAGGAATTGTAAGACCGTATTTGAGAAGGACTAACAAAATGTGGACGCATATCACAAAGATGCAGCCTGGAAAGGTGTATAGATGGATGACAGGACAGACAGAAGGACGAAGAAAGAAAGACATGACGATGAAAATGCCATCGTGCATTTAGCCATCTACAGTAGTGTACCGAGCGCAAGTCAATATCACTATATGAGACGAAACATCCATACTCAAATCTGAGCATGATAGCTCGATATCTTGTTTTCGAAAAAAACAAAACAAAACAAAAAAACAAGGTCCATGCACTTAAAATGACAATCTTCTCTTTTGGTCTCAGGGCAAATGGAATGCAGAGCAATGTAGCATAACTTATTCCTCCCGGCTTTGAAGTGAATTTTTTGGTAACGTTCCGAATAACTCGCGAACTTCCCAATAATGAGCAATTTGATATCCTGATGATGGTCCTTCCTAGACACTAAAGCTGTTTAAAAACTCGTCGTGTAGTATTCCATGGCGCCGATGGTTTGACATCGTACATTACCACAACGTCTTCTACATTTTGCTTGGTCACCATGTTTCCAGATGTTACTCTCAAGAGTACATGGCATAAGGCGATCTTTGGTAGAAGGGCGTTAGGGTAGAAGCACCAAACTGCAGTCCAAAAACCTATGAGCTTATTATGCATGCGAGAACGTTTTCAATCAAGCTATTTCATGTGGAGACCTCATTTTCGCTTTAGAAGACTACAGTGATTCAGCATTTTTAATTTCATTGGCATTTTCTTTTCCTGCAAGGACATTACTCTCCTGTGTCTGAAAATACCTTTTTTTTTTTGGTCACATTCGGAACAAGGGATGTACGATATGACGAAAGAATCACACAGAACCATTCCTGTATATATGTGAGGAGTGACCCCCCCCCCCCCATCTTTCTCATCCTCTAGACTTGGATCTTTATATGACCAGAAATTGGCGTGAATTATTATTGTTTTGAAGGCCTTTTATTTTGAGCGAGAGGAACCATGAAGGATAAGAGTAAAACCTTTATGAAATCCACTCAAAGGATGTATCTAGATGAAAAGGCTTTTTATTTTTCTCCGTCTCAGATAGAAAACATCGTTCCTTATACGTCACTCTGTCCTATTTCCTTTTGTCATTTTAACCTTTTCCCAGTAATTTACGTTGATACTAGGAACCAATGGCAGTGTACACTCTGTTGAAGACTGAAAAAAAAAGCCCAGAATACTTCTCAGAGAGTCAGACAATGAGTGCGTGGGAAACGAGTCAAGTTGTCAAATCCCGCGGAAGCTTTATCAACGTTACGCCATCCACGCGATGCTTGGAGTTGGCGCCATGTACACTCTGTCAATTGCTACGTGTAGACTACTGGGTGCCGAGACAGGTGCGTCCTCGTGCGGAGGGGGGGGGGGGGGGGAGTTGGGGCGTTAATGGTGGAGGAGAAATAGAGCGAGAAAGAGAGAGAGTAATACCTAACTACCTGACAATCTAAAATGGCTGCAAAATATCAGTTCATGACTATAGACACATGAATCGATACCAGAGTCGTACTGAGTTTATAGCCTTTGACTTCTCCATACGCGCTATGTAGGAATCCCCTTTGTACAGACAATCAATAAGTCACGCTTTTGAAAGGTACAAACATAAAAAATTACTATTACTCAGGAAAGAAGAAATCTCTATCATCAGGAACAGTAAGGTCAATACCGTACTTACATGCGGGGAAGAGATTTCCGACATAAGTTTCTGACATGCAGTCATTGCACGTGATTGAAAGTGGGTCTGATGAACCATCTACACTCTTAATGGTCCACCATCTTCTCCACCCCAACCCACCCCCCCCCCCACCCACTTCCCTGAAACAAGTCATTCTCCAAGTCTACACGCGTATAAACGGTAATGTGTGCACGCGTAAGTCGATATATAGGCACTGCTTTTTAAACATGCTGTGTTACCTGCAAACAGGCAAACAGGCAAATCACAAACCCTCGCTCTTTTTTTGCCACTAAAATGCCGAAATAATTACACAGTCGTATTTTCGACAGATGAGGCTAATGCGTGATTAAATTAAGTTCGTCCCAGATACACAGCAAAGCGGGAGAGGGGGTGTCACAGTTTTCCCTTTTTTCACATTTTGCTAATTCGCCAAATATAACATTTACAGGCTTGTGGCGTATAGGTAAAGTAATGTGTGTGTGTGTTTGTGTGTGTGTGTGTATGTGCGTGCGCGTTAGTGTCCATTATGTGTTTACGGAATTGACTGTGAATCTGATCAAAGCTGGGTTGATGGAATCTGGACTTACGTTGGTTTGGTTTCGGTCTTGCTTTGTGTTGTTTAGTTTGTCTTATTATTTTTTTTTTCTCGCAATCTCATGTTCACTTCTCATATCCCCTCATTTCCGCCAGGATAAAGTGGGATATGAAGACTGAGTGGACGGTGAAGCGAGCCGAAGCGAGCCGAAGCGAGCCCATTAGATGATTTTGTTCTCCGTCCCTTCATTCTTTGCACCCGAGGCGATGAGACTTTGCCTGTATTGTTTTTTGTTCTCTTCCTACTCCTCCTGAGTCATTCTATTTTCTTTCAAGGGGGGGGGGGGGGGGAGGTGGGGTGAGAAGGGTTGTCGAGCCCATTCCTTTGCTTTCATTTAAAAATCCGAGACATATAGCTGTATGAGCATAATGACGAAAACACATTTGTTTGTGCCAAATCCCATTCTAATCTTGCCGCCTTTATCCCTCTACCCAGATTTCCTCCTTGCGGAATTTGCTTCCCCTAACCCACAATGCACCTCCCGCATGCTTCTATTTTACTTAATGAAAAGATGCAAATAGCGAAGGGTGTCACTGGAAAATAGGTTAGCGAGGAAACAAATGTGAAATGAAATTTTGTACTAATACATTCACATCAGATTCCGACACAAAGTATATCAAAATATTGTAATGTATTCAAGGTCAAACAGTCGATCATTTTTCGACACAATTATTTCATCCTTCAGACACTTCAAACAGGTTAAATAATAGGACGGCATAGAACGTTTGATACTGCCGCGAGGTATAGAAACAATAAATCAATGATAGCAATTAATGTAATTTGATTTACGCACGAAAAGCGGACATACATTGTTCCCATTGAATTGCTGTGAGAGACATTGTATGTCCATGAAATGCAATATGTATTTTCATTAAATTTTTGTTGTCATTATTCCGTCCTTTGATGAACACAAATTTTGCATTTTTATGGAGTACATATTCTTACTCTCAATTCTGGATTGAATTCTGGGTTGATTTAATGTAGTTCACATTTTGGTTAAACTCCATTTATCACTAAGAGCCGAAGACACACAAAAAAAAGTACTACACTTCTGTATAATGATAAGCAGAGGTTGACTTCGGAGGAAGCTCAAACAAACAAACAAACGAACAAACAAACAAACAAACAAACAAACAAACAAAGCTCTCTCCCCCTCTCTTTCTCTCTCTTGTATACATGTATTCGTTTATGTTATTATTCAGTATTAACATACGTTATTATAATGTGCATATATAAACACATATATCTATATCTATATGTAAAATATGTATGTTTGTATGAATATGTGTATATATATATATATATATATATATATATATATACTCCTAGATGGGTCATTTATATATATATATATATATATATATATATATATACTCCTAGATGGGTCATTTGGAAGACATTTCCATTTGTTTTATATGCAAATTTGTTATATACATGTTCAATGGCAGTTTACGCAATGGAGACACGAAAATTGTCTCCTTAATGACCAGTTGTCTCCCTAATGAAGACACTTCCCCCCAATATGTCTCCCTAAGGTGCCAACTAGGGATATATATATACATATATATATACATATATATATATATATATATATATATATATATATATATATATATATATATACATATATATATATATATATATATATATATATATATATATATGCTTTGTGACATATAAATATACTAAACTACATAGATCGTTGATATCAGTATAGTCTCAAACCAAGTATTATTAGGTGTGAACTGGGGTGTGGATTATTTCAAACCGGTCTTTGCAAAATACCGGCCTCTGTAGTCCCCCTATACACCGCCCAGGGCTTGTTTTCCTCATCATCATTGTCTGAGTAAAGGTAATAAAGTGACCTTTGGGTGTGCCATTCGCCATTTTCCCACTCCTTACCAAATCAATCGATCAAACTGAGGGTGATCGGTTTTTGTTTCGCTCAATTTTTGCAGTGGCGACGGGGGGAAGACGACAAAAAGAACCCGCCATGCTTTTCATTTATACATCACTATGCACACACGATAGAAAGATATCAAATACTTTCATTTTAAGAGGAGCTGACATGTTCTTGTCGATGCAAACTTTGCCAGGTATAGAAGCAGGAGATGAGCCCCAGCCTCTGATAAGCCGTCATTACACATTCAATCAGTAATTGGTGTTCTCGGCCCGGAACCTCACGGGGCTACGTCGCGTCAACAGCGCACGTTTCGCAGCAGGCACGCTGCCTGGCCCCGGTTAAGTACAGGCAGGTATATAGTGCTAACGTCTGTGGCTTGATTAAACGATAAATGCCGGTGATAAACAGAACGAACACCCTTACCCATTTCCAGTCGGTACAAGCCCCTAGTACAAGCGTCCGCAAAGATAGGAGACCAGACGACGAGATGAATCATCGCACAATCCCCCATTAACAGGCAACAAATGGCTGTGTTAAATGGCGAGCTTCATGGTAGGATTACTTCGACAATCACGTGCTAGACTGTAAGCACTGTTTGTGAATTGAACTATAAAACAAAATTGCCGTCGACTTTTTCGAGCAGACTAATGCGTATGCTGGGGTTTGGCTTTAGAGTGTGTCGGATCTCAACGCTCAGCTCAGGCCGCGTCAGCCTCAGATCATTTTCAAGCTCATTTTTAACTTTACCCTCAGATATAGGGTCATGACATTTTCCCAAAGATTAAACCGGAATCCGGGTATCTAAACGTACTAAATATGAACAGAACAATAGATGCCTGCCATTTTATTAAGTTCTCGGGAAAGAAACGTTAGTAAATTTTGATACATTAGCTGTAATCTATAATAGATTTGACTGAAACCAATACATTCAAATCTAACGTAGACTCCATTTATCATATTTTCCTCTCCGTCATATACACACGTTGTTTTTTTATCATTCCTATTTTTTACAAGATTGATTATGGATGCCAAAATGGTGCACATATAGTTTTGAAGTTGACTTTAAAGGCTACAATAAAGTCCTAAAAACAGGAGGTTTCTCAAAATTGAAGATGTGAAATTATGGAATTATCATATGCTTTCGCCGAACAGCAAAGCTGGTCCCAATCAAACACGCGAATGAGAAGAAGCAATGATGTGGTCGCCTCACAGTGTTCTCCCATCGGTCTGCTCACAAAATCATCAGAGCTGATTATTGATTCAAAATTGTTACAATCCTTCCCCCCTGATAAGTCATTATAGTTGCTAGATTATCATGGTTGTTCGAGCAATGAATGCTCAGAAGCAAGAAACCAATGGACCGGCGACTTAAAGACCCCTCCTTATAAGGACTGCATGAATGATTCGAAAAAAAGAAACTTATTTTTTTTTTTATTTCATGCCAAAAAGCGGACATTAGCTAGATTCTATACACAAACCAATGGGAGACTTTTAAAGTGCATGATGACATTGTTATCTTGTAGCTCCCTTGTGTATGGGATTGTGAGTGATATGCCTGTACATGTTATGATTCAGCGAATTTCTTTTCTTTTCTTTTGTTTTGTATCGTAAAACCAACTTGAACATAGCGTGGAATTGCACCCTAAGAAACTGAGAAGTATTCTAAAAGTATTAATATTCTAAACAATATCTAACTTTTGCGTAGTTCCCCCTTTTGTAAAGGGGGGGGGGGGGCAACGTTGCTGTCTTTCATTTCATCTGTTACCAGGATACATAGATAAAATGTGGTTTATGTTCAAAACAGGCCCAGGATATATCAAAAAACAAAAACAAAATACAAGCAAAACTAAAGTATGATAAAAAAAGTTTCCATGTTTCATGCAATTAACTGCAAATGTTCCGGTCAGTTGGAAATAAGAGAACTAGAGCAGGTTGAACGAACGACTTAAATAACACATCAGAATATTATCCTATGGAGCTTCCTCCATATTACGATGTCTGTGTGTGTGTGTGCACCGATTTCTACAGAATGCTTACGAGTCCCTTCTCAAAATTACTTGCTTCTAACATCATGAGATTGAATGTATGGTCGGCAAAGAAAATCTATGATTAATCAAAGTCCTTGTAGCCACACCACGGTAATGTTTTCTCTGTCAATTAAGTACGTCGCATGCAGTTATGCAATAATCATTGCAGTGCATAAGCCCCTCGAATGAATTGTAATATCCATGTAGTAAGGTTAGCTCTCTTTGGAATCCTCGCTTATAGCTCTTTCTTGAGGAGTCGTTTTCAGTTCACCGGGAGCCTCGAAAATATCGCTTTAGATGCAGATGCCAGATCGATTGGTCTGATTAGCGCAGATTACTGGGATAGCCCGCTAGCAAGAAGGAGCAAGATGAAACGGGATGTTTATTGGCAATGTTTTATTGATAATTTCATTACGGTGGTAGATAGAATGAAAAGGGATCTTTAAAACCACGGGAAAATGGAAAGATTAGCGAGATAACGAGTTTGGCACGTGTGCAGTCGTCTTGATAACTGAGAAGCGTGGACGGGCTCCCTATACTGTATTTTACAACCGTCGATAACTTCTGGATATGTCTTGTTAACAAAGCCTCCCTAA
The DNA here is from genome assembly GCF_964275005.1 of Diadema setosum. NCBI lineage: Eukaryota > Metazoa > Echinodermata > Echinoidea > Diadematoida > Diadematidae > Diadema > Diadema setosum. Next base: position 27,498,268 of record NC_092688.1, on the reverse strand, counting down.
TAAAAACTGATAATCAAAGAACGCCCGCATGGAGGTATTTACACCTCCATTTCTTTCCTCATCGCGCTGCTACAGGAATAGATACCTCAAAGTAAATGTAAAAAATGCCAGCGCGTAGGAAGCTGCAACTTTCGTGGCAATTTGAAAGCGCACGCGTAAATGGCAAACATCGAGCCCTGCCTCTTAGCGTATATTCATCTATGTTTGTGAGCCAAAAATACGAATCGGTTTCAAAATCCAGCGCTTATTGAGCATGAAGGGGAATTCATCAGTCCCACAGGGACCTTGGAAATGCATCCTACGGGCTAAAAGCATTTGCTTCTCAAATGATGCTCAAAAATATACTTAGAGGCTTGTCTCCCGTACCTCCTAGCGGTCGTCTAGCGTATCACGCTATTTCTGGGATTCCTGCACTGACGAAACCAAAAACCCAAGGTTCTCCCACATTCCCTGCGCTATGCTTCAAGTCATTTTAAAGGTAGGAGCCCTTTTTTTGTGAGCTACCCAAAGTTCAACAGCAGACTATGGCATTTGGTAACACGCGGCCAGGTGTCAAGTCTCAAATGAATTTACAAGTTAATTTAGCAGTGGAACGTAAAAGAGTTCCGCGAATTCTCATTGCATTTCCTTTAAACGTTGTCAGACAGTGTCCCTCAGATTTATAGACAGATTAATTCGTGAGATGAATTAGAGCTCAGGAGTACGAGGAAAGAGTTACATCTTGGGATTGAAATTAATTCTACCTAATGATAAGCTCTTGATGGGAGGGTTGGAAACAACCACCTTCCTTTGATACCGGACGATCTTTTTACGCTCATATGATTGTGTTCTGTATATTCTTTCATTTATAATACAATGTGCTCATTCATTAATTTTGTGTATTTGTATATTCAGAAACTGTTAAGGCACTCTTATGCTTTTATTTATTAATCTTACATTGAACTATCCAATTCATTTGGTGTCCACTTGCAGCCAATGCAGTTACGTGCAAATAACAATGCTAGACAATATCCTGTAATGAGACATTAGGAAAATCGTCCGGGATTTGAAAGCGTGGGAAAGAAAGAGAATATATGAGAAAACAGCAAACATATCACGGAAAAAAGGCGTCTACTCTATCACCTTGTTTGAAGTTGTGTGATCGTATTACTCTTCTCTTCCGCGCATGCTCTTTACCTCCTCCTCTTTTCTTTTTCTTCCTCTATTTCTGTTGTTTGTCAACGTCAATGACATATGCTCGACAGTTCTTACCTCCTTCGCATTGTCGTATCTTGTTTAAGCGCCAGGGGGTGTTACACGAGGGAAACATATCACAGAATGCCAGTAATCTGCCAGGTAGGGGAAGGGATGGATGGATTTAATGTATTGCAAATTATGCTACTGTTTTCACCGAGATCTCTCGAAGATATTCTCATCGCGTTACGTCGGCAGCGTTCAATTTTCCTGCTGCATTTTGCACGTCAATGTCGTCTACCGAGCTGCTTTTACTCTTTTTCTCCACTCCCGTCCTCCTCCTCCTCTTTCTTCTCCTCCTCCATCTTCTCATCATCTATCTCTTCCTATATCCTTCAATCTCTATATCGATTCTTGCTAACAGTCAGTTTTTTGAATGCACAGCTAGTCCTATCTCTCGTTTAAGTTAGTTTACAACACTGTATAATGTAATGATCTATTGCAGGTACGTCTAGACGTCTACATGTAAAATTCATCTTCCATTTAAAAGTTTGTGCCATGTATGAGAATCACGTTTTAGTCATGAATTAAGTCTTCAAATTTTACGATACGACCTTCTGATAAAGAAGCCCAGTCAGGGATACGATAACCTTTCGATGGCATGCAACGCGACACGTTCGTTCCAAGTTCGCTCGTACGATTTTGCTCGTGAAACTTGATATGCCTCCTATCGGTTGCTTCACATCTTACCCTGATAAGGGAATGTCAGTCGCTAAGGTTTGATGAGCGCTCAGGGTGTCACGCGAACTATGGGACTTCCGGGGGCGGAGAGGCCTAGTGGCTTGATACTCTCGTCCTCTCCCTCCTCCACCCCCGCCCCCCCCCCCCCCCCATCTCTCTCTCTCTCTCTCTCTCTATCTGAGCTTTTCTTCCTTTTCCATTCTAATGGTTCTTGTGTTAATGTGAATAGAATGAATTGCCAACTGCAACTGAGACACTGAGATATATGCATCCTATGTATGATAATATGCAGAGTACATGACTTTATATAGCATCCATTGCTGTTCTGCAATAGCATCCATTGCAGATATATATGTATATATATATATATATATATATATATATATATATATATATATGCATGTGTGTGTGTGTGTGTGTGTGTGTGAACTCGATCTCTAAGCAGTGTTGGAGGTAACAAACTCGGATTAATTTCTCGTAAAACGATCAATTTTAAATTGTATAGCAATGGAAGTCTGCACCAATTTCGTGAATGGAAAAATCACAGTGGAAGGAAAGAAAACAGCTTCAACAAACTCCACAGAACATTAGTCGACGTTATTTATTCTAGTGCAAAATTTCATTACTTTGATGTTATCTAATGAGTAATCAAGTACGAGGGCCACTCGAAACAAGTTTGTTCCAAATCATTTTCAGGGAACTGTAGTCCATTCACCTTCAAATATTTATATCTCCTTTCTTTTATTCCCATTAAGATACTGCATCAATGAGGACATCGATCATTAAATGTCTAAAATTTCGGATTTATCATTTTGTGTTTTAACTGTTTGATTGAAGTTATATTTCTGGGAACGGGCTGAGATAACAGCATGCTCACTCCCTTTTGATATAATCTTATTCATGCATGTTTGTTTCCATGTGTTGACTCTGTCATTTATTCATTCATATGATAATTAAATGATTGATTGATCGTTTTATTGATTCATTCGTTAATATTCCTCCCCCCTTATCTCTTGCGTGTGAACCTTATTCTTCCATCTCTATCATCACAGACACCGAAAGCCCACACAGTGTTATGTAACATCTCATTTTCCTTCGCCTTGGAACTCGCCATTACTTGTTGTCCTGGGCACCATGAGCCCCTAAACAGGGGTCTGCCAAAACGTCATTTGTTTGTCTCAAGCTTTGTACGTAGTTCTGATACAAACACAAATCTCAATCTACATCTTCAGTGGTCAACATCTTTGTGATTGGGCAATATCATCAATTTGTAAATATTCCAAAAATATATAGCTATAAAATTTTTCATTTCTTCCTGCAATATTGATGTTTACATGACTGTGAGAAAATTATTGGATCAATCAAGAAATATATACTTCCTAAAAATCCTTTTCATTTAACATGTGATGAAGACACGTGTTATTTCCTTATCTAGTTTGACAGACATTACATTTGGGATTATGACCTCTTTTCCACATAAAATAGATTTCTTTTCACTTTTTTGATTAACGCTTACATTGACAATGATCGGAAAATGTTACCATGTCTTTAAAAAGTGTTGTTAAGATGAGCGTTTTATGACATGACATGAAGTGGGTTAACTAATGATGATGAAACTATACTTCATATATAGAAGAAGGAAGATGCACTTCTATCAAATCGTAATCAGTTCACATACGAAATCAATATCAGTTATAGTAAAGGTGATATTCTGTGTCTCCTAGTCCTACTTTCCTCGGTTTTCAATATAAGTGATACTGTTAACTTAACTGATGGCGATCTCTCCTTCATTCGAAGAGAGAGACTAGAGAGAGAAATAGAGGTAGAAAGGGAGAGGGAAAGAGCGACGAATAAAAAATAGAAAAAATGGGCAAATAATGGCCACAAGCCTTAACCTTTCAAAGAACAAGCCAAGTCACAATGATTGATTGCAATCGATATCAGGTGGCCGAGTTTAAATAGGACGATAACTTGTATCTGACTGGCTCATCTCCACGGAAAGGAAGCGAGACGCCAAGCTCGTGTGGCGCGCTCGAGTTCGCCCTCACACGGATCATTTGCAACTCGGCCGTTTGATGTTGTCATTTTGGGCCTTCCGTCCATCTCAATCTTGTCACACTCATTTCACCCAGCAGCGGCTATCTTCGCATTGGCCTTTATTGTTTTTCCAGCGAATGAAATTTAGCCTTGACATTCCATTTATTATCAGCCATCATAACCGTCTCGCTGTCGCTGGGTGTTTTCTCTTTCTTTCCTTTTTCATGCAACAAACGAAGATAAGAGTAGATAAATCGTTAACGCAAGAATAAGAAATCAGTGATCTTCTATAAACTGTCATCTGAGATAATCATTTCATTTACCCTGTAAGAAGTAGAGATGAAATTAAACATCTTTACCAACGCATTTAACAATACAAAGCCCGATGGAAAGAAAAATACTCCTTCCTATATGCCGGCTGCATGCGGATGATGTCAACATGAAGACGAGCAAAAATGAGCACAGAGTTTTAAAAGGTCTTCTCGGATCCTGACAGCTAGATTGGTTGGTGTTTAACGGACCACCTCCTTTCCTCGTTCAAGGTCATTATCGTGCGCAATGCTAAAGTTTAACTCGCCTTCTAAGACAAATAGCTAGCCTCCATTAAATTCCCTCTCCTCAAAGCGTTGTCTATCCACTTTACCAGCAGATATGGAGACTGAGTATATACCACTTTAAACATGTTGGGACACACACACACGTACATACATAAACAAAATATATACATATACATATACATATATACATATACATACACAGAGAGACTATACCTCTGTGTGTGCGCGTGTTGATATACGTATCCTTATGATAAAATGTATGTTTTTCATTATGGAACTAACAAAGGAAGACTTTATGCCACTTCTTAAATTCAATCCTCATCAAAAGTATAATGTACCCTGCTTTCTATTTTTATTACTTATGGTGACATAATTATCTTTCCTTTTGTTTACACTGTGCGTGTATGTACTATTGATTATGTTGAGATGGAGAAAAAAAAAATAAACCTGAAATCTAACTAGACTGAACGTCAGAGACTGGGAAGTGTCTGAAAACAAAGTCTCTCAAAATGGCATGAATATTAGATGATGCTGCTTTTAATCATGGTACATATATTATATTTATATATTTTATAATATTATATTTATATTTATATATATTATAGTTAACAAAATGTTATAATGTAGTATTGAGAGACTGTCATTAATTTCTTTTGTTTTATGAGTGATCATGTTATGTTTGACATTTTCTAATGATCATGCATTTGTGCCTATCGCGAGTACCATCCTACATGAATTAAACTCAACCACTTGTCTTTCCTGAGTGCGTAAACAGACGTTTCTTTTTTTTTTGTTTATTTTGTTTTGTTGCCACGCTAGTTTCTTAGGTATTTGATAATTGAATCTAAAAATGCAAAGAAATTATTTAGGATTGAAGAGGAATGGCACATGAATTTGTACAAGGGGAAGGGGCATATAAATAATACCACTACAAACCAATAACAAAATGCCACCAAAAAAAAAAAAAAAAAACGTTATAACCAATTAGCCTTGCCAGAGTAGCGTTACCTCCCTACAGCTGTGAAAAGGTAAATACCATGGGCAGATTTAATTTGGACGTATAAGAGTCGAAAATGAGTGTGGAATTCGTTTTCAGGCAAAGCGATTTATTCGACTAATTTGACCTCGTTGTGTCGTCTGAGGCAAGGATCGATCTTGATCCGGGTCATCGAGTTACCTGATCGACGACGGTCCAGCCCCTAATTTGGCGATGTCTAAAGATCACAATATCTCTCTACTTTGTCCCCTTTTAGCCCCCGAGGACGGCCGCGCCGTGCTAATTTTCTGGTCTGGCTCGGTGCAATCGAATGGCGATCAATATGGCGAATGGATGTCAAAGCGTGCTGCGAGCTCGCGGTCGTCGTCTGCGCAGACATTTTTGTTTTTCACTGCAGCTGAGGTGGCGGCAATAAGAAAGTATGAAAAAAAAGCAAGTTTTGTTTGTTTGTTTGATTTCAGAGCCCATTTTAAGAATTGAGGAGGTGTTTCACGAGATCATTTTGCATGATATGCCCTTAACGTATATAGTGGTCTATTTTTATTTCTTCAAACTGTATACCTCTGAGAAGAGAGATAGGGAGAATGGGAACTCGTAAATTGCCAAATTTCGCTATTTAGCGAAGGCATGAGAAGGATACTACATTATGTGCATTGAATGTAACAGTGAACTCTTTTGCTCTTACAAATGCCCCTGAAAAGGAGGGTAAAATATAGTTGAACTTTTTCTTCTTTTTTGTGAAGGTTGTGGAAGTACTGACGTTAAGCAGCGAAGCATGGCCATACAACATGATATTGATACTACCTAGAGATATGACCATATAGAAACTACCCAGGGGTACACGTACTACGTAGAGATATGTTTTGCTCCGTATGTCTCAGAGGACAAAGACGTTTGCGTTTAATAATTGACATCATAAATAATTTTTGATATTTCGTCTTCGCGTCCCTCTCACACACTGCTACAAAAGATGTCAATGACACTACTATCATAACTATAGCATAGACACCGCCTAACAACGTAATATTGAGAGACAACCCACAACTTATCTAATGATTAATTTCCATAATTTGTTCAAAGACAAAATTTTCATACTACGAGAATTATATCTTTTCATGATAGCTCAACTGCCAATTTAGACATTGAAATTATGATGATGATGGTGATAATCAGACAAGTTATATCACGCCATATGTAAAGATGTCCTTCTTTGTACCTCTGGATAATACGGAATGAAATAAAAATGTAGTTTTAAATAAGATATGAAAAACTGTAACATTGATGGATTCATCATCACTACGCATCTGGGAGTCCTAAATGTCATGTGAATAGAAGGAGGTGTCAAGGGGGAGCGGAGGGGAGAAAGAGGGAGGAGGAGGAGGTGTGGTGGAGAAAGAAAATGACTGAAAAGCTAAAGTGACAGATTCCTGCAGAACAGTCAATTGCTTTGCTCCAAGCAGTGACTGGCCGCTGAAGAAGCCGCCTAACTCACGCAAAGAATCGGGTTCCCCATCTGCTAATGGCCTTGCAAAGAAGCTTTCTTCGTATCAACAAACGCTTTTCCTCGTAATAATAGTAAGAGGGAGGGAGGGAGGGAGAGAGAGAGAGAGAGGGGGGGGGGTGACAAGGAGAGATGAAGAGAAGGGGGAGGACAGACGACAATCGTAAAAGACACCTTATGATTGGATAATATGTTAATGAAGTTATTTTATTTGATTATGATGTCACAGCGCAGTCTCTTGCAATAAATGAAATTGTAATTAATCCTCTTTGTTTAGTGTAATATCCTATCACCCGCTGACGTACGTGATACATGTATCAGTCTTTTATTTTCAAATACTAGTACACCTCTTTATGATGAGTCCAGGATGTGTGTGTGTGTGTGTGCGTGTGTGTGTGTGTGTGTGTGTGTGTTCAAATGATAGCTAGCTTGCAACAACATTAGCGAGCTGTTAGGATTGTACCATAGTGTCTTTTTTACCCTGCTGATGTAACTAATAAGAACTAATCGCGAGGCAATCTGCGCGCTCCGCTTAACGGGCGGGAAAGAAGTAACGAGCCTGACAGCAATACGAAATTAAAAGAAGTAAACATTGAACACAAACATAACATCAGAGAAGTCAGACGGTCAGAGACACCAACACGCAATAACACATTCCAAACACATTGATGTAAACAACTTCAGGCAATACGCCTCCTCATACAGCAGTAATACGTGTGTATTCAATCATCTTGCGATATAATCTAACTTAGCAATTAAAGCGTATGACGTCATCACGGTGATTTACCCCCGAGCCACGGGGACATGATAAAAGTAACAAACAACAAAAACTGACATGAGTTGTGCAACGATCTTTAAACTATTATTTTTATGTTGCTGTATGCATGTTTATCTCTCGTAAGATCCGATGATGATTTTGTATCGAAATGAAATCATAAAAACTAAAATAAAAACATAAAAGACTTACATGAACAATTTCTTCACTTTCAGACGCAGCACTCGTCAATTTGCATTATCTAAATTTCCCATTATGTACACACTACGTGACTTACTGCTTTAACCGATAATGAAGATAACGCCATCATATGAAATAGACATTTCGGAACTCCAACAGCTACCAGCTTCTAAACAAATAGGAGAAACAAAAATAAAAAGTTCAGTGAGCTGGTGAAAGCAATTCTTCGTGAATGACGTCATTCGTGGTTTCACACCTATCGAAGAGGTTTGTAATGATTGTTAGTATACTATGGAAGCAGCAAAGCAGCTGGGCACATTTTTCGTTACAACGTTACAAAGCGATCGTTTTCTCTTCATTCACAATCATCCCTGCCTTCGCGTTTTGCCTCTTGATGAGAGTTATCAACTTAAAGGGGAATTCCAGACGATTTTAAGAATTTAACATCATGTAGTACATAAATCGACAGCTCCATGTATAGATTTGTGAATTTTTTTTTTTTTTTTTTTGGTCATAGAACCGAGAAACCAATATTTTGAAAAACCCAAAACAAATTACAATGAACAAAGATGATGACATAGGAGGCTCACAAACTTCAGAAATGTAGTAATGTAATTCCATTACAATACAGCATGCTTGGCAGCTTCACTTGTGTAGAATTTATGCATGCTTTCGTCTTATGTTCTACTTCCTTGAGCCCCCACACATGCATGTCTATAATATGGTGAGGTTACCATGCCATCATCCTTGTTCATTGTGATTTGTAATAAATCTTGAAAACATTCTTATTCTTCATCCCAATCACAATAAATTCTGAAATTCTATGCCCAGTATAACCAATTTATAGTTATTCAAATGTAAAAAAAAGAAAAAGAAAAAGAAAATCATCCAGAGGTGTCCTTTAAATCAGAATAAAACTTGTCACATATAGTTTGTGTAAATGGGATATTTTTAACCACACAACCTACTCAGACAAACAAAGGGGACTTTTCTCAAAGGAGCTAAAATGTTTTTCCAATACGTTCTTGATTCTAATGTTCGTTTGCTTTTTTTCATCAGGTACCATAGTCATTGCCCTTTTCTTTCATCCTAACCTTACGTGTAAGCAATATTCTACAATGGGTTTCTGCAATGGATAAAGACCTTCGATCCAATAACAAGTGCTTGTTTGTTCGATTTAAATGGCATCTTAATGAATTGATCTTATATATGAAATCACTTGGCAGCGTTGGGTTCATGTGGATTTCAGTTCACATTCATTGGTTGATTGTGGTGTAAATGCAATCGCACATTTTGCCCTCAGCAGCGATATTGCACCACGTTATTTTATCATAGATCGGTGAGATCGTCTATTATTCTCTGACGTCACAATGTCGTCTGCGCGTAATAGAGTAATGTAGGTTGATCCTTTCCATCTTCCGTCTACACTCAGTATTTCCCTCGTCAATCCCATCAATCCATTCCATCTGTCTATCCAGTCTGACAATTTGTCTTTCCTTTCTATTTTTCTTCGTTCTTTTTTTCACCGTCTTTTCATTAAAGCGTCTTGTTGTGACAACCACATCCGCTCAGTGTCTGTTTACATCTTCACAGTAATTCACCCCTGCTCTAACTGACTTCCCCTTTATTGTCACTGTAATCATGTCTCTGGGAATGTTATTCTTACTAATAAAAAATGGCGTTGCCTTGATGTACAGGAGACTGATAACAGCGCATCGTTCACGGCTGTAAAAGACATGACGTATCGTAGGAGAGCCCTGGTTCCCAATGCACACACCAACTTACATTGGCATTCTAGCTCATGATTGTCTGGCCTAAAGCGTACATTAAACTTAATTATATTATAACACGAGTGTAATATTGATAATTATATTACACAATTACACTTCAAAAAAAAAATCACAATAAAAGAAAGATTTGGGGAGCATTGGCCATACTTTCGTACATACTTTCGTCAAAATTATCAGCATTAGATACTTTCAGGTCTTCTCTATCAGTGATATTGTACAATTAAGACATAAATGTGAAGGGGGAAGTCCGTCTGTGTGTTTCTATCATTGATGTCTGCCTAGATCTAAGAATCTTGCATCTTCGTCTGTTCATATACCACATATCAATCTCATTCCCCTCATTTCCTTTTTCATTCACTCACTTCTGTCGCTGGAAGTTATAAACAGCTAATAGTCAATGATGAAACATTCACTTTTGACCTATACCAATAGTTTTGGTACGAATCTCTACGTATCAAGGAAACCACTCACATGTTTCCGTCGTGTCTCCACGGGTGACTGCAACCAGTGTGTGTCATGTAAAAAGCTCACGTACAGTGAGAAAATTTAATGCCGAGGAGGGGGGGGGGGGGAAGGGGGCTCGTGAAGAAACCATCGAAGACGGAACTAGGGGATGTGAATGAGAGAGACATGGAGAAAGGGTGTTCGATCATGAGGGACGCAAGTGATAAAAAGAGCAGAAACAAAGGGGAAAAGTTTGTGACGAAAAAAGTGAAGTGGATCGATAGATTGTATGGAAGGATAATGCACAGACAGACTATGCAGAAAAGGAGCTGGAAAGGGTGACGAAGGTCAGAGAATAAAATGCCTATTCAGTGACGAAATGATATATGGTTATCAGTGCTACCAGCACTTAAAATTTATTCCTATACGAAAAGTCTACGGAATGTAATCTTTATACCCTTGAAAAAAAAAGCGGCTCTGTTGAGAAAGCATGCAGCAAAAACTGTTGTTCATTCTTTTTTTTCTTCTTCTACCAATGTGTCTCTGTGTGGACTTGTCTGGGTATTCTACGGTATATGGCCCTGATAGAACTAAAAGTTGCCTACTTTCAATTCTCGGGTACGTTAAAGCCAGAAGCATAAATTGCTGAGGATAAGTCTTTTACATACACCTTTTACTAGGAATGAATGTCTCGTAATAACTGGTGAGACAGATTGATCGAAATAGATAGTGAAAATAATGAATCAGTAAAATGATGACAAAATAGATATTTGAGTGTAAAAGACATGAATAGTCAGCAGCAGCAATATGACTGCTCCGGGCGCATCTATCTTTCTCCTCCTCCTCGTCCTAACGTGAGCCAGCCAAGGTAGGACGAGGAGGAGGAGAAAGATAGATGCGCCCGGAGCAGTCTATATTGGGCTGATAAATCAAAATGGCAGTCGGTGCGATTGGCCCCATCAATCTGGCGACTCGCGCTGCAGGAGATAGCGCACAGCTTTGACGCCACGTGGAGGGAAGATGCGACCCCTGGCGGTAAAACGTTTTCATCTCGCCCCAACATGGATCACACAATCGGGAGAGATTTCTTTCCCTACCTATACCATAGATCAATCAATGCAGCTGCGACTTTTCTTTCTTTCTACACCATACATCCGTCATAGCTGTTAGAAGGCTTTGTCACAATCGGATATATTCTTATTCCTCACGGGGCGGGGCGGGGAGGGGGTGGGGAAGGGAACTATAATCATAGGTTCAATTTCAAACCCTGAAACTATGCTAGTGCGGAGTGAAGGACGGTGCATCTTTGTTAGCGTTTTTATTATTGTGCAATAAAAAGCAGGCCACGTCACACTTTTCCAGTGGATGTATTTTTTCTCTTTCTTCGTCTATTATTATGCCGGTATGGAGGCTGTTATACACATTGAAAATGACACAGTCTGAGCAAAGTTTTTTGTGTATTCACAAGTGTTCGTTGCTGATTTAGTTACAATTATCTGCAATTCTACCCTTCTAACTCTCTTGGCCATAACCTCTCTGTCTGTCGTTTTAAAAAAAAACAGCAACTACACGTTCATAAGTCATCTAATTGATGGAAATTATCGAGGAATGCGGTGTATAGTTAACTCTTAATTTACAAATTTGCATTCATAAAAAAAGAAATTAATGATATCGCGGATAACAGTGACAGCCGCGACATTCAGATTCTAGTAACATATTCGATTTATCTATCTGAATCTGAGAAACGAATGCATAGAATCATGATTTAGCTTGCACAACCCGACATTTTTACTCATTCGAAAATTACATGTAACATGTTCCTAATGACAAACGGGCGAATGATTGCAACTGATTGGCAAATGGGCTTCCATCGATTTAAATAAACATCGATTATTCAGTGAGTAATATCTATGACAAAAAAGAAGAAGAAATGATGGGTATACCATACTTAGGTGGGACAGTTTGATTGTATGCCTATGTTTTATTTTTCTTTTAAATCATTGCTATTACTCAGACAGTGAATAATCGGTGTTTATTTCATTCTTTGAGGGGAAATTTGTCAATCAGTTTCAATAAAAACATCTCGACGCAAGAACCATTCATTTTAGACGAATGATTACACGAATATGTATGCTGCGATATAACTAAATAAATTACAGTCACTGGAATCAAAGGCAAGAAATACATGCTCTGATATCCGATATGCAGCACGACAAGAAGGAACTATGGTATAGTGCAAGAGAGAAACCAGATGAAACTGGACTTATTGATATGCAAGGCAGCTGGGGGAGATAAAAATGGAAAGAAAATCATGCGAAAAAGTGCATGAAATGTACTTGCGCGTGTTACAAAAGGGTTGATAGAAAATGTCTTTAAACTAAAAACAAACAAACAAACAATAACTTAATAGACATGCTAAATATCTGTTAAGTACGGATACCAACAAACGGAGACCAAATGTGAAAAAAAAAAGAAATCCAAGAAAACAGAAGAAGGGAAATTGAGATTCAAGTTCAAGTCGTTAATCATGAAGACAAAACTTGGAAATGGGGAAGAAGAACGGGAGTGATGGACGACGTGCGACATACGACCTCTCTCTGCCTGGCCGTCCCGTCGGCTGTCCGTCTTGTCGGCTGGCCGAGGCGGTTACATGATTTTTGTCTTTGTGTGACGAGGAAAACGTGTTACTCTAGAAGAAATTGTATACCATCTCGGCGTCAGCTACGTTAATTCATTCAACGAAATACTTTTAAGAGAAGTCCCTGCTGGAGCTAGGACCTACAGTGCCACGAGGAATCGGGAGTGAAGAAAGGCGCCATAAGGATCGAATCGGGGACGATAGGCGTCACACTGTCTCGACTCTTTGTCGATACAATGTCTTGACTTTTCTTCCTCTTTTCCCTCATCGCCAGAATTCAGGAATACCGTGCAATCGGAAGCTGTGCAAATTTCTATAACTCTCTTTCTCTCGCCTTTTGTTTTAGGACAACTTTCGTCTCAAGTTTGTTTTGACAAATGAAGTGCAGAATCGAATAAAACACACACATGGACGCGTATACGAGCATAAACTTCCTCCTTCGTCTTACGTAGGATTGAAAGTTAAACAAACATCACTCAACAAAAAAGAAATAAACAATGCTCGTCAGAGGCGATTGGATGTCCAACAAAAATTTATTGAGCTAACCTAAGCACGGTGTCAGAACATAGTACGGTATGCGATGAATCGATTAATTACACTGACAGGCTTAGAAGTTGCACAGGGTGGGTTCAGTTCACACTATAAAACGTGTTGGGGAAATCAATGTGCTAGTTTATTTGTTTCATCAGAACTACACAAAGTCAGGGAAATGGACTTACATGACGAAGTGTCTTTTTGTGCGACACAACCTTCTCATAAATATTTTTCGGGAACAAAATATTTATCAAACTTGTTTGCCTTTTACAAATATTTGTGTAGTTCACAGAGGAGACAATATGTTTTATAGGTTTATCAAAGGCGACCAAAAGCTGTTACAAAAGAAAGCAAAATGGACTGGTCAAGATGATGATTTAAGATTTTCATCTGAGGAGGGACACATCTAATCATTGTATTTAAAAGCTAAGGAGTAATGTCACAAAATTTATCACTACTATTTACGATTCACGCAGTTAGTGATACAGTTATATTTTTTATTGTGTACATTATGAACAAGACTTTTAAAGCAGGAAGAACAATTACGGGAAGGTTGATGGATGACTACAGAAACATTTCAGAAACATGACTATTGAAACGTTTAGAAATGAAACGAGGGAGAGAAAAACAGAACAAGACAAAACAAAAGAAAACAAGATATATATATATATATATATATATATATATATATATACATGATGAGAGAAAACGACAATAGTCTAGTGACAAAGTAGTGTCGAGAAATAAAGAACAAAAACTTTTATTGAAAAAGAAATTTTGATTGCGTGCTGGCAGGCATGCAAACTCGATTTTTGTGCGGTTTCAGGAGCTACATCAAAAGAAGGTGTTCGCGATGATTCTATCGTCTGTTTGTGAATGGTCTATACATTCCTTGATGGTTGTGCCTATTATCCGCTTCAGTGTAAACGATCATTCTCGAGAATTTGCAACGACAACTGGAAGAGCAGTTTTATTGTCAAATATTTAGATGGATCCGCAAAATTTTCTTTTATTTTTTTCATCAGTATATATATATATATATATATATATATATATATATATATATATATATATATATATATATATATATATAAACGGCTGACCGTCGTTTGCAACATTTATAACATATTGGAAGTGTTTTAAGAGGATCTGTGCTGTATGTCAAAGGGGGTTCATACTAAGTCTAGAGTATGAAAAGAGGAACAGAGCAGATTGGGAGAAGGGGATGGGTATGGAGAAAGAAACGAAGAGAGAGAGAGAAAAAAAAAAGAGAGAGAGGGATGATTTTACGTGTATGTGAGTGTTTATGTTATGTGGTTCATGAGAACAACGGAATGGTGCTTTTGCTCGATATTATCTCGGGACGAAAAAAAGTCATGGTCAGTAAATGCAATCACACGCGCTGCCATTTTTTAAACTTCAAAATTTCCCATGTCTGATGTTTTAGACATGAAAACCATCCACTCCTTGCGGATTTCCTTCCATTTTTCGATGAGAACAATATGCAAATTGCACAGAAGAAGAAGAAGAAGAAGAAGAAGAAGGAAAAGAGGTTTGGGAGTAGAGTTACAGCAGAGAAGGAGGAATAGGTCCAAGAGACGGCACGTACATAGATCATCGCATTACGAGTACATGGTATTGAGAGTGTATCAAAGGTGATAAGCGCTTCCCAAGACTTCCCCTGGTGCTGCAATCTGGTACATTGATGATATACACCCATTTGATCTGGTACAATCAATAGACCAGCCTCAATGACCTCGTCTTCGAGGCGAATTCTCTTCTTAGTCCACCAAAATCAAGCTTTTCGATTCGATTTCTGTCCGACATGGAGTAGAAAAGGGGGAAAAGCAGTTCCATGTGATCTCTTTGGAGTCATTGAAAATGTGTTATCTATATCATGTTTAACCTTAATGTCCTATCTGTGTAATGATCTATCTGTGATCGGTGCATCTTGCAGGCGATAGTCAGTAGCAATGAAATCCATCTCTAAACATACCCCGTCATCAACTCATTGGTGCGCTGAACGGCAAGGCGGGCATCATGGTAACACGATTTGCGGGTTCTTTCCTCCCCATCCCTCTCTTTCTTTCTCTTTCTTTCTTTTCTTTTTGTATTCGTCTTTCTAAAGAAATGTCCTGGATTTTAGACAGACAAGATAGAACTTTAGGAGATGTCTGGCTAGATTTCTCACCCTTCCCGGTTTCTCTATACCGCGCTGCTTTTACCTTTTCCCTCTTTGGCTTGTGTATATTATCACATCAGTCTGTGACAGATAAAGTGTGGGTGTCAACATCAGTCCATCCCGTACAGATCTATATAAGCAGAAACTCAGCAGTTTGCACAGCTCAAGACCTCACTTCAGCGAAACCTGGATCATCTCCCTGATGATGGCTTTTCATTTGTGTCCAATGGAAGTGACAAACTAAATTTGATTACATGTTTTGTATCATTTCCTATCACGGGAAATCATTTTGAAAGGTAATTTACATTGTCCTGTTTTGGGGTGGTGGTGCTGGCGGCGGCAAACCACCAGTCTTTGAAATCAGTCCCTTGGATCATGTGAAGAGATTTTGAAGAGGTGCTGTGCTCAACCCACGTGATTATCACGCAAAAAGATAGAACGCTTCTCCATGCAATAATCGTGACTATCCGCTCGTTATCATGGTTATAGGCCTACTTTATAATCAAATCGATCGCAGGGTCATAAAGTTCAGTGTTCATTAATGGTAGCATAACAATGAACTGCCACTTAAGGAAACTTTCCATCGCGTAATCATTCTGTTCATTTGTTTTTATCTGCCAAAACTTTTGTACAAGGAGTTAGTGGTGTCATAAGCTTAATTGCCCCTCGTAAAATGTTAAATCTATGCCTATTTCTTACGCCATTCGGAAATGTACGATCCCACATATCAACAAACAAAGGGCGTTTAACGCTTTCCCTAATGTGATCACGCGAAGAAATATGATCGTCCATAAAATTGACGCTGTGCTGAGCAGTTTTACGAAGCTCATCAATACGACAGGTACACATGCAAAGATCAAGAAGAAGTAATAGAAGAAGAAGAAGAAGAAGAAGAAGAAGAAGAAGAAGAAGAGGTAGAGGAAGAAGAAGAAAGAGAGAGAGAGAGAGAGAGAGAGAGAGACTGAGAGAGAGGGAGAGAGGAAGACAACGAACATAGAAAGATAAAACGAAAATTTCAGAACTTACCACAAAACTTAAATGCACATGATATGAAAAAAAAAAAAAAAAAAAACCGAAACAAAACCCGAGATCCAAACCCCCTCCTTCTATATCATGTTACGCAGCCCTCCCTGCCAGGGCGTTCTAATTTTTCATTATCACGTTGTCCCAGTGACCAAAAAAGGTGTTAGCCTTCAAGATTCCTCGATGGCTGGTCGAGTCAAATGGAATGAGAACCAGCAAAATAATATGAGTGCACCTCCGAGCGGATGTCACCTCCAGCCTGTCGAACGATACAATCATATTCCATGTACACAAAACAACGCGATAAGTGGCGCGGTGGAAAGCTCTTCAAACAGTATGTCCCCCAAAAAAATTGCAATCAGATTTTTGTATTGATAGCACCCAATATGATTAAACCGGCTAAATGCTACTTCAGGGTCTTAAGATATAACATCTTAGCTCTATTTTACAGAAAACCCCATTCAATTTGGTTTAGCGGTCACAGAGAAATGTGGATTGCTGTAAAACATGCCATGAGTCTGATTCTTCCAAGTTTAGCACTTGGATGCTCTTGGAACTGCATATTAATGAGTAAACAGTAAACACAATAGACAGAACTTGGAGGGAAGAGATTCCTGACATGCTCTACACAAATCCTTTTTTCTCTTTAACCACTGAAGCAAAGTGAATGGGGTTTTCTGTAAGATGTGGGCGATGAGTTATAGTTTCATACTCTGAAATTGTGTTTGGATTGATTCACTGTTCTTAAAGTAATCGTTGCGGAGGGTCCCGTTGTATTTTTGGGGGACATACGGTAAACCTGTCCGCACTTCCTCACTCTTATATCATACATGTATTATTGCACAGCTGCAAAGGCACACTATTCCTTCTTTCTTGACCCCATATGGCATGACAAGTTACATGTCATAATAGTTGGAGCATTTGCATGATTATTATGAAGAGCAATCTTGGTCGCTCATAACTCGCCTACAAGTGATACCGAGACGCCGATCACTGAAAATACCCAACACGACAAACCGATTTACAGCACCTATTCACTTTAGTGATGGTATCGTCCATCCTTAACTGTCATCGTATTCCAATGACCGGAAAGGTGAGATGAGAATGATTTTAGCCAAATGAAAAAAGAAAAAACAAAAACAAAAACAGTATTCGCCACTTCTAAAATGAAGCAACAGAAACCCTGTCGCATGGATGATCAATGCTTGTAGACCCATTTTCTTGGTTGTTTTGTAAGTGTTTGCTGTTTGTTTTCAGTCAGAGTGTCGAATAACAGCGTGGAAGTGTACAGCTGATGAGAGAAGGTCTATGAATACAAGTATAAACATGTATAACAATGCAATATGAATACAATTTGGTGCATCGTACATAAGATTGATATAAAATACAGTATCAAAGAGTACTACTATACTTATATACTATACCGGAGTTGGAAAGCAAGACTCAGTTAAGGGAAAACATAGGGAGGTCTATGAAATATCGACCAGAGAGATACGTAATGCCCCACTGGCTTGCTCAAATCAGCGCAGACATCACCTCCCTTTCTAATCATCAGAAACATATAAGAACCTGAGGAATCCTATACAGGGTGCTCCTTGAAAAAAAAAGTGACCAAAGATCAAAGGTCAGCTATGTCAAGAATACATGGTTTATTCTTGTGAAATGTTTACTAAAATACAAAGTGGCTCATCACATTTAATTTGACACCTTGCTTGCGTCACCATTGTCACGGATCACAAAGTTAGGGTCCTTGAATAAGGGACGGTGTTGTAACAAAATTGACAATTCCAATATTGATTTGAATGTTTTTCTTTTGTATACTTTGTATTAATTTGTATTGATTTTTCACTGTATAATTAGAGGGGAAAAAGCCAAACCAAAAGTCGCGAGTTCTACAATATCATGACTTATTACTGCCGAGTGTGAATGACCCTTGCTTTACGACACTCTAAAAAAAACCAAAAAAAAAACCAAACAAAAAAACTGTAAAATAAAATGAACTGCGACACTAACATTTAGTGGTGGTGACGGTTCTCACCGTTCTTGCATGGTCGGAAAATGATGATGTTTTTCATGGCATTCTATCCAACCCCAGTCGTAGATGAATGTTCGTGTCCTTCTAGAAGTAATTATGTCCACGACTTGAAACTGTGGAGTCAGCGAATGACACGAAGAAGTGTCAAAAAGGGTGCTGGACAGGATGAACATTTTAAACGGTCATAAAATCAAAGTTAAACCGTGGGCTCACAGGTGCCGCCCCAGCTATCTGGGCTTCCACAAGCAGGGTGATGGTCGTGACTCCCTTGGCTCGAAAAAAAAACCCCTACAAAACCCAAGAATGTTTTTCCGTCTTCTTTTTGCCTGTAATCAGCTACTATAGAACTGTTGAAAGAACTCTTTGCTTTGGTCATTGCATGGACATGAGGCGTTTTCACATCAGCCCGATAAAAATCCAAACTCGAGATATTTTTCGCGATCGCAAATTAGCG
The DNA here is from genome assembly GCF_964275005.1 of Diadema setosum. Lineage (NCBI taxonomy): Eukaryota > Metazoa > Echinodermata > Echinoidea > Diadematoida > Diadematidae > Diadema > Diadema setosum. The sequence goes on along the minus strand of NC_092688.1, from coordinate 27,479,207 downwards.
CGCTATTTCATTTCCTATTCACATCAACCCGAATTTTTTTCGAGCTAATTCGACAGCTGAGCATGCGCAAACAGTGTCGGGTACACCAGTGGAGCGCTAGGCATGATGGGATGCATCGCGCTAAGTTCTTGAGGCGATTTCACATTACCAAATAGCGCGCTAGTTCGCAAATTATCCCGCTATTTCGGAAATTTCCCGAGTTGGACTCGAGAAATTTTCTCGATCAGAACGATAAAATTAGCGTGCTAATTTGTATTCACTCTATCCTCTTCTCTGACAACGAATTGGTGGAACATACTCATTAGGCGTTTTCACATCAGCCCGATAAAAATCCAAGCTCGAAATATTTTCCGCGATTGCGAATTAGAGCGCTATTTCATTTATTATTCACATCAGCCCGAAGAGGGGGTAGCCCGAATAGTTATTTAAAAAATTTTGAAATAGCTAATTCGACAGCTGAGTATGTGCAAACAGCATCAGTTATGACCGTGTGTGTCCTCTCAAAAATTCCTCATGACTTGTGTGCAGTTTGCCTCGATCGATCGGGTCACACACGCTAGGCATAATGGGATTCATCGCGCTAATTTCTCGAGTTCGTTTTCACATTATCAAATAGCGCGCTACTATCCCGCTATTTCAGAAATTTCCCGAGTTGGAGTCGAGAAATTTTCTCGATCACCTCAGAGCGATACAATTAGCGCGGTAATTTGTGTTCACATTATCAAAGAGCGCGCTATTTCGCTATCGGGAAAATTTCCCAGTCAGGAAATAGCGCGCGAGACATCGGGCTGATGTGAAAACGCCTTTTAAATATGTCTGTCATGAATGCGACTTCCTAGCGCGCTATTTCGTGATCGGGAAAATTTCCCAAGTCAGAAAATAGCGCGCTATTTGGAGACATCGGGCTGATGTGAAAACGCCTTTTATGTCTGTAATGCATGCGACTTCCTAGCGCGCTATTTCGTGATCGGGTAAATTTCCTAAGTCAGAAAATAGCGCGCTATTTCAAAACATCGGGCTCATGTGAAAACGCCTCTGGCCGCTCCTCTCTCCTTAATTAATTCATGCACCTGTTTCTGTCAAAGGTATCACAAAAACAAACATTTCAAACATGCTTTCATGCTTTTGATCTCATCATGGACCTCCTACACATGGGCGTTCATCGCTTGTTTAATTCATGCACCTGTTTCTGGCAAAAGTATCACACACACACACACACACACACACACACACACATACAAATTATAAACATGTTTTCCTGCTTTGATCTCATCATGTACTATATTACGCATGGACATTTTTCGCTCGTCAGTTGATTCATGCACCTGTTTCTGTCAAAAGCATCACAATAACAATAAATCAAGAAAAATGCATGCGCAGTTGTAGTGCTTATTGGGAAATCATCGCGCAAGCAATTTCATTTGCGAAATACAAGTACATTTTACAACAGAAAGCAAATTCGTATTGTATGCTATTTTTTTCATTTTTCGCTCATTGTTTCAGAGCAAAAAGGAACGGTGACCATAGATGACATGTCTTACCACTATAGGCAAAGATACATGCGTGTCAACAAGTGTCCACTTCAATAAATTACTAATTTTGTGACACAAAATTTGTCATGTTTTGAGGTTTGCTGCCCCCCCCCCCCAATCATTGGTGTTTATTCAAAGTACAGTGAATTTGAAAAAGGCACCTCAGCCAAACTGCAATGACATGAAGAAAACGGTTCTTTTGTCAGTGACGATGCATGATTATGCAATCGTCATTGTCCAAACATCGGAATGTACTCAGTAAGAAACGCATAAGCAGGTGCCGGTGGTGATGATAGGATCAAAGAAAGACCTTCGCTATTAGTTCATGTGTGCAGTAGGTCCACGGTCAAAGTATGGAGCTAGCGAGCTACGTAGCTCTGTGGTCATGGTCACACAGTCCCAGTACGATATAAGTTCCACGGTTACACTATCCCTAGGTTGTATTCATTCAGAGCATGGTAGTGTCCGTATTTTGTTACACAATTACAAGTCTTCTCAAATAGGTTAATTAACTTATGTATTCAATTACCCTGGACCTGGTAACGCGATATTCAAAATATAACACACCTGTTCTTATTTGACAATATGTCAATACTTAGAATTCAGTTTGCTAGCATTAAATGACGCTGTCTTGTTTCAGGCCTCAGGCAAGCTTTCTTATATCAGGAATGGCCTTTGTTATGAAAATGTGCATGGCAATGAAATATAGGGCCTATCAGAAAACTGGCCATTTAAGTGACAAGTATCAATATCAATGAAAATGAGCAACGAAAATGGGTTATTTATATCATATGCATTTCTGGTCAGTTTCCCTTTGTTTGCATTTATTAAGTATCAATGTCATCACGGTAAAATAATGTCCTTAAAAAGTTAGGAACATGTATTCCAGTACATCTTGGAATCATGGTATCACAAGAGTTCAACTGGCTGTAATTATTCAAACAGTTGTCAGTTTTCTATTGAAGTACAAAAGAATTCCACAGGTGCATTTGTGCCTTTGATGATCGATGTTCGAAGCCGTCGTCTTGCTGAGCAATCCGAAGATTCATTTTGAACGTCAACATGATTTTGGCTATATTTTGCTTTTATTTATTAAAAGAAATGAAATCTCACTTAATGATAACGCATATAAAACAAGAGTCAATCCCGTCCATAAATGTGTGCAAAAGTGTAAATCAGAGCTGTATCATAAGAAAGTGTTTAAAACTGTTCCATCCTGGAAAACTCGTTTTATCACTTTTCCACTTAATTCCCACAAATAGAAGTGATATGGAATAATCTGCAAGTATAATTCTCTATTGATAGAAATATCAGATTAGTGCCCAGTCATCCCCACTCGAGTAATTTTCATTTTTATTTCATTATTTTTTGCCCAATTTCTATTCGCGCATCCCCGTGTCTTTACCATTATAATATCACCTATCTTTTGTAAGAAGGGATAGCGAAAAGTAATTACCATCACAAAGACAGATCTTCCCGAGAGAGTGGCTGGTGATTATGCAATGAGACACGAGTCAATTGTCTTCCTATCTGCGCGGCAGATCCAGTTTGGCACATGCTTTAAATATTTTCGAGTGGCGGCCTTGAACATCTAGCGACGGATATAAGACGGTTGTGACTCCATTCTCTTGAACCTCTTTGGTATCATGAAACAAAATAAGGTTTGTAATTCCGAAAGTTCGTAAGTAGTACGTGCCTTCTTTTCATTTTCAGATTAACGAAACTTCGAAATAACGAACCTTATTTAATTTTTGGATTAACGAACCAAATTTCAATTTGGGATAAATGAACCTTCAGAAGCACGAACATTACTTCACTTTCGGATTAACGCACCTTCAGAATAACAAACCTTGTTTCATTTTCGGATCAAAGAAATAACGAAACCTATACTCTAGTGAACATCTAGTGAAGGAAATTTGTGTGTTTCAGATTATCGAACCTTCAAAGAGCGAATCTTATTTCATTTTTGGATTAACAAACCTTCAGAACCTTCGAAAAAATGCTACAAATGTTTGGAGTAACTTTCCGGATTAACAAACATCTGGGTATAAGGAATTTGTGTGTTTCAGAATAACGAACCTTTTTTCATTTTCGAATTAATGAACCTTCCGAGTATAACCAACATCACCCCTTACTTAGCTGTAAAATGCTAAACCCTCAAAATACGCTGTATGCTTGTTCTTGAGATTTCACACCTTCGTACGGCTGCATACATTCTTCCCTGCCCCTCACACTTTATCACACTCTTGGCATAGACATAATACATGTACAGTATCAGAGACAGAAGAGGCAGTGCACTGCACAGAGTATGTGAATTTTACATTATTTTGAGGTTTTAATATCACATTGTGTCGCATTCTTCTCACTCTCAGAAATGTTAGAATACACTTTTTAAAACAATTCATTATGCAAATAATATTACATCATATTGTACATACAATGTCTGTTTGACGTGTCTTTCTCTCTCTCTCTCTTTTCTTTTCGTAATACAGATTTTCCTATACGTTGCTGGGGGCTTCCTTCATGATATCTGAGTAACATTTAATACCCATTTGGTGACACTTTCCCTCCATTTTTCCAGACACTACAACTACTTGAGAGGAGACTACTGTGATTAGGTGGTGGTGTATCAGTGTCAATCAAGTCAGATCAAAGCAGTAATACACAGGTTGAGCTGATGTATTCCCCCACATTTAGAACTGGACTGCAAACATGCATACTAATCGCCATGAATTGTATTGGTGCTTTTGGATATTCCGAGAGATTTGGTGCCAGAATATTTGCTACTACAGTGTATATGAAACATTATGAATATCCCTGGTACAGTGGATATTGGCTTGTAGAGCCTGTTAGAATAATTGCCTTACATACATGACAAAGTGGCACAGATTAATATACATGAAACCACATCCTTTATAGCCCTACACTTTCTGTTACATCCCTGTATATGGAAAATTTGTTCAGACTTAGAAAAGCCAACAATATAGATGAGTAGTTTTATAGAGTATTTAATGAAGTATAGTCTCACAGTTTACATCACATAATAGTGTACCAAATGCTCAATAATTGTCTCTCAGAAGTCTTTTGAGAATATCTTCACAGATGTCAGCAGGATGAATGATGTAATCAATTAATTATCCATTTCTAAATACCAACACTTGCCACAGCTTTACCTCCATCAAACCATTACTACCACTTTTAACATATTTGATTACAAACAGAAACTTACGCATACTTTTTTCGATTGGGTGGTAACATAATCACTGAAAGACAAAATGAGCATTAGGAAGAAAGCCCACAAAATGGGGATAGAATGTTCTTTTTATGACTTGAAGGTAAAACTGTTTGAAGGATGCTCTCCGTTTGGTGAAGTCAAACATCTAAAAGGGCTACATAACATGCACATCTAGCAATTACACCGGGAGACTAACAACTTACTACACTTGTATCTTCATTCTGATTAATATGTGTTTTCCTTTGACATTCCCTTTTCTTATGAACATTGTTGTGGACAGACGAACTTCATCCCTTTCATGTAGCATGCTGGGATAAGAAAGGATAGTATGACTACAGTCTTATCATGATGGGATTTTCCCTCAAAACTCTCTGAATAGGATGCTGGATTCCCATTTAAGCATTTTAAATGCAAAAATAAAACTTAAACAAGCATTTCACTACATAATATAGAAATTCTTTTCATTTCGAAAAAAGAAGAAGCTTATTTTACAGAAGTATTTCAAGTATTTGCAGAATAACGTCACAGTCGATGGAGGTAATACATAAACCGAATATTTCACATACACATGTATTCATGGAAAACGTAGAATATAAGTTAATGCATGCATATCTTCATGACATGAAATTAAAACAAAAATGAAACCACACAAATTAAACTACAACACAGTAATTTGATACCATGTCAGCACAATGCTGACAAAAGGTGTCCCTGATTCTTGAAGGGAAACAAAATGAAATCATAATTATCATAACAAAATTTACACCAATGCACTCATCTATCAGATATTGAGGATTTAGCACTAAGTACTGATTTGTTTTTCTTTTGTAACACAATAAATTGGCACCAGTTTTTCATTATCAAAAGAGACATGGAGCACATTTTGATATCAATACCTAGATTTTCTTCTCATTTTGCTTATATACTTCTTTATTCCAGAATTCATTAATGATCACTACTAATTTACATCTTTGTAACAGTTACATATACAGTGGAGAGTAATCTAAATAGATTTGGTGGAAGATTCTTACTTTGGGTGGGTAAAGTTTTCATTTGTGTAATCTGCACAGGTAAACCTTGGCTTCTCTCTAAACTGGCAGGAACTCAATTTTGTTTGCTTGTTTCTCTTAGGGTTTACCAAGGGGAAACTTTGCTGTTATGAGATGCAAGAAGAAAAGATGACTCAAGAAATGCTATAACCTGTCAAAATGCTACAAGTTTGATACATTCTCATTACTTCATTACTGTGGGAGTGGAGTTCACAATTGAGTATATTACTGTCCTTCATGAGTGGCCAATTGAGCTATAAAATGCCAGAGCAAAACCATCATCGACTTGGCAAACTTGTTTAACAGACGAAAAACTTGCAAGCATACCAACAGCAAAAATCTGTATACTACAGGGAAGGCACATAAAAAGCTGGAATTCTGCCAGATTTGAAAGCTTAATCACTTTCTTTTTACGGCTGATACAGGAGGCCAGCCACTCAACATGCAGTGCAAATTTTATCATCACATTGACTGTGCAAGTCTACAATATTCAATTACTCTTGTACAGGTATACACGTACAAAGCATCAGACCCACACCACAGTTTTTGAAAGTTAAAATGTCTTCAAATTGCCATAAATGCTTGGGACTTAATTTTTTTTTTCCATTTACAAATGTACATTTTTGTTTTTTATTTTACTGTTATAAATATATAGTAGAGAATTCCACAATATGTCAATATCTCTGCATGCTTGCAGCCACACATTTCTTGAACACACAGGATTAATATGCCAATTTAATGTCCACACATGCCTTCACCACTTGTATCTCTTATTAACAAAATATACATTTCTTTCAGAAGAAAAAAAAATTGACAGGACAGAAAATGAATAGGATCTGAAGCTGAATATATCAATATATGTTCATTTCATTTCACACACATGTTCCACTCATATCTTATCTTTCATTCTTTTTTTATTCACATCATAACATCCAACCTATCATTCTTTGTTTAAATGACATAAATGAGGACATAAAAAACACATAGCCACAAGGAAAAGCTGCCCAAGATAATACAGTAAAAACAATACTCCTTCCCTCTTATAATCAGGTCAAATAATAGAGAGCACATGGTGTATTACACTGACAAGAGGCATAAATACCAAGAAAATGAATTGAGTTTATTGTTTGAGGAAAATGCCACACAATAATTCCACAAATCTTACACCACCAAAGTTCTACAGACTTGGTGAGGGATAGCTTCCTCAAAACAAACCAACACATAACAAACATAACAGGTAAACAAACTTCTTTTATATTCCCATCCAGAGAATGACAAAATGCTGTATGATCTGAAGATGGGCAATCCCTGACAGACGAGTCAAGGCGACAGAAAATAATGCTGAAAACTGAGAGGAAATGACGCACACTGAAGACTTTCTTTTGCCTGTGGAGTGGTGAAGTATGCTCATAGCAAACATTTTTTTTTTCTTAAAGCAGCCCAATTTCACTTTAAACATTCATGGAGCATTCACTCTGGGTACACACTTCCTCTTCTTCTGTACTGAAACTTTATGAATATGACAGACTAATTTCTTGTGAATCTCGACATGAAGCACGCCATTCTCCAACAAAGAAAATAGAATTAATTACAGAGTTTGGGGAAAATAAGTGACTGGAGAAAGTGCATGATTGGCAAGCAGGAAAGCGTGGGGGTTCAATTATATAGACATAAAGAGGAAGAGAGAGAGAGAGAGAGAGGTGAAGAAGAAGAGAACTATGGGAGAGGAAAATAAGAATGATTATCTATCAGGGGAGATGTGATATTGTGTTCCCCAAAGTCATCGCGACAATCACACTTCCAAAGGTGGAGGGGAAGGCCAGGACATGAATACAGTGAATAGGTCATTGCCAAGAGCTGTGGTAACACAAACTCACCCATCTCCCTTCCTGCTCTCATACTTGTCTATTCTTTTCTAGTAATATAAAGAGGAAAAAAAATCAAATCGGATACCTGCATAGGTCCCAGGGGTCACATTTTTGTGCAACTGCAAGATTTCATTTCACTTCACATCTTCCTTTCTACCTCTCCATTTGCACTGGATTTTCTGGTTTGAGGTTACGGACTTTCTTTTTCTTTCATCATGTTGTATGCTGTTCCTTTTTACAAATATTCTTTTTTAATGTTTCCTTTTACATTTTGCCCCGCAGGGATTATTCAACCAATCAAATTCCGCCCTATCCACATGTTCACAAAGTCTGCCATGCTGTGCATTAACCCACTGCCCCTCAGGCTACACACAGCTCTCATGTTTTCTCCCACTCTTAACCCTTTTCATCTCTGGCTTCTTGTAAAGCATGTAAAGCCATCATACTTTTCTCTTGTCAAAATACAAACTGAGTCCAAAGACAAACCAAATTGAAATCATGTATCTCAGCTCCTGTTCTGGACATTCAGTTCCACATGACACCTGTTTTGCTCATCACGCTGCCCTCCCATCTCGAAATTCACATCCCTCAAGCTCATCCTTTCCATTTTTCCCTTCCTAAGACTCCACATCATCCACTGACTGGCCCGTGTGGTCGTCCTTTACTCTCCGCCCCCCCCCCCCCCTTCCCTCCAGCACTCTCATCTCATCACAATCTTTGCTCAATCCTGGCATTCAATCCTGTCACACACATTTACTGCACGGAAAATGAGGGAGAGAGGGAGGACAAAGATTGACAGATAGATAGGTAAATAGACGGACAATTAGATAGATAGATGGGTGGACGAATAAAGATAGACAGGCAGAGATGAAAAACTGAGAAAAAAGAGAGAGGAGGTAAAATGGGGGGGGGGGGGACTGAGTAGATGTGAATATTTCACCCCCTTTTATCTGTTATTTGTAAACCATGCTTTTACAAGAGAGGGGAAACAAGAGAGACAGAAACAGACTGGTGATGATAAACTGAGATGGTTTGGGTTAAAGGGCAATTCCTACCACAGAAGAATTGAAATGGAGTCAAGGAGACACCCTATCTGGGAGCAGCTGCCTCACTAGGGGGGTCAAACATCTTCTGTTGCACCCCACAGGGTGCCAGGGGAAACCACGGAGATTAGAGGATGCGACCCACATTTAGCATACATGAGAAACCACCTGTGAACCGGGGAGAGAAGCATCTACAAAGTGCCTGTTGATATCTGAGAGATGGCTTTCACTGCTCTACACAGCCACAAAGCAAACTAACTGAACGCTAATCTGACACAGTCTTCATGAAATTAATTCGACAATCTATTAATTTGCTGCCTTTGAATTTGACAAATGGAAACATATACCTCTGAGTACATCAAATACTTTGGCTGTTGCAATGAGTTTGTTTCATATTTCCCCCTCAAGATTGTAAAGAGCACCATAAAATCATGCTAGCCTTACTTCAACTGCACATTGCGATCATGTGAACTCACTGACAAAGTTACACCAGCATAAGGCTGGATAGGGGCTAACCATACCACTGCACCATCATTCACTTATAACCATGCAATGTGCATTAACCATTAACAGGAATTTGACATCAATATATCAACTATAATAATATCCTGGGTAATCTCCACATCTTGGAGACAATGGTTCACGTGAATGTATACATGGATGGGTACCAATATATAAATTAGAGTAATATTATCTGCATCATTTTACCATTGGACCAGGTACACTAGGAAACTACGAATGTCACTTTGGTCTTTATTCACTGCATCCAAATATTTTTGATGATATTTTTGGGTCTGACAATGCTATTCCCTTTGCTATGCTTTTATCAAATTTTGACCATTGTGAAAGTGGTTTCCTTGTCGAGTGAATCTTATAGTGAACAATGAAAGATAAACTTCCTTTGTGAAGCATTCAAATTGTCATGTTGACAGATTTTGACAAAACAGATCCATTCTGATTTCTACGTACTACAGTATTCTAAATTCTCGATACAGGAAATCATTTATGGATCTCCTATGCCTTAACATCTCTGGTGACAGAGAAGACAGAGAAGCTCATCAAATTCATTAGAGAAGAAAATATCTCTTATTGAGTAATTCTGAAATGCACTCTTTCTATCAAGGTGCACATAAACAACGGGATTAATATTCCATGACACGAAGTTCAAGCCAGTTCCAGCCTGGTTCCACAGACATTTAAAAAAGCAAAATAGTTATCATTTGCTTCACATTTTTGGAAGCATATAATATCATCCAAGTATCTTTGAGTACAAAGTGATGTTGTGATGTTTCTTAGATACACCTCACCACAAGTTTTCTCATGATTGATAATTGACAGCGCTGCACTCCACTTGATGGGGGAGGGGGAAGTTTGATATCATTCCGAGTGTTTTCACCATCTAGTCACTTGTTCACACTTGTAATTCTCATTATGGTGATACGTGCACCCCTCAGCAGAATGCCATATTGTCACAAAATACATGGCATTATGAGGAGTGTACACTGTCCACTAGATCAATCTCATCTTGTCAGCATCACTTGCTTTTCTGGTCCAGCTGGACAGTCACAAGAAGAATTACCACAATACATTCCACTCAAATTGCAGTCTAGTGGTCATTTACTGCACGGTGTCACATATAGTCAGGGTTGATAGTGAAGCCCTTTTTCCTAGGTCCATCCCCGCCCTCTGAGGCACCCCCTCCGCCCAGTGAGGTAGAACCGGTGAGCGAAATATTGGTGTCAGCCAGGTCTGTGCTGCCCACCGTGTCCTCACTGTAGAGAGAGCTGGGCCTTGAGGTACTCCTTGCTTCCACCTCATCCAAGTCCTCATCTGAGCTTCCAGGATTTATGACGTACTTACCAGTCCTAGAATTGGGCAGCAAAGGTGAACACAAGAAAAGGTTAGAGCCAAACCTGATACAAAATGGGGGTCAAGCTTACAAAGCCAATCAAATCATAGTATTTGACAACCCTACATTGACTGGAAAAAAAAAAGAGAGAGATACTTAAGTGAAACTTGAAACAGAACCTTTATGACAGTTCACTTTCTCTTCAAAATTTATTTGGGAGATTAGAACTTTCTAGTGAAATGATTACACAGTATAAGTGAAATAGCATCCCTTTTTACAGATTAGAGTTTCTTCAATTAAAATGAAAATAATATACCAAATTTTTAAGAGGCTATATTCAGTGACAGTTAAATATTCTCCTTGAGCATATCAGCATAAATGCATAAAAGCTGATCTTTCAAAATATGAAGTACTAGTAAGGTTAAAGTGCATTTACGAGGGACTTGGGTGTAGGAATGTTAGTATGAAAAAAGAAAGAAAGTGGATCCAGTACATATTGGAAAAGTGTACATTTCAGTGATTGAATAAGCACTTATAAATTAAATTGTTAACGACTTTAAAAAAGTGAAATCCCTTTCATAAATGATCTTGAAAATGATAATAATGAGTAATCAACTGAGAGCTAAGTACATTTTTCCTGAAGGTTGCAACACAAAAATCTACCAGAACATAAAACTTCATTTATCCTCCACAGGCAAAAGATGCTGCAATCTCTTTTCATGAAAGGAAAAATAAAAGTCTTCCCCCACGTCACAATCTCCACCCAATTGCTAACATGATATATCTCTTGCTACAATCCTATTGGACTTGATGAAACAGCATATGTTCATGAAGTCGACAAGCAAAATTTGAAGGTCAGATCTGGGCCCCAGGAGATGGAGCCTGGGGAATATTATGGGGCAATCCTGGGCCATGTGTAACTGCTGATTTGATGGCAGAGTATGAGTAAATCTCCTGATAGATGCACTTACAGCAGGGGGGACAATCACTAAAAATTGCTAGTTTCAGCCGTGGCTCTGGTTCCAGCCAAGGCCATGGCCAGATTGTTTTAGACTGACGAAAGAGCCAATTTAGACACATCGTCCCTATTTGGCCTGACATCAAGGCTGGGAACAATGTGCACAAAACAACGCCCCAAAACAGATTCTTGTGTTCATCAATCAACAATGCCTACTCAGTTTCTTTCTGGTGGTGGTAGTTTAAGGAAAAGTAGGACTGATGTGAAGTACGTCTCACAAACTCATCCTCTGCAATCAATTTAATATCTCCTATGAGCACAAATATAAATATAACACAAGTTTTATGACAACAAAGTAAAAACTCATTTTGAGAAATGTTTTTGTGAGGGGTAATTCTGCACTTTGCTTTATGTTTTCTGTACTAAGTCTACAGACAAAACAAAATGTGACATTGGCAGTTGTAGACACATATCTGTTATATGGGCTAAATAACATGTCAATAGTGAAGGCAATAATATCTGTCTGGAACCAAATTTAAATGTATTTCATGGTCAACTGAAACTGTTGTCTTGTTTCACTAGTCAACTTTATTACAGGAACATCAGCTCTGCACACCACTATTCCATTGATATATGATAATAGGAGAAACCATCTCATGAATTAGCATTAAAAAAAAAAAAACCAAAAAAACATAACACCATCCATATCATAAAATAAGCCACGACCCATGCAAAGCAAACCATAACAAACATACATGTATCTACCTTGCTAAAAACTTTCTGCCCTGTCTAAATGTAATAATTCATGACTTCATGCAAAAAAAAACACACACACACAGTCTGTCAGAAATTATAAATGCGTAAATGCAAGCTACACAAAAAGCTTTGATAACTTGTTGAAGGCCCTAGTGGTAATGTATCATTAATGCTTTATGATACTACCACGCTAACAGCAAAATAATAGCCATGCCTCACAGCCATCAAGGCAATGCCATACCCATCATTCAGAATGTAATCTTGATCATTTCATGTTGGAAACTCTGTAACTAGACATACATACACACACAAACACACACACAGACACACACTCACATTTTAAGTGATTCAAAAGTATGGCATGGCTGTGACTGTACAGTACATGACATACGGACAAACATGCATTGACACTACCAACAGCCCTCGTTTGTTACCAGAATATTGTCAAGATTCAAAGACAAGTTTTACAGTTGATACAGGGGAAAAGTAAACATGATCAACAGAACAAGAGGATATCCTATTATGGGATGTCATTAGAAAAAAAAAAAGAACAAACAACATACATTCCAGCAAAATCCATTGTTTTTTTTTTTCTTTCTTTTTTTTTCACACCCAATCATCACAATCGGACAGACATTTCCCAAAACAATCGGGAGGGTAAATAAGGTTACAGCTCGTTATTCCGAAGGTTCGTTATTCCGAAGGCTCTTTAGTCTGAATATTCGTTATTCCGAAGGTTCGTTATTCTGAATTTCATTTTCGGATTAACGAATCTCCGGAATAACGCCAAAATGTTCGGATTAATGAACCCTTTTTCATTTTCGGATTAATGAACCTCTAGATATAGGGAATTTGCGTGTTTCGGATTAACGAACCTTCGGAATAATGAACCTTCAGATTAACGAACCTTCGGAATAACGAACCTTCGGAATAGCGAACCTTTGGAATAACGAACAGCACCCGGTAAATACAATGACAGTTGAAGCATCAATGTTTTAAAAACAATGGCCCGAATTCACGAAGGTGGTACAAATGAAACCATGGTTTAAACCATGGACAAAAACCATGGAATGCCAAGTGTCGCATGGGATATTTCGCTACGAAATCAGTAATTTCGTCGATGAAATGATTATTTTTTTAAAGAAATGACAACATTTTGTAACTAAATGAACATTTCGTCCACGAAATGATAATTGCGTTAACGAAACAGTCATTTTGTCGACGAAATGACCAATTTCGTAACGAAATATTCCGTGTGACACTTGGCGCTCCATGGTTTTTGTCCTTGGTTTAGACCATGGTTTCATTTGTACCACCTTCGTGAATTCGGGCCAATATGTTTTCAAGGTGATGTTGCGTAGCATCCTTCCTGTCAACTGGGGAGTGCTCTAAACACTGACAGGCACGGATAAATTAGTCATGTAACATTGACTAAAACATGTCCGGAGCATTGGTTTTCATGCAGACAATTCAAACCAAATCCATTCACGAGCAACATAATTCATCAATTTATGATATACGGCTACAGATGTCAGTTGTGAAATTTCCTAGCCTGCAAACCCTAAATGAAAGTTTGTACAAAATCTGCACCACAATACACTGGGTATGATGATAAGCATAACTGAGAGGTAACATGCTTTTGTCATTGCATGAAAAATTTAAATCAAGCAAAATTATCATACCCAATGAAAATCATTTAGCCAGTCTTGAAGGTTAATAAAAAAAATATGTGTAATGCTAACAAGATCAACCATGTCCATTACTGTGTGACGTGTGACAACTTCATTGCCCGGTGGATATATAAAAGGCTAATGAAATGAGATTCTGCAGTGCTGGAACATTATTGATTTGGGTGTATCATAAAAAAAAAAAGTGGTAAAAATAAATTTGCAAATGATCAATATTTCAATAAAATTGCAGGATAGGTGTAAATACAAAAATAAGTCAATTAGATTTTAAAAAAAGAAGCTTTTCAGAGGCTTACAGTGATGCAACAATTGTAAACTTAAGTCAATTTCATGCCAAGAAGTAAATGCATCTCCCTTGTTCTGCTTGTCCGTCTATTTCTTCCCTTCGTCTCAAACTTCCTTCACTGCTTAGGCCTCTTTCAGCTTCTTTTGGTCACATTACAATTATCATCATCATTACTGACATTTGCCTCTGGTGTGTGTTCACCTTGGAGAACTAGAAAAATCTTGTTGTTTTGAAATAATTAAGGGGCGGGATTAGGGGAGTCTGCCATATTCAACATCTTTGTCCAACGATCCAGGGCAAGGGGGGGGGGGCAGTCAGAGAGACAGAATGACGGAGATGTTCCCAATTCAATAATAACAGCCCCCGGTCAGTTTTCTGCGAGTGACAGGTCAGTCCTATTTTGGTTTTCTCCTATCGGCTCTTCTCTTCAAAGCGAGTGTATGTGCATCGTGCATGTGTGTGTGTGTGTGTGTGTGTGTGTGTGTGTGTGTGTGTGTGTGTGTCTGTCTGTCTGTCTGCTTATGAGAGAGAGTCAGTTGGTGATTTATATGCCCATTTATTTAAAGATCTATTTTGAATAAATGCTTGTGCATCATACATGCATTTAGATGCTCCAACAACTCTGAAATATGACAAAACTCTGATAGATCTGCATTCTCTTGAGATAAGTATCAATTAATATGAACAGAATGAAAAATACATTTTGCAACCCTGAAGAATGGTTTCATTTGAGAAACTTATGTTGAGTGAACACTGTTATCAATATCTGGGGCCCAATTCATGGAACATTTCAATCAAATTTCAAAACTTTCAAGGTGACTACAATTGGTATAGCCGCAGCCAGGCAACAAGAAGTTGCCTGTTAGCATCAACATTGTTGCTAATATTCCTGTAATCATCAATATAACTGCAAACCTCTTTATCATAGAAGCCCAAGAAATTTTATCTAGAAATTTGATTCAGCTGTTGGGATTCTGTCCAAATATTCACTGCCTCCAGTGTCAAGAAACAGATAGAAAGAAAAGAAAACCAGAATACGGGGAATTCTGAAACAAAAAATAAACAATCATTTGGCAGAACCATGTGCCCAGCTTTATAAATGTGTAAAGTGCTTGAACATTGGCATTTTACCATTGGCTACAATAAACACAGGCAATAAAACAAGATGAAAATTTCATCCTTCGCAATAGAGCATGTGCAGAAATGATTTAGAATAGGAACCAATTATCCAAACTGGGATTCATGAAGTGAATTAATCATATTTTTTACTTGTCATATTGCCAATCAATGCTGAATGTTTCAAACAAAAAGGTATGTCAGCAAAGGTTTCATGTGAGAAAAGTGTAGAGAAAAATTTAAGCACACAATTGTCTAACAGATGGCAATGTCCTGATCTTCTTATACAGCAAAAGAGGGTATTGAACTATAGAGGGGAGGGGAGTCTAATATCACCCAATTTATGGAGAATTTGGGCTATATGATTGGGGAAAATGATCTGATACAAATCCTTTTATATCTTTGTTTTATCAGCAGGGTCTCTGTTCAGTTAAACACTGAATACAAAGGAACATATCCAAACACTGCTCATTATTACTTTTTTTTTTTTTAGTATATGACTTCGAAGAATATGTTTCAATATTTCTTAATATTGATTCATGTAGTCATTCTTTCCTGAAATGGAGTACAAAATTCTTTACGACTTCTTTATGTTACATGTCAACTATGGCACTCCAGTGCTGGGGAAAGAAAATTAAGCAAAAAGTTCTACATCACCCTGAGTAATTTCTAGCTTTTTGCTGGTTACATACATATTTCATGGTATCTAAAGCCACTGAATATTACTTGCTACAGTCTCAAAATACAACTGGCACCAGACGATTAGCAACTAGGTTTGCCATAAACACAATGGAAATATAAAGGGTTGACTACGAGGAAACTGCTTGAGTATGTTGGGAATTAAGAGTGTCATTACTGGAGATGGAGGAGCGAAACGCTTCTTACAAGTCAACAAGCTCATCAATTATGTGCAACAGGTGTATGGCCATTACATGCTATGCTATCCACAGGGATTAGACTAAACAAATCACATTTCAAACAATTTCAAAGAGCTGTCGATAATGTCATTATCATGTTACTGTATCAAATTTACTGACAGCTCACAAGGGAGAAATTAAAGCATTTGTCGAAAGCAGAAAGGAGTTGGTAATTACAGAAATTGTAAAAAGAAACTGACTAGTTTCTTTATAGCTAGGAAGCTTTTCACCAAAATCAAAGCATTTAGAAACAGGCCTGGTATGTCAAACATTTTTACAAAGATTAGATTTAAATCTTCCATCAAAACCAAAATAGTTGCACTCATGCAGTCTGGGCTGTGGATCAATTTGACATACTACAAAAAATAAAAGTGACAGCAAATAAATCAGCTTGGATGCCAGTGGCTGGAGATATTACTGCAATTTATGAGAAAACATGTAAGAATAAGGAATCAATATTATTGATCTTTTAATGAGACACAACAATCATTCAAAAGTTGCCTTGTACAGTGATGTGCATGGTGGCCAAATCTAGTAACCATACTTGGCATTCCGTGTGTGTGACACTTGCTAGTACTGTGTGTGACTATAAATAGCAGCATAGCTAAAATTAGTAACTCCAGCTGACAGAACAGGTGGATAACAGGTGTCACCTGTAATAGATACTTGCCATTGAAAGGGGACAATGGTAATCACTTTGTTGAGCTGATGATCAGTTACATGTAGCATGAGAATCTAGGACCACATGAGAGAGGATAAGATGAAATCCTTGCAGACATACACCAAATCAAGGTTCTGTTACTGGCAGTCTTTTTTCCCTCTTTTTCTTGTTTTTTTTGGGGGGCACTTAAGTGGATCTGTGAACTAAACAAAGCTCGGGTGACACTGTAATTCACTTTCCTTAGTTTCAGGGTTGAAGGTGGCTATGTCATCAGTTAACATAATCTGGGGCCTGAAGACTTTCAATTTACTCTCAAAGGCCCGAGTTCACGAAGGTGGTACAAATGAAACCATGGTTTAAACCATGGACAAAAACCATGGAGCGACAAGTGTCGCACGGAATATTTCGTTACAAAATTGGTCATTTCGTTGACAAAATGACCATTTCATTAACGAAATTACCATTTTGTGAACGAAATGTTCATTTAGTTACAAATGTTGTCACTTCGTTACAGAATAATCATTTCATGTACGAAATGACTGATTTCGTAACAAAATATTCCAATGCGACACTTGGTGGACCATGGTTTTTGTCCATGGTTTAAACCATTGTTTCATTTGTACCACCTTCGTGAATTCGGGCCAAGAGGTTCTGATTATATGCACTTCACATCACACATCATCATGTGCTAGGAAAAGTGTGTGGGTTGTATTATGTTTATAAACAATATGGTCCCTTCTTCATGAATGACACAGATTTATATCTGAAGGAACATTGGACCTTCATAAAATCTGGGATAGAATCAATCTATATTAGGACAAATACATACAGGGTTATTTAGTACCCTCTTGACTGTCAACCCTGTAACATTTTCTTTCAGGCACACAGCGAATGATTTCATCAAGTGGAAAGACTTGAATTCTGGAATTTAACTGTCTTCGGATGTTTTTAAAAATCTGATAAAATGACTGTATGTGTCATGATATGTCTGTTTATTACCTTAATCAGACAGAGCAAATAAGACACGACCACATGATTAAATTCACTCAAAAAAGATGGGGGGGGGGGAAACAGTGAAATGTAAATCATTTAAAGTCAACAAATAACTTCATGCACTCGATACTGTCATGTTTACATCATCCAAATAAAGATTGAGGTGTACATTAACAGACACTGACATTACAGTTTTAATTTCAGAAAACATTCTAAATGCACACACACACACACACTTATGAAAAGGAAAAGATATCATGTCAGACTTCCATGACACAAATTGTAGAACTCCACTGTCAAAAGTTTATCTTGTGTGCAAGATATGGTATATCAATAATAGTGAGCACTTAACATGTTCCAATCCACTCACTGATCATGGCATTTATAGGGTAAAAGATTCATGTGTGCATGAACATTAAAGGGTGTGTACAGTTCTGGTCGAGGTGAGGATTTAGCTTTTAACGTTTTGCGAGATATTCAGAAACCACTCTATGAGATGTCAAAGAGCATGCAGTTCTAAGGGGTATCAAAAGTTTATTCAATGAAAATCGGTTTTGAAATGGCTGAGATATCCAAAAACAAGGAGAAACAAAGAGATTCTAATAAAGTTGTGGCATGTCGCCTTTTATCATTAGCACTTTTTTGGATACCTCAGCCATTGGAAAACCAATTTTCATCAAATAAACATTGAATCCTTCTTAAAATTACATGCTCTTTCATATATCATAAGAGGCTTTTCATTATCTCACTTAGGGATGTTCAAAACATGAATCCCCACCTCGACCAGTACTGTACAGTCCCTTTAAACACATCCACTCTTTGGACATAATTGGAGAAATGTGCCTTTTAAAAAAATGACAAGAAATTCACAAACTCATAAGAGTGCTTATCACTCAAAACATTTACAGCAAAAGATCAGAAAAAAAAAATCCTAAAATCCATGCAGTGTCCACTGCAGGCAAAGGAGGTGTTTAACACAGCACCCTGCAAGACAGATAGATACCTGCTCGTAGCTGGCGACGTCTGCGTCTTGCACTGAGTTCAAATCAGAGAAATAAATCTCATACCTGCTTGCTACTATTAAAGCAAGTGTGCTGTCATACACACATCACTGTCATAGAGTGTATGCACTGCATTAATACATTCCTTGGAAGGTGTGTGTGATGTTGCACAATACCACATGATATTGGAACATTACTGGTGGTACACTATTTCACTAAATTTATCTCCCATAGATCATAGTATGACAAGTTTTAAGTCCACATGCTGGTTTGCTACATGTATGACTACAGTTGAACCTCTCGGACAAGTCGGGACCGGGGCTCATCCGGATAAGGGATTTGGCCGGATACGGGAGACTCAATGCTTTATACATGTACATACCGTATAATAGAGCTCTATGGTACATACACATACACATGTACTGATGTAGCCCATTGTAGTACCACATGTAGTAATGTGTATACTGCGACCTTTTCATTGTTACACTCAGTAACAGACCCCAAAATAGAGGTTCGTGTTTGCAAGCGGAAATCATTTTCTTTTATAAATTCTCGGGATGATTTACCTAAATAATTATTAGAAATGTATCAAGTATATGTAATTCATGTGTGTTTCCTCCCGTAATTATTAAAAAAAGATAACAAAATCACGGCGAGATTGCGTCCGGATAATAGAGAGATCCGGATAAAGGGAGGCCGGATAATAGAGGTTCAACTGTACTTAATTTACTAAGTTTGGAAAACATAAAGAAGGAGAACATAACAACGCGATCTGAATATCCTGAAACACAATGGCAGCATGAATATATAGATATGTCATCCATTTTACTGCAGGTAACAAAAGGGACATGTAGCACATGCTCAAAGTACATCTACCATATGAACTTTGGAGGATCTGGTTATATATGGGGGTGGGAGTACTGGTGATTGTTTTGGATAAATGAAGTTATCAACATGCAACACGAGGGAACAGCCTGGCATTGGCATGTACCACATACATCACAATTACTTTATTTGCTTCATTGTACAGGTTGTGGATCGCAAAAAAAAAAAATGGATTACTTAGAAGCAGTTTGGAACACCATCCCACAAAATCCCACTATTGACTTGATGCATTCGTGATTCTGAACATGTACATTTCAATACAACAGCAAGCTTGGTCGATCAATTCACCCACACAACATACATGTGTGACTGTGACAGACATACATGAGCAAAACAGACTCGACTTTTGTTTCTTTCCACATCTATCCACATTCAGTCATTTACCAGCTCTGTCCTGTTGTAGCCTGTTTGGAGAGCAGCGCATTGTGAATGCATGGAGGAAATAACATTTTGTACTCAGACATCAAATCAATGAGATATTTTGAGAATACCACCATCAAAACGCAACATTGTGGACTAATCATAGACAAATTAATAGACATTTATGGCAACCAACAATGTGGTAGTGGTTCAGTCACTGTGTATCAAATATGGTTCTGTGATTTTTTTTTTCTGTACCTGAACATTTGATATTACATGGCTACTGGTATTTTCAATGTAGCATGGGGATTGGGGGGGGGGGGGGGGACAGGTGTCATATTTCAAAGGAAAGTTGAGCAAGTTGAAGATGAAACTGATTTCACATGGGAAAACATCCTACACCAGGGTGGGGTGTAAAGGCTATGAATATTGTCAGGTCAAATAAATATTGTGATGGGAATAAGGAGACCTGTACACGTGTTCACTATAGGTTTGCACTTTTGCAGCATTCAGGAAAATTCCATACATGTAGGGGTAAATTCAATAAAGCCGTTTTTATACCAGGACACGGCAATGTTCTCTCTCAAGTAGCTGTAGGAAGAATCTCTCTCTCTTGACTTTTTCTACACAAACACCCACACACACACACACACATACACACAAACACTCATCTATTCACTTCCCGCCCATCAAAATCCCTAACATGGATAGAATTATCGCACTACAGTAAAATCCCTCCTACCTTTCAAATGAGGGATATCTAACCAGGAGTTCATTTCTGGGCGCTCTTTCAGATGGTGGGTTCAAATTTCTGGGTTTTCACTCTTTTTTCCCCCCCTCCACCTTATTCTAAAGAAGAAGTGTCAGCTGAGTAAGTTTTTCTGGGACACATTTTCCCCTCTCCCTTTTTTTGTTAAATTTTAAAGACGCGCTGCGAAACACTTCACTCATTAGGCGGGGGAATGAAGTAGCAGGCTTTGATCATCCAATAGCAAGCCTCCCGTCAACCTGGCGAGGGTACATCAGTCTATTTGTTGATTAATTGCATTAGAGCCTCACCTAGCATATTTCCTTCCTTTCAGCTACCATCCACTATTTTTTTTTTTTTCAATTTGCCAGAAAACTGTGGAAGGTGCCTGGCAGAATTACTCAATATTCAAAACAGAAAAAAAAAAACCCACAGACAAGCAAACAAACAAACTAACCAAAAAAAAAACAAAACAAAAAAAAAACAAACAGCAAATTTGGAGTGTAAGTACTGGTAGGTTGCAAGATTTCCTCTTACTGGCCTCTACACAACCATTTCTGGAATAAACCATGAACAGATACAAACACACACACAACAAACACACATACTGTACATATTTAAAAATGATTGGTATTCACACCACCCATGTAATTGTAACATGTTATACTAGCCATATATAGCACAGGTGCAATCTGTATCCTGGTTACCCAGCATCACATCATGTGTTTTCTTGCTTGATGAGCCATTGACGCACACAGAAAATGACACAAACACCAGGAGACTCATTTCAATCTACACAAATCACCACTGCTGACATTTTCCAGCTTCTCATTCTCACTCACTAACACAAATTGTTTAGATAAATATTGTATTATATTGTATTGAATTACTGATATACAGGCATGTATCCATACCTTGATGTGCTGTTCAATTTAAGGGTCCTGCCATTTTACCTTTCATGTAAATGGTCAAAACAGCTGTGGTCACTCTACATTCCCAACTTTCCATCTCCTGATAGTTTCACATCTTACATAGATATACCTGATTAACCTTGGTATTCAGTCTATGGGTACAATGCAGATTGGACATGAGGGCAAAAGCTTCAACATTGTTTGAAGAGTAACCACAGATTTGGGTTTTTTTTTTAGGAAAAAACAAAAACTCTATACTCTGCTGAATGCTATGACCAAAATCTATTAGGCAACCCCATTCCCAAATACTTCAACAACATACAATGGTCCTGCCACTTTGAAAGGATATATTCCCTTTGCAGAGTATCCAGTGAAAACAATCAGTATCATGGATAGTGCAATACAATTTTGATTTCAACCTAATGTTGTACTTGCTTTCTGTAGCGTACTATATTCATGACTGCACTGCGAATAGTTCTAGGAGGGCCCCCTTTGCCATCCCTGATGAAGAAGATAGCAGTAATTGACAACTCCCATGAGTACAGCAGCCCATCAATGGGGTTAAGGGAATATCAGGTCAACTTATACCACTGGAAAAAAAAAGGGCCCAATTCTTTCCTATCTTTAGCTACCGGAAAAAAAGCATATATAACATGCTCAGGGGAAATGGCTGTTTTCATTTTATTCTCAACAGCAAATTTGCCCCTGGGGTGACTTAACCTGCATAGCGTTCAGAGAGTGAGAAGAGCTTGTAGTGTGCAGTCCCTGGAATATTGTTTTTGTTGGGGAGAGAGGGAGTACAAATATTTACATTGGCAAAAACTGAAGATTAATCCATTGATTCTTCCCCGGTTTTTGGATCTAGGTTAGCACTTTCTCATTTGATGTGTTAAAATCATTAATTTTTGTCTTTTGACTTTCTTTTATTTTTAGAAGTGGGTTGTCGAGCAGCTGCAAAGAATCTGTGGGTCCTGTACATACATGCAGTGTATGGGAATATGACGTCTCCAGGAATAGGATAATCTTTAATATATGGAACAGCCCAGATTAAATTGTACACGGAAAGTTAGAATTCATTTGAAAGCGACCAAATCTGATTTGATTATCTAAAATATCAAATTACTTAATGCTGTAAATAATGATATAACCTCAAATGTTTTCATACCTACTGCTCAATAGGGGAGACATACTAAGCCATCACCAATCAAAAGAGATCAATATTTCTGGATCAAACCAAAACGCACCTGGTTTCTAGTCATAGATGTTACCTATGCTATACTGGCTGTCACCATTGATAATGCAACAGATGTTAATATCGGCATGATATTTGATCAAAAACTGTTTTGTGTTGGAATTTTGTGATGCTAGTTAGCCTTTCACTAGCCAGTGGAATACAATTCTGAAACTAATGATGCACTAATCATATCATTCCTTCAGGGACGATATTGAAGTTTTTTGAAAATATTGGAAATCAAAATTTTCCGGAGACTTTGATACATGAAAATACCAAATGTGTACAGACTTGAGAAAAAAAAATCTGAAATCAGATTTAAATCAACAGAATATCATGCCTGTTTCTTTCCTTGCAAAGGAGATAATTTTGACAAGATGAAAAGCCATCTACATTGGATATTCTTCCATTCATTGTCATAAACATGTCTGCATAATTCTACGAATGACGGGAAACATGTACAATGACATTTTGATTTGTGTTTTCAAAGTAATACAGCTTTCTGATCAAAATTACTCTGACACTTGAAGTTGTAATGCGTCATTTGCATAGACGACAGAAGTAGGTATATTAATCACACCTATTCAATTATAAGGAAATGTGATTCTCAGAAAACTATGGGTACTTTTTTTTTCCTTTCTAGCATTTCAATTTGAAAAAAAAAAACCCTTTACACTTGTTTACCTATAAAGGAACAAGCATTCTGCTGCACTTGTTAAAATGACAAATGATAAAGCTGCAGTAAACTTTTTTTTTTTTTTTTTCTGCCAAACTGTTACATCACAGCCTGGCTTTCTTTGGGTAAACAATATATTTACAGTTATGCCAGTACTGCTATGTTACAATGTCCAGGAGGATTTGTTTTTCTTTTACAATGCTTTAAAGGGATGGTACAGTATTGGTAGATATGAGAATTAGGCTTTTAACTTTTTGCGAGATACCAAGAAAACACTTATGATATAGTACAGAGCATACCATTTTAAGAGGAATTCAAAGTTTATTTGATGAAAATCGGGTTTGGAATGACTGAAACATAAAAAAAAAAACAAGTAAAACAAAGCGCTCGTAATAAAGTGTGGGTCCCACACTTTATTAGAATCGCTCTTTTTTGGATATCTCAGCCATTTCAAAACCAATTTTCATCAAATAAATGTTGAATTCCTCATAGAATTACATGCTCTTTCATGTTTTATAAGAGGTGTCTCATTATCTCACCAAAAAATGTTAGAAACCTGAAATTAGGTCTCAAACTATATGATCCCTTTAAACAAGCAGGGTCAGTCACAGCAGGGAGATATGAAAAAGAACCCACATTTCCCTGGTCACAAGTTTGAAACAACTCTGCCAAAGAAAATCTGTCCCAAATGATGATCATCTATTATAGTTATCCTTTAGGCCTAGATGTATTGTGCTGTCCATCAACAATCTGTAATCTAAAAACTAACTATCTACCCCCCCCCCCTCCCACCACACACAGTATAGATGACAATAGTGAGAGCTGGTTGAGGGAACAACCATCCTAATTTTGTTTTGTTAAACACATCTTCCTCTCCCGGCCCTCTTTGAGAGGCACTTATTTGTGGTTACAGATTTGACCAATCTCCCCCATCACGTCATTCCCGACACCCCGATCATTGCGTCTTCTCCTCGCTCCGAGGCAAACATGTTCATTTTAAATTGGGTCATCGTCTACTCCGTGGACTCAGCCCCCCGGACATCATCCCTCGATACACTCAACCCAGACGGAAGAGAAAGACGTGAGAGTCAACAGTTTTCACAATTGATGAGGCCTAACTCTGGCCACTTCCTGTGCGGGTATAGCCAAGGAGGCCTGCCTTTCCTTGCACCAAAGTCATTTTTTTTTTTCAACTATTTCTCTTTCAGTACAGTGAACTCCAACAACATACAAGACTACCCTTTTTGAGCTAACACCTTTCTTGAATTTTCACTCTCGATATCTAATCCTAGGGAACAATTGTTGATAAATAGGTTTCATTAACTGACCAATTACATGATAAATGCCATTCTTTAAATAGATATATCTTTACCACCCTAACTGTTCTCATTAAAGGCACTCACATTACTTTCACTGCAGTATTATATGGGAGTAACTCGTTTTTATTATCACACATTACCATTATTTCTACCACCATCCATGGCCATACTGATGATTGATATCTTAAAAATGTTAGCAATGATGGCAGATAATAACAGTAATGGGACAGACAATGATATAATTATGGTGAAATATCATAATTAGAATAGCAATTAACGTGAATAGTAACTACATTATATCAATTTAGGGTGTGGTTACTTTGGATTGCAAAGGTCTGCTGCTCCCCTTTGAAACTAATTCTGCTTCCAAAATTCACAGAACTACAGTATTCCACACGAACCAACCAAATGGCAAAACAATCAAACAAACAAACAAACAAACAACAACAACAACAAAGGGAAAAGGAAGAGATGGGTAGATCTAATCTCCAAAAACTACCGGTATTCATGACTTATATTTCACATCTCATCAATGACGTTGCAATCTCTTCATGTGATAATGTTTATGAAAATGTTATCTTTACGTAAATAATACATAACACACATATACAAACACACTTTTCATCCTAGTAAAACCACCTTTTTATGAACATGTTAATGAAAACTTAATGTTTCCTAAAACCTGAACCAATTCATTATTACATAATTCAGATATCCCATGATGAAGCTCAGCTGATGTATGAAGAATGTACATTGTGATAATGGCTGCTTAAATCAAGGTAATCAATCAGACATGAATTAAACATTGATGGCTTGACATAATAGGACATGGGAAAGACAAACTGCCCATAATGCCAACAGGAAACTGAATATAAAAGTCTCAAAGGCCCAAATTCACGAAGGTGGTACAAACAAAACCGTGGTTTAAACCATGGACAAAAACCATGGAGCGCCAAGTGCCGCACGGAACATTTCGTTACGAAATTGGTCATTTCGTCGATAAAATGACAGGTTTCGTTAACGAAATTATCATTCCGTGGACAAAATGTTCATTTAGTTATAAAATGTTGTCATTTTGTTACAAAATAATAATTTCATCGATGAAATGACTGATTTCGTGACAAAATATTCCATGCGACATTTGGCGCTCCATGGTTTTTGTCCATGGATTAAACCATGGTTTCATTTGTACCACCTTCGTGAATTCGGGCCAAAGTGTCTTAACCCACTCCCAATGGAGAGCTGGTGGCACATCTGAAATGTCAATGGGCATTTCAGAATCCTGAGGGAATAGCAGGTTAATCTCTTCAATGTGGCCGGCATCGGATTGTGGCCAGCCACTTCAGGAAATGGTACATTCTTAAATTAACCTTTAGATTTGTTTGTCTGTGTTTGTCTAGCTTTGATAATTAATTTTTTTTTTTTTTTATGTCTTTTTTTCAAGGTCACAAAGATGGACTCAGGAATGTGTAGGGACCATTATCACAACGTATTAACATACAAAGCTATGATGGTTAGAAGGCATTACATCTCCACGTTAGATACTACCTACAAATGATTATTAAATAGTATGAATAGTTGAAATGTATAGTTTCATTATTCCCATGCTTCCCTGACAATCTACCTACTGGTATGATAAAATAACTGTTAAAAGAATGGCTGAAATAACAAATCTCAACTCAGCCATTAAATGAGGGTCATGCTAAGGCTAAAAACTTGATCTACTTTACTTTACTAAGCATTAAGCGCATCACCGGGCAGGCGGCATGGAAAACATGACCATGAAGAACTTACCCTTTTTTCAGTAAGGGACTGCACAAAGAACGAGGGATGTTTAAAATGATTAATATCTTCATCTCACGAGATCATAAAAGGTCTGGCAAAGAGAATGCCAGAAGCGTACTGTTTGAAGGTCATCTATTCTACATGATCAAACTTATAACAAGATTACTGGAACGGAGTATTGTCAGGATTAATGTACGAAAGGAAGAGATCTATAGGGGAGGACTGGAAAGGGAACTCATGACAAAAGGAATTCTTTGATACAAGCAAGCTGACCCATCTTTTATTGTCCATGCAACTTCTTGTCAGAAGATTAATCCCCTCCCACCACCATTTCATGTTTCTTCATAACATCAGTCAAATAACATTTCTCTCATTTTTTTCATCTCTGTACTACACTCATGAATTGATGCTGATCTGTGGAAGGAAGTAGACAGGATAAACGACGTGAAATGGAAAGCAGAATTTGAGACACAGGTATCATGCATGGGCAAAGGACTGCTATTTTGCAAGAGGGAGTGCTTTTAAAAAGCACAAATGTGAGTTTTGATATGTTTTCTACACAATGGGAAAAATGGAAAATTGATTGATATACGTGTATATATATCTATAAAAAGGAATTCCTAATTAGACAAACTAAAAAAACCCATAACAAACAAGGAGAGTTTTAAGTGACAGAGGAAGAAGACATATTGAAGCATGGTTTGCAGTATACTCAGGGGCAAAGGAAGGGAGGTGGGGAGGAAGGGAGGTGGGGGGGGGGATGAGGTGGTGGAGGGGAGGGAGGGGGCAATGGTTTGGAGTAAGCATCATGGAGCTGAAATTTCAATCTAAAGAGTTTTTGTTCTTTTTTGCTCAGGCCACCTGACAACACAAGAGACACTCAGAGTACCAATGTAGACAGCATACACAAGAAGCAGGCTGAAATATATCAGAAGCTGCTCTGCTTGTCTCCTCTACTGTCCCTCAGAGAGAGGAAAAAAAAAAAGATCTAAGAATGGGCGATGTTTAGCTGGGGTGGGGCTGGGGAGAAGGGGACTGATTGGCTGCCATAGAATCTGCCAGCTCCCCAACACACTTGTTCACATCAAGGGGGTCCGCTTTGATCATGTCCGAGAAGCAGCAAGTCGGCCAGTGTAAACAGGTGCCCAGTTTCACTTTACGTCTGCCCCAATCTCCTGTTGGCTAATCGGGCTTAAAGGGATCGTACAGTTTTGGTTGAGGACTAATTTCGGGTTTCTAACATTTTTTGGTGAAATAATGAGAAATCTCTTTTGAAATATGAAAGAGCATGTAATTTCATGAGGAATTCAATGTTTATTTGATGAAAATTGGGTTTGAAATGGCTGAGATATCCACATAAGAGCAATTCTAATAAAGGGTGGGACCCACACTTTATTGCGATTGCTTTGTTTTACTTTGTTTTTGGATGTTTCAGTCATTCCAAACCTGATTCCTCTTAAAATGGTATGCTCCATACCATTATATCATAAGTGTTTTCTTGGTATCTCTCAAAAAGTTAAAAGCTCAATTCTCATCTCCATCAATACTGTACCATCGCTTTAAAGGGATGCCTCAGCTCTTGGCATGCCAGAAATGTTCTGAGTATTCACCTCTGATATACTGGGCACAAACACTGCATCTCAACAGCACAGAGGAAAGCATGATTCAGATTTTCATCTAGAAGGGAATCATATTTTGTGTCACGAAAAAGAAACAAAAGTAATTGCTCCAAGTACATTTGAGCAATTTAAAGCAAATACTGAAAAATTTGTATCTATATAAATGGCACGAAGTTAAGCGTATGATAATGTGATTATAATACTATAAGGAAGAAGGTACATTGAGCTATAAATTTGCTGTAATTGGACAGAAATGGCTGAAGAATCATATTCCACTGCTAGGACTAATGAAGTTTGAAGAGGGGCGGGGAAGGGGAGGGGTCATATGCATACAGAGAAAGATAAAAACAACTACAAACAAAGATGGCATCCTTACCGCGCTCTCCTGACGACATCCTCAGACCGTTCTGACGTGGATGAGTAGACTCGCGAACGACGGTACCGCGAGGAGTCCACACTGCTAGCGCTGCTGAGACGACTGCTGCGATTTGACGAATACTGTGAGTAGCGAGGCACATAGTCTCCCTCCGAATCACTGTCTCCACTATCGCTGCCCGACACGCTGCAAATAATACAACATGACACGTATGCACACATAGTTATCACTCTGCTTGAATTGGTGTCAAGTCTTTCTTCGTTTCGTGACAGTAGAGCCTGGTAAACTTGGGGTCTGAATGTAAACGAAGTTGGAATTACGTATGCCTGCTTTCTACAGAACAAAAAGAACAAACTCCTGTATCCTTCACAAATATGGAATGCAGATTTCTCTTGAAATGCCATGCTGTAAAAAATTACAACCATTTTTTTTTTTTTTTTTAAAGAAAAACAATTAAGCAAGCTTGGCCTGGGAAAATTCTCCACTGCTGTCAAGAGTGGGCCTTGGGAGAAAAGGCAGGTATGGTTACTTAAAATTATGTTATAACTATATTACAAAGTAAACACTGTGAAAAAGAATTAGATTCAAATGTGAGTGCAGGAATTCTTACATAGCAAAGAAGATGTGTACCACAGCTTGGTGAGGGAAAAAGTTGAATGAATAAAAGATACAGATATTATAGGGACACATCTTAAGCAGTGTTTTTAAACTTTACATGGTTTTTTTAAAAGCTTTTGAAAGCTTTTCTGTATTCTTTTCATTCAACTGAGCAAATTCAAAGTGATATATGAGAAAGAAGATGTCATCCTCACCTGCATTCACTGTCACTACCAATGTCATCCTCCAAGGCACTTTGGAGGTCAGCGATGCGCTTGAAGGCCAGCTTGAGGTCCGACTGGAGCTGCTCGTTGCTGGACTGCAAACCTTCCGCTTCCAATTCCTGCAGTTAGGAAACAGCCAAAAACAAGCCAGAGTTGTGTGTTAAGCCACAGTAGACTCAAGGGATGTGTAAAACAGGCACAGAGTGTGTAGTGAAGACTTTGGGATACTGAATTTGTGCTTGATAGGAAAAATTACATATCTGAACTCATCTCTCCCTGGGAACTGTTAGATTCATTTGTCACTTTAAAATCCAAGAAATGTTAATAGAAAAGCATGTGATAAGATTTTAACAAAATCAATACAGTTGTTTCTGTTTGTAAAGATTAAAGATGGAATAAAAATGGTACTCATGTGAGTATATATAGATTATTATTGTATATATCTATATATACCTCTGAAAATATATACAAACAAGTGTGTTCAGTGTTATGTATTCATGTAAACTGTGATTGTATTCAGGATAACGTGCATTAATTACAGCTGAGATGGCAAGGCGCACACACTCAGCATTAAGTGCTGATGAAAACAAGGACAATCATTCAACTGGGATGTTGACAATGATGCTACGAGAGTTGAGGTACCGTAAGTCATCAAGCCCAAATCTGGTGAAAGACATACTGACGCTATGCTGCAGTGGTAAAGTTATGTCAAGTCATTGGGCCAAATCCTGATGCACTACATTCCCTCATCCCGTACCATGGGAGCCCCTGAAAATCTCCGCAATTCACAAATGCTATCCTACTTGTGACAAAAAAAGACGCCAATCTCCATCACGTACGATCACCCTTTGACCTACATACGATTCTTCTTCCCTTCCTTTGTTGCGCTTTAAGTGTTCGAACAGAGTAGAAATTTGAGGCTGCACGGTAGGAGTGATGGGGTCGTTTCGAACTCTGCCTGTAACATTCTTCTTCCTGGCCCTCGAGGGCAGCAATCACTTAAGCCGATGATGAATCGTGGGATGCATGTGACCATGCTGCAAAGCCTATCACAGGCAAGCAGGAGTATAGCATTGTACAGAATGGAGGAAAAAGAGAGAGAGTGATAAATCTAGAGAGATAGGGAGAGAGATAGAGGGGTAAAGGAAAGAGAAGGTGTGTGAAAGGGAAGGCGAGAGACGAGGGGATCCACACAGGAGTGTTGATTGCCAGACTTACCCCTCATCATCCCTTTCAACCCCCCAAGCTAATGGATGGATGACTGCTACCATCATGGCCTCTCACAGCCATTCATTGCCACTCTCATGGGCGGAGCCTTCCTCAATGACTTGTGCTTTAACAGAGCAGTGAGAACTTCCACTCAAGTAGGAGAGTTACTCCAATAATGTAGGCGATGAGACAACGGAAATAGACTAGAGTGAATTTTTGTTAAGGACAGAGAGACAAAAGATTCATTACCGGTACCACGTGACTGTCAATAGACCAGATAAGGACACGATCCTGCAGGAATCATAGAACAGTTGTCTATACTCCTAATTAACCCATTGAGGACAAGTCCTGAGTATACTAGGGCAGGTGTCTATGGGAAATGCGTGTTGTAGCAAAATCAGACCGTCCTCAACAGGTTAACATTGTGCATGTGTGTGTGTGTGTGTGTGTTTATCAGTGACTTAGTCAGCGTATCTTTTCTGTCAAACAGTTCTCTTTTAAAACATATTTTCTTATAAATATACAAGTCTGTCTACGATGGTGGTTTGATGTTCCAGCAGGATTACAAAACCACCATCCAATGCCTTATCAAAGCAATATGACATCATTACTCAAGTACCCTTTACATTACATCTCTCAGAGTTCACATATATACACTTACAATTGTACTCGTCTTTTTTTCTTTCACAATCTTCCTCAATTTTCTAAAATGTGCAGCATGACAAGAAAAAACATCGGATACATTTCATAACTTAATCTACATGAACAACAGGAAATCACGGATTGCCACATCTCCCGAGCATATCATCGAGTGTGTTATTCCATCTCTCCTATAAACATGACTTGAATACTCAAAAGCAATGTCGTAATACATTCATTTCACAGCAATGCAATTTCCAAGACATTTTTTTTTTCTAACATAGTCATATATGACAACATATATATGACAATCATGACTGTGAAGGCAAATGCGTCCCACTTTTTGTGCATCCTGAAACGGATAAGTTGAGCTGTGAAACCATAAACCTCCCTTAAGCCCCTTTCATACTTTCACGGATCCCGTCACAATTCACCTTGGATCATCGCTCCGGGATTACCCACGTTGTCTTCTTCTTCTTCATTACTGTGCAAACATCTGGGAGGAATCTGATGTGATTCTTGGCACACTGACATTTCCCTGGAAAAATTCAGCTTGCCACCCCAAAGTTCAAGGATGAAACACTATCTGTAGTGCACTCGTCCTTTATAGGCACCGTGTACCTCCAAATACAAACTGGACACTCTCTGAAGACACCACAAGGTCAGCATTAACACCAGTGTCATCTGGATTTAAAATTGTGTGCATTTTGCCAATACAAATGAATAACTATTACGCAAGTTGCCATGTGAGGGACAAAGATGAACATACTTTATCTATATATAACAAACTACAACAAACTTGCCAAGATGTTTTTGACAAGGTGCGGCAGAAGTCAAAGGGCACTATACAAAAAGGATCCACTACTGAACCAATCTCCAGTGAGTCAAATGAAGGCAATGAATCACCTAAGGTGACAATGCCTCAGTCATCGAAGCCCCATGCTCAAAAAAAGAAAAAAAAAGAAAACTGAATAAGGTTTGTCATAACTACTCCCCACGGTTATGTATCTGCACTAATTGGTGTACGTCCCAGCCACCGGTGTCAGCCACAGCCAGGACAATGTTGTGCAGACTGATCCTTCATGTGCCAAATACCCGTCCAGAAACATAAGCTATGGGAATAGAGCCTTCTGTCCAGTTGCTCCACATCAGTTGACCTTGCTACCAATCCAACTTCAGACTTGTAACAACTTTGATACCTAACAAATCTGAACTGCACAGCAGGCTTATCTTTTCCAGCAACTTTGTGAATAACGGGTGACATATTGTTGGAGCTGAAAGCCTTTGAATGTTCTTTACAGATAAATGATGCTATATAAATGTTGTTCATCATCATCATCACCTCGAATCAGCCATGTCTGAAGTGCAAGAAGACACCAGTCCTGCACTTCTGAGGAGAAGGACCGGGATGTTGCAGATTGGTATAGGTCCAGTGAATTTCTGAACAATTAAGATGCCTGTCAGCATTCCGGGGATATCCCAGTAGACATTTTACACCTTCGTGTCAGGATTGTAAAAGGACTCAGTAGCCTCCGTCGTCCTTCTTGAAATCAGTGTTGGCTCCATTCATATGCTTGTCCATGCAGACGCCCAGTTCAGAACGTGGATCAACCCGGATTTTGATGCAAGATGATCCTGTATGCGATCCGTGAAAGTGTGAAAGGGGCTTTGACGACTAGATGGAAGACGGGAGGAAGATATCACTGGGCGTCTCCGATACGATCACCACGGGGATAAACTATTTGTCAGGTGATTTTCACATTTTCGCCCAGACATTTCCATCAATGCCAATATCAACGATGAGGACGGGAAAAACAATCCTCATTCTCTTCCGGGGGTTCACTTGCATATGAGTTTTGCTGAAGCCTTCATACATTTCACACTCTCACCATTCAAAAATCTCATTGCTGCATATTTTGTTGTTTTTCTGCATGTGGGAAAGCATTTACTTTTTTTTCCCACTGAAAAAGCAAACAGGAAAGCATAAAAAAGTATACCTAAAATATACAGATGTTGATCTGTTCAAAAATGAATTTACCATACAAGAGCACAAATTTGCTAGTATGTTTGTTTTTTGTAGTGGCAAAGGTAGGAAAAACAATTCACTGTGTTTCAGAGACGGGGGGAGGAAAGAACATGAGGAAAGATCAGAAAAAAAAAACTGTATGAGGATAAAAAAGTGAGAACGATAGACAGAGGTTTAGAAAGGTTTGGAAAGAGAAAATATTGGTGCCACTCACACTTGTACTGAAAAAACCCCAAACTTTTGAGAGTTTAGACTTTGACAAATCTTTTACTTGGATTTCTTTCAATGTGGATGCAAACTCACTGTCCCCCCCCCCCCCACCAAAAACCTAAGAAGCAAAACACTCTTGAATTTTGTGAGTGCGAATCTGATGAAACAAACTCTTGCAAGTTTTATTGATGCGACATCCACTGGCTCTAATAGGCTGCATCTACAGCAAGCTGAAGCAAATGGAAGCCACCTCACAGGCCCTGCCTGCAAGCAGAGTCTCTGTCAAAAGTACCATGAGATTTTGTGGCATTGCGGTTTCTTGCTTGCGGACAAACAAGCAAATTTTGCAAGTTTATATCTTGTGGTATTTGCCATAAAATATTCTAATAAAAGAGCCAGGGAAACTGAAGAGAGTAAGATAGGAGAAAAAGAGAAAGAGAGAGAGAGAGAGGGGGCCAGGAAGAGACAGAGCAAAGGAGATGTATTTTGTCTTCGGTCAATGAATCCATTAGTATCAATTCAGGGAAAACATTTGGCTAATTTGTTACAGACTAAAAAAACACAGACACAGAAAAACAGATCAAAATTGATTGGAGCAGTATCATCATCACGTCCACCTTCTGTCCCTCATCCTCCCCCCCCCCCCATCTCCTGGCCAATGAACCTCCTAACAAACAAAAACCATTCTATGGCCCGGCCGGGAAGCTCTCATTAAACAGCACTCCAAGAAAGGTTAATAACATTCCACAATGGGGCTTTATCATTCCAATTCTCATCCTCCCTCAACGGGCGCTTCAGAATTTTTGTCCACAGGAGCTGTGGGAACAGGTGAAACCCAGTCCTGGATGTTTACTGGGCCATGAAATGGATGTGGGCTGAAACCTGGTGATTTGTATTATAGCACCATTTCAGAATGAGATCAAATCAATTGCATCGAAATGCCAGCCAGCATCATTGACGCAAATTGTTTTCATATATTGCAGAAACTTCTGTACTTGACGACACAGACCACTACAATTAGGGAGCAATAGAAAGGAGAATGAAGAGAAAAAAAAAAGATATTAAATTTCATGATACATAGTATTTTATCATTGTTTGACATTTAAAGGAAACACAAATGGAGTTTACTCATGGTCATTAAACCACTCCAAACCAACCACATTTAAATGGCACTGCTGAGCTATGTGTGTGAACCTAGGAACATATACTGGATGAATTAATGCCAACACACCACTGCCACCATTAAACTTATTAATTCATATCACTCATAGCCCATAGAAGGTGCATCCAAACTGACGGTGAAATACCACAGCATTTCGCATGGCATTTTATAATGTGAACGTAAATACATCCCCCCCCCCAAAAAAAAAAAATAAAAAAAAAAATTACAAAATACTGTTGTATGTAGGGTGGTAATTCAAACTTTGCATGAAATATGCATGCAAGATTTGGGTGTGATTCATGTCACGAAATACCACTGATCATACAAGCCGGGTTCACACGTACAAATTAGCGGGATGACGATCGCGATGCTCATCCCGAGTTTTTTTGCGAGCGTCCACACGTACCAAATTAGCAGGATAGCGATCGCGATCGGTATCCCGCTAATTTGGCAAGCGTCCACACGTACCAAATTAGCAGGATAGCGATCGCGATCGGTATCCCGCTAATTTGGCGAGCGTCCACACGTACCAAATTACTCCCGCTAATTGCCGATAGAGATAACAGCAAAGCCTGCAAACTGGGTCACACAGCGCCCTTTTCTATCACTGCCTGCACACACTTACCTTTGTCCATTGTCTTTTACGCGTCAGTGGTGTGGTTCGCGCGCGGTTGTTGTTGTGCTCCAAAGAGGTGAAGGACCTCTTCGCAGAGGCCTCGCTGTTGTGATGTGCGCATTGCATGATGGGATATAAAAACTCGAGATTCTAATCCCGACCGTTCACACGTACCAGCGCGTGGCCAATTATCCCGCTAATTGAGGAACCAGCGCAAGATTTCTTGGGATTAGCATCGCGATGCTTATCCCGCTAATTTTCGGGTTTTTTATGTCCACACGTGCAAAAAACTTGGGATGACGATCGCGATGCAAATCTCGAGATTTGTATCCCGCTAATTGATGCACGTGTGAACCCGGCTATTGTCATGTATTTTTCATGTGACCCGACACACTTTGTGCCTTTTCATGTTGGAGAAATGTGCATGTGCAATGCATACCAGAAATATCATGGTATTGTGTGAATGAGACCTGTACCAAATTACTGTGGAATCTTAATATACCATGGTATTTTGCCAGTCAGAATGGTGCCGACATATTACAATTGTATTTGAGACCACGGTGATTTTAATGTGAATGCATCCAGTGTTGTGTGCTGCTAAAAACTAGATCACCATGAATGCATTCTGACATGATCCTTGTATGTCTTGCCTGACAACAGGTGTTTCCTGACACATGTCATACATTCAATATTCTCATCTTAGTGGCAAGCAAATGTCAGGCTGTTCTTTTGTAAGGACACATGTATATCACATGTTCTCCCTGAGCTAACCCAGCAGCAGTTTAGGCAGCCAAGACATGAGTTATTGATAACAATGATAGAAAAATAATAGCAACAATAACAGCAATAATGATTATTGTCGTCATTTAAAATATAGTGCTTAAAGCCACTGACTGTTAATTTTCTTAACCGTCATGGTGACAATTTATTCTCGAAATGGTTATTAATAAAACTACCAGGGTACTGTTCATATTTTGTATTACATTTAACAATACTGCTCATTGATTACACTGATTAACATTTTTATGTTAGTTATTTTTATTCCTAACTCACATTTTAAAACTATTTGAAGCATTAAATCTGTTTTTTTCTTTTTTTTTTTTTTTTAAATCTGCAAATGTTAGCAAGGGGCTTTAAAACTGTGGACATCTCCAAGCACACACAGAACTGGAAGTTGAATTAAGATACAGAATATCATTTACAGACATTGTGATATGTATACGGTAAGAAACAAAAAATATGATTGATGGAATAAGTGAGTTTTGAGCATTGATTCGTCTACACTATTAGAGCTGCGAGTATGATACTTGCCAGAGAGGTAAGCTTACAAGTTTGTGGCCAGAGTTGGGACTCTTCCCAACCGTTAGGAATTTCATTTAATCGCATTCCTCCATCAATCCGATCTCTCATGAGATCACAGTTCTGACACTCTTTTTAGTTTGGAAATGAAAATAAAGAAATAGGGTAACACTTTCAGAATCTTTCAAGCATTCAGTTAGTTCGTACAGATTTAAAAATAATGCTATAATGACTTTAAATATACAGAGGAAAATTCTGTTTCCATCATTGGTCGTTCTTTCGGGCACAAGACGAATTGTGGCGTTTACTGTAGATCATGAATCCACTGCTACTATTTCCTTACACCAGTACTGTATATGCCAAATATTTCACAAAATTTTTAGTTCGGGTGCTATTAGCAAAAATATCAGCTCTAATCCCCAACACAACTATGACATGCAAGCATGGATTTCTCCATTCAGTACTGCACTACACAGTTGCGAATTTAACCATTCACAAAATTGTCGGCAAGTCCTGATTGGCAAGAAAAAAAATAGACTTGCTAAATAAACTGTACATGGTGTATACAGTATCCCCTCCCTCAAATCAAAAATATATGGACTAGTCGAATGTCAGTCAGTAATTGAACAAACATGATCACATTGTAAGTCCTGACATGAGACAAACTCACAAGCATTTTTGGATGGAACATTGTGTAATAATGTTTCTTCCAGCTTCATAATCTATATAATTTCTGTCACCTTTGAATGGATTCATTGCAGTCAAATATAATGGATTTGGGGGGGGGGGGGGGGTGAAGGGAAGGTAGCGGAAGGTACTTTGAAAAAACAAAATCCCGGCCAAAATTTGCCAGCCAGCCAGCCAGCGTGTAACTGTGCACTCTCTCTGGTGCAGCTTGCCGGAATCCAATTTTCATTTGCCCCACGGCCGGGGGTGGAGATGAGTGCTCAGGTAGCGCCACGACAGGAATGTCAAACAGACTGTAATGCAAAAATCACAGAGATGTGTGAGAGGAAATATTGCCCCTGGGGCTCATGGCTCTGGAATCAACAAGCCAGGGTGGGAGAGAGAGAGAGGGGGGCTCCGGGAAGTCGATCCTGTCTTTGTGTAAATCTGATACACAATCTGTGGGCCACTCAGAAAATGCATTGACCTGTCATAGGAGCTGGCGAGGTGGATGGATTCATTTTTTCCCCGCATTTTTTTTAATTATTATTATTATTATTATTATTATTATTTTATTTTTTTATTTTATTTTTTTTTTTGGGGGGGGAGTGAGTTTACATCTTTCAGTCTGACGTCATGGAATTAAATACCAAATGTCATCTATTACCTTTCAACGAAAAAGCCATGAAAAGGGGATAATAACGTTACAGGGCATGATTGATGCCTGAAGTTGTCTGTGTGTGTGTGTGTGTTGGGGAGGGGGGGGGGGTGATTTAATATGCCTGTAATGCACATACATGTACAGTACATACAAAAAGCAGTCAGATGTTTTGAATGGGGCTTGTATTGTGGCTTTGTTTTGTAGCTCTTTCTGTGTGTGCGTGTGTGTGTGTGTGTTTGCATGTTGATGTGCATCTGTTTGTGTTTGTTTGTGTGTGTGTTTGTGTGTAAGAGTGCTTTTGTGTGTGCACGTATGTGCGTATGTGTTGATGGGTATGCTTTACAGATTCATCAAATCTTTGTGTGCAGTGAACATCTCAGTCCCACACACAGCTCTCACCGCCCTGGTCTTTTTAAGTAACTGGAATGGATGCCGGAGGGGTCCCCCTTTATTGGGCTGCAGAAATGGGTCAATTGGAAGCGACGTTCCAAATGTTTCCTCTTCTGAAGGTAGTCTGGGGATTAATTGGGTCAACCCATCTTACTTCTCTCTTACTTCTGTCGGCCCATCTGGAGCTATTTTGCCTTGGTAGGAAGTTTTTCTCCAGGTCTCCCCCCCCCACCCCGTGCTGATTAACAACCAGTTGAGTGCATCTATTCTATCATCTTTCATTCCAAGAATCTCTTTTACCAGCATTCCTCACATGCCCTGGAAGGCTACAAACTTTTGATTAATTTTTGGCACAGGGGCCATTTTAAAGTGAACTAGGCTTGTTTAAAATTCATGTTTCTTAAGTGATAATGTAGAATATTAATGTAATATATAAGAAGTATTTCAGTAACACATGAAATATGTATTCAAATAGTGTTAACAGTAGCGGAATGAAATTCAGTATATACTGCTGCAGTCCTGTTCTTTCTATAATGATATTTTCAGCAAAGGTATTCTATCCTGCAGTACATGATAAAGAGATGGCATGGGGTTTCAATATGGGATAATTCTTTTATTCTCTTTCTTCATCTCTTATTTGGATTTTTTTTTTTTGTCTTCCATATCAGCCTGATGACACTTGATGCACTCACCATGCTGCTTAGGACGAACAGTTGTAAGAGTGGAACTATTAAAGATCATAATACCTAGACTCATATGACTCCTTTTCATCTCACACATAACCCAACAAAGTGCCACATAACTTTGAACAGTGCATGACACAACAAACTGCCATGCAAACTTTTGATATCATTTTCCTCCACCCTCCAGTATAGACAACATTCTTGACAAAATTCAATGACAATTTTGGTCAGGCTTGCAGGCTTAAGTGGAAAACAGATGTTATCATTGTGGGGGAAACGATTCAACTCAACGACAAAATACAAACAAACAAACACGTCAGAAACAATTTTAGCTTTTACTGGGCAACGCAATACTTTCATGAATATGGCAGTTTTGTAACTCCTCCAAACACAAATGCACCATCAATATGCAGGAAGCCAGACATCATCCATTCCAATAAATGGTAGGCTAAAGAGACAAATGTCTTCACTCCTTCCAGCAGTCAAGTGTAAGTGGCACTTAACGGCCAATGCGGTGAGTTGATGGAGGGTGACAGCCGTGCACGTTTCTGTGTCGTGAAAACGAAACCTCAATGAAGAGAACCACTTTACGAAGTCCATTTGGGGCTGGGACGGTCAGCTGACCCGACTTTTGGCGCATTAGGAGTGGTCATTGTCTACACAGCACTTACACCCTGGGGAATTGTCCCCTCTTCCCTTAAGCTAATATCTGGCCATTTTCAGCCCAAAATGCTGATGTATTTCTGGTACATCACCCTTTGATGAGCAAGATAGCTAAGCATTTCAAACCTATTGTCAAGTGTCTTGTAATTTCCTCAATGTTTATGATGGAATCAAATGTATGAAGAATGGTACAGTGATCAATGCTATTTATAAACACTTGGGAGCAAATACAGCAGTTTTAACATGTGGCTCCTTTTAACATTTTCCTTTCTATAAGAAAAAAGAAAGTCGTCTGCTCGAAACAAAAACATTCATTTCCTTAGTGTAGGGAAACAATGGGTTCAGACTACTAAAACTTTCAGTAAAACTGGGGCAGATATGGAGGAGGTGTACAAAAAACAGAACATTTTTTCATAAATTTTTTTTTTTCATTTTTCAAGATTCATTTGTCTGTCCCCTTTTCTGGAAGTTTCCACAAATGTCTCAAAATTCTACTTTTTGTTAAAAAATGTTATCAACCATGACATCATTATTTTTCTTTTGTTATTGACATAAAGTATTTATATAAGCAACTTATTGTTGGCAAAAGTGATATACAAATGAAATTATTGTATTGTAATTTCCCTTACTACAAGGGTATTGAATAAAAGCAATAGATAACAACATCAGAATAATTTGCCATGATTTGTCCTAATTTTCAATGATTTGCATTTTCCCCTTGGGCAAAGTCTCCTGTTACATGTACATGTTCAAACATTCCAAGAGTCTAGTACGTGTCTTTGAATTGTTTTTCTGTATCACATTCAAACATTATTATCATTGCTCTGTTGATTTTCAGGCATGCTATATTATTGAATACCTGAATGTTGAAAAGCCTGCAGTTCACAGGTTCCTCCAAGTAATACATCCAAATGACACAAACAATGAAAAAAAGAGCTGTCGCTTGTGAGTGATTCAGGCTGCAGCCAATGTACTGTGAGCTCCTCACGCAAACTCGCTAAGACACATTTAATTACCCCAAGTGCTTTACACAACATTGAGAGAGAGCTGAGAAGTACAGACAAATATCTTCTCAAATAATTTTTTTTTTCTCCCTGTGATCAATTTGGATGAGAGAGAATGAGAACTGGAAAGACAAAGACAGACAGTGGGAGACGGGGACAGACAAAAGAGAGAGAAAAATCTAAGAGATGGGTAAAATATAATATGGAAATATGGGGGAAAAAGAGGAGACAAGAACTATATAAACATTGCCTCTATCTGAGTCAAGTATTCCCCATGATGTTCTTATTTTAAGATAATGTTGAGGGTAGAAACAGAAAAGAGCACAGTGCAAAAAGCTATAAAAAAAAAGGTAAGAAAAAACTCCATCAAAAATGGCATGGAGTCAAAAAAAAAAAAAAAAAGAGAGAGAGAAAAAAAAACTCCATCAGCAATCGGTATGGCGTCATGAGAGATAAAATTCAGAAGCATGATGACTCGGGAGATGACAGTTCCTGTCATCTCTTAGAGAAAGTATGCCACAACTTTAACCTCACAGATGTACAAGGCATAGAGAGAAAGAGATAGATAGAGAAGAGAGACAGAGAAAGAGAGAGAGAGAAAGGGAGAGGGAGGGGGAGAGAGGAAGCTTCGACACATACACCACACAGCCCTGTCCATAAATAGCGGCGGTGACAATGCATACCGTCCTGAACACAACAATTACCCAGAATGGTGGGGAATGCAATCACTAAGATGAGATACCTGACAAAGGCAAGCGGGTCCCCAAACAAGTGACTGCTGATAACGTGATAAGGTCGCAGCGAACGGAAACGAGACACTGTACCACCGCGTCCTGGCGGAGCAGATTTCATCAAATTACTC
The DNA here is from genome assembly GCF_964275005.1 of Diadema setosum. Taxonomy (NCBI): domain Eukaryota; kingdom Metazoa; phylum Echinodermata; class Echinoidea; order Diadematoida; family Diadematidae; genus Diadema; species Diadema setosum. The sequence goes on along the minus strand of NC_092688.1, from coordinate 27,437,434 downwards.
CCTGGCCACGCCAGCAAAACCCCCTTCGACAAAATGCATTCAAAAAAATTCAAGATTTCCTGGACGGGAAAGACTGTCGCAATAAATTAATGAGAACACTTTATTATCTTTGGCTTTTTCCATTTTGTGTTGCACAATTTACCAGATGAAGGGTCCATGTTCTAGTTGTTTTTTTTTTTTTTTTTATTAAGTTAATCCAATAATAAGCCAGATAGTTTCAACACCTCACAATCTTGACCTCCGTGATATTATCACAAGGCAAATACATAACACCGTGGCTGACCAGTTTGACTCTTGGGTCATGATGAAAAGGGCATCTTCCAAGGTGCTCAGGTAGGCTTCTATGCAACGAGTTCCCATTTCCATTCTTACCTGACTGTGTGTACATATTGTCTGTCAATGTGTGTGTGTGTTTGTGTGTGTGAGTTTTGTGTCCGTGCATGTCTCTGTGTATGCCGTGTCTGTGTCTGTGTATCAACATCAACAGAGGACAAACAAGAATGTCCCACAGGAGTTAAAATTCGGGCATTCTGCTTTGCCAGGGCTTCACAGTAGGGGCACTTTATTGGTGGAATCACATTTACATGCAAGAAATTTGATTGAAAAAAAAAATTTGATTGAAAGCCTTAGCATTAGTTCTAAAAGCTGTACAACCATACCTGTAATGAAACACTCAGATAAAAAGGCATACTGTCTTATTTGCAACTGTAAAAAATCACATTCGAAAAGTCTTGCATACATACCACACCAGCATTCACTCAAACATGTATACACTGCAATGCGACTACGCGATATCATGAACATGAAACACATAAAAAAACAACAACAACAACAACTTTTCCAATCTATACACCTTCTCACACAGATAAAATTTTGACCTGGAGAAGCAGACATATTTTGTAATTAGATTTTTTTTTTTCCTCCCTGAAAATAATAGTTTTACTAAAGAATGCTTTGTATTGAAAAGGTAGTTACCCCCTCAAGCCACAGTTTCATTTCCTAAGATTGACAGAAGCACATTGTTGTCTCTACAAGGTATTTTTCTCCCTCAAAGCAGCAGTTTCATTTTCCAAGAATATCTTGTATTAAGGTGTTTTTTTTTCCCTCCCCTCATTACTGTAATTGTATTTTCTATGATTAACGCAAACAGGTTTGGTATAGAGAAGGTATCTCTTTTTCCATTGCGTGGTAATTTCATTTTCTACGATCGACAATGTTGCTAACTGTAGCATACTTGCAGACAGAAGGTACATCTAGGAATTACAGACACAGATACAGCATGAGTGATACACAGACAAACAGCTAGACAAACAACAGTCAAACAGACAGACAGACATAGAAATGTCATCGGTGACTATCAAAGGAAAGAACCATGGAGTGGCATGTCTTTTCACTCGAGACTGACATCCAGTGAGGGATGGGCGCTATGTTTACAGACTGTTGTCTTTGCAAATTTGAGCAAAACAAAAAACTCCAAAACCCACAAAGACACACAGAAGGACTTCCAAGGACTATGTGCCACACACTTTCCCCCTCCTTCTGTGCTCAATTTCTTCACATGCATATTCATGTGATTGTATGAGCATGGCTTTTCCCTCGGGTTCTGGCTGCTCCAACTTAGGAGGTCATAAGGAGTGTCATAAAGAAATCAACAGTGACTGACATGACATTTAGCAGGTTAAATAATGCAAACAATTTCATTGAATCATCTCTTAAGGGAGCTTTCCAAGCCCAACCGTGAGAGCTGCTGTCAATAAGTTGTACGAATTGTCCCTCAGAAACAACATTAAATGGGGATCTGGCATGAGAGGGAGTAACAACTCATGCACATACAAGATCCCACATCATTCATTCATAGTAAGGCACAGAGTGCTAATCTAGTGAAGTGGTCCCCCTATCAGAAAAGGGACAAATGATGCCAACCACTCATGGTTCTCCCCAGGTGACTATCAATACAGAGCTTTAGATTTTCACGATGCAGATGTTCAGAGGAAAAACAACCTGTTTTGCGCATGTGCAAAATTGCTTATCAAAATCGCTCTTGCGTCGTCTGAGTTTTCACGGTCTGTTCTGGGCCATTTCAGCGCATGCCAAATTCAAGACGCAGAGAGCTACTCGACGCAATAATCATACGGGGGTGCCATTTTACTTTGAATAGGCTGCGTCCTTGCATAATCCTAAAACTCCTTTGCGACGCGACACAGGGAGAGAGGAGAACGGCCGACGCAATCATCGTCTAAAAATCCGCGTCACAAATCTGAAGTTCCCTAACAGTCACCAAATGGTATCAACAACACACACAGTGCCATACGAAGAAGAAGCTATAGGAGAAAGGAGAAGTGTAGACTACAAGACTTACCAAAGCATGTCTCCTCTGACTGGACTCGGACTCCTTGCGCTGGAGCTCAGCATGCTCCTCTCGTAGCTCCCTCAGCTCTCTCTGCAGCTTCCTGCTGGCTTCCTGACCTCGTAGTTCCTTCTGCTGGACGGAGCTATGGTCACTGGTTGACCGGTCCAGGGAGTCCCGCAGTCTCTCTACTTGGTTCTGGACAGCGGTGAACAAAAACAGATAAAACATGCATTGAGTGGTACACTCTTGTCATACACATACTACTGAGCTCCTATAATTGCATACTGTAAAACCAGAATATTTGCAGCATGAAACTTTTGCAAGCTGGAGCCGATGGCCTTTTTTTGCAGCACAAAACTTTCCCAAACTGCCATTAGCATTCATTGCAATGTGTCTAAAAAACCATTCGTGTGCATTTTACCTTCATGAGTCTTGGCTCCGCGCAAAATTTGCAAAGGTTTCACACGTGCAAAACTTTCTGGCTTACAGTATTTGCATGAGAGTACAGCAGATAATTCTATGAAGTTATATTTTACTTTTCTGGAGTATGTCATGATTCCATTTGAAAGATGACTGTTACCTGTCTGTACTGAATGGAGACCTACGTACTGCTTTTCAGGGCTAAAACAGTACTATTGACTTTAGAATCAGTATTTGAAAAGTTAGAAAGCACACAGAATGATGAAAGTTTGTGTACTTCTTTTTCAATTTAGGACAACATGAATTAGTGATGCACCACAACATTAATAATGCAAACACATCAAGGTGTTTTTTAATGCAAAGAAAAAAACAACTGGTAATACAATGTACCGTATTTCAAAGATTATGTCCTTGTCTTCAAACACCTGGCTTTATAATGTGTCACACTGACTATGAATAAGTTACTGCGAGTATTTGACCAGCAAAAAATATCTATATTTCTTTATATACTTTTTCTAAGCAAAAAGTTCACCCATGGGGAAATTGTTTTGCATATAAAAAGTATATAAGGACATAATGAAAGGGAGTTGAGAGTTGGTAGTAAGAATCCTGGCTCAATGCAATCCCTTGATCAGCCAACATGACACGCAGCACACTTCACTAATCACATTCACCATCGTGCTCACTGGCACGACTCTCACCTCCAGTTTGTTCTTGGTGGTTTGTTCCAGGTCCAGCCTTGCCTCCAGGTCCCGTGCCTTGGCTTCTAGTCGACTCATCTGGGCCTTGTCCACCATCGACTCTGTCATGAAGTCCAGCTTGCTCTGCAGCTCCGAGATCTGATGATACAGATCATATTGATTTGTGATTATGATTTGAATTATGATTTCACTTGGCTGCTTAATGCAAGCAGCTGTGAATGCTTGTAAGAATGCAACCAAAAGGACCAGTGGCTTTAAAGTCCTCTCAGAAGAAATATGCAATGCAGATAAATGCTGCTGCCAGGGGATTTGAACCACGGACCTCACAAATGAGAGCTCATGGTCTCTGTCCAGTGAGCCACAGCAGCTCTTGATTAACTCTTCAGCTGCCAACACTGTAAGTTTTAATAAACCATATCCATACATAACCATGCATGCATTTAGAATTGGTCGAGTTAAAGGAGACCTCTGGATGATTTTCAGACTTTTACATTTGAACGACTATAAATTAGCTATACTGAGTACAGAGTTTCAGAATTTGTAGTCATTGGGATGCGGAATAAGAATGGTTTCAAAATTTGTAACAAATCACAATGAACAAGGATGATGACATGGCAGCCTGATCATAAGAGTGCATGATTTTATTGAATTTAATCATCTGTTTCTTGTGTCAGTCTCAACTTTTCCTGCAAGTTTTATCTAAATCTGTCCACAACTTTTTGAGTTATTTTGCACACAAACAAAAATAAAACAAAAAACAAACAAACCAACCAACACTGATGAAAACATCATCTCCTCCCTTGGCAGAGATAATAATCCTCACCTTCTCCTGCAGTTCCTGTTTCTCTGTTGACATCTCGTTGATGGTCTCAAGGTGTTGGTGGATCTTCCCTTGCTCCATGGACATCTGATGGACAGAAGAAACAATATCCAGTCAGGCTTGCCAACTTGACTTTTGAGTCTGGGGATGACTTATATACACTGGCTTTAACACTTGTCAAGAAATGGATTACAATGGCATGAAGTTAATGACTGGAGTGAGAGAATGAGCGAGAGAAAGAAGACAGAGCTAACAGACAGACAGACAGACATAACAGAAAAGACATATAGATGGACAAAGGGAGAGAGACAGAGAGAGAGGGGAAGGGGAGAGAGGGAGGAGGGGGATGGGGTAGAGGGGAGTGGGAGGGTGGTGGAGGGGTGGGACAGTATTCAAAGAGAGATCAGCAAGTGGGGGGGAAGTGGTATGAATTCAGACTTTTCTTCACTTCCATGGCAACAAGAGATGACTTGTAGGGTCACAAGCTGTCCCTGGGGGTTCCGTGACATTTGCTCCTGCAACGGTTGCTCCCATGGAATATCTGCACGCTAAGCCAAACATAAATTCTACCTG